>NC_054474.1:64776105-65077355 GCF_017639515.1 Carcharodon carcharias | reverse complement strand
TAGAGTATTCCCAAGTTATTTAAACATAGCCTGCAGCTCTTAAAATGGGGGTGCATTTTGGCTACAGGCAACAAGAGACATGGCAGAAGAAGCAAATATTTCAGGGATCCCTCATATTACAGACACTATCATGGAAATCCTGGTGGAAGTCAACTGTCAGGAGGAGGGACCTAGTGGCAGGAAGTTATCCCGCTACTTTTCACAGGAGCACCTGCGCAGAAGTGGCAGAAGCCATTGGCACAAGGACCATCAACCTCACAGTTCAAATGAATTTCCTGACGGAGATTGCTAAGGATGACATTAGAACAATAGTGAGAGATGACCTTAGTTCTAAAGATCAAAATGTAGAGACCAGAAATAGCAAAGGAAAGAGGTCAATCGTGGGAGTAGTTTATAGGCCTCCCAGCGGTAATGACACCGTAGGACAAGGTATCCAGGAAGAAGTAATGGTGGCTTCTAAAAAAGGTACAGCATTTATCACTGGTGATTTTAACCTACAGATAGATTGGATGAATCAGATTGGTAAAGGTAGCTGGAAGATGAGTTCATTGACTGTTTTCAAAGCAGTTTCTTAGAGTGGCAGTTTCCAGAGCCAAGCAGAGGGCAGACTATTTTAGACCTAGTAGTATGCAATGAGGCAGGATTAATTAATGCCTTCATAGTAAAAGAGCCTCTAAGTATCAGTGATCATAACATAATTTAATTTCTCATTCAGTTTGAGGAAGAGAAGAGTGGGTCTAAGACAAGTGTTTTAAACTTAAATAAAGGCAATTACAAGGGTATGATGAAGTAGCTGGCTAAGCTAAACTGGGAAAACAGATTAAAGGGTAGGTAGTATAAATGCAGTGGCAGATACTTAAGGAGATATTTCATAGCATTCAGCGAAGATATATTCCAGTGAGAAAGAAAGGCTCTAGGAGACAAATGCACCACCCATGGCTAACTAAGGAGGTTAAAGATAGTATAAAACTGAATAGAAAAGTGTTCAATTCTGTGAAGGTTGGTGGTAGGTCAGAAGATTGGACAGTATTTAAAAAAACAGAAAAGAATGACTAAAACATTAATAGGAAGTGAGAAATGAGAGTATGCGAGACAGCTAGCTAGAAATATAAAAACAGATAGCAAGAGTTTCTACAAGCATTTAGAAAAGAAAAGAGTAACTAAAATGAATGTGGGTCTTTAGAGAGTGAGAATGAGAAATTAATAACAAGAAATAAAGAAATGGCAGAAGAATTAAACAGATATTTTAGGTCTGTCTTCACTGTAGATGACACAAATAACATCCCAGAAATACCTGTAAATCAATACATGAAAAGGAGGAAATTAAAACAAGTACAGTCACCAGGGAAAGTGTGCTGAGAAAACTATTAGACCTAATGGCTAACAAGCCAACAGGACCTGATGGATTTCATCCTAGGATCCTAAAAGAAGTGGCTGCAGAGAGAGTAGGTGTATTGGTTTTAATGTTCCAAAATATACCTTGATTCTGGAAAGGTCCCATCATATTGCAAAACAAAAAATATTCCTCCTGTATTCAAGAAAAGAGGGAGACAGAAAGCACTTAACAACAGACCAGTTAGCTTAAGATCTGTCATAGGAAAAATGTTAGATTCTATGATTAAGGAAGTTATAACAGGGCACTTAGAAAATCTGATTACAATTAGGCACAGTCAACATGGTTTTGTGAAAGGGAAATCATAGTTGATTAATTACTAAAGTTATTTGAGGAAGTAACAAATAACATGCATAAAGAGGAGCCTGTAGATGTGGTGTACTTGGATTTCCAAAATACATTTGATAAGGTGCCACATCAAAGGTTACTACACAAGATAACAGCACATGGTGAAGGGGGTGAAATATTAGCATGGATAGAAGAATGGTTAACAGGAAGCGGAGAGTAGGGAAAAATGTGTAATTTTCCAGTTGGCAAGCAGTAACCAGTGGAGTGCCACAAGGATCAGTGTTGGGGCCTCAACTATTTACAATCTATATTAATTACTTGGACGAAAGGACTGAATGTATGGTTACTAAATTTGCAAATGCCACAAAGATAAGCAAGAAAGTAAATTGTGAGGAGTACATAAAGGCCGGAAATTTCCGCTTCCGTTGCGGCAGGCATCATGGCGGGCTGGGGAGAGGATTTGGCAGGGGGGAGCAGAAATCAGTTTCACGCCAGTGGGAACATCCAATGGTGTCCAGCATGGCGGATTGTGAATCCCGCTGGAGGCTGGCTTGAACCTGATCTGCGGGATGCAAAGTAAGGCCCGACGGGAATCATCCCCCCCATGCCCGATTTACCATTACGACTGCAGGAAAACACACCACCCCAGAATACAAAAACAAAAATAAAAATACCTGGAAAAACTCAGCAGATCTGACAGCATCAGCAGAGAAGAACACAGTTAATGTTTCGAGTCCATATAACTCTTCAACAGAACTAAGTAAAAATAGAAGAGAGGTGAAATATAAGCTGGTTTAAGGGGAGGTGGGACAAGTAGAGCTGGACAGAGGGCCAGTGATAGGTAGAGGCAAAGAAGAGATTGCCAAAGATGTAATAGACAAAAGGACAAAGAGGTGTTGATGGTGGTGATATTAGTTAAGAAATGTGCTAATAAGTGACATTAAGAGTAGAAGCAGGATAAGCAAGGTACAGATAGCCCTAGTGGGGGTGGGGTGGGGGGAAGGGATCAAAATAGGCTAAAAGGTAGAGATAAAACAATGGATGGAAATGCATTTAAAAATAATGGAAATAGGTAGGAAAAGAAAAATATATATAAGTTATTGGAAAAAGGGGGATTGGAAAGGGGGTGGGGATGGAGGAGAGAGTTTATGATCTAAAGTTGTTGAACTCAATATTCAGTCTGGAAGGCTGTAAAGTGCCTTGTCAGAAGATGAGGTGCTGTTCCTCCAGTTTGCATTGAGCTTCACTGGAACAATGCAGCAAGCCAAAGACGGACATGTGGGCATGAGAGCAGGGTGGAGTGTTGAAATGGCAGGCGACAGGGAGGTCTGGGTCATGCTTGCAGACAGACCGAAGGTGTTCTGCAAAGCGGTCACCCAGTCTGCATTTGCTTTCTCCAATGTAGAGGAAACCGCATTGGGAGCAGTGAATGCAGTAGACTAAATTGAGGGAAGTGCAAGTGAAATGCTGCTTCACTTGAAAGGAGTGTTTGGGCTCTTGGACGATGAGGAGAGGTGAAGTAAAGGGGCAGGTGTTGCACCTTCTGCAATTGCATGGGAAGGTGCCTTGGGAGGGGGTTGAGGTGTAGGTGGTGATGGAAGAGTGGACCAGGGTGTCCCGGAGGGAATGATCCCTGAGGACTGCTGCCGGGGGGGTGAAGGAATGATGTATTTGGTGGTAGCATCATGCTGGAGTTGTTGGAAATGGTGGCGGATGATTCTTTGAATGCAGAGGCTGGTGGGGTGATAAGTGAGGACAAGGGAGACCCTATCATGTTTCTGGGAGGGAGAAGAAGGTGTGACGGTGGATGCATGGGAGATGGGCCGGATGTGGTTGAGAGCCCTGTCAGCCACCGTGGGTGGAAAACCTTGGTTAAGGAAGGAGGAAGACATGTCAGAGGAACTATTTTTGAAAGTGGCATCATCAGAACAGATGCGACGGAGGTGAAGGAACTGAGAGAATGGGATGGAGTCCATACAAGATGCAGGGTGAGAGGATCTGTAGTGAAGGTAGCTCTGGGAGTCGGTAGGCTTGTAATGAATATTGGTGGACAGTCTATCACCAGAAATTGAGACAGAGAGGTCAAGGAAGGGAAGGGAAGTGTCAGAGATGGACCATGTGAAAATGATGGAGGGGTGGAAATTGGAAGCAAAATTAATAAATTTTTCCAGGTCCAGATGAGAGCATGAAGTAGCACCGAAGCAGTCATCGATCTACTGGAGAAAGAGTTGTGGAAGGGGGCCGGAGTAGGACTGGAACAAGGAATGTTCCACATACCCCATAAAGAGACAGGCGTAACTGGGACCCATGCAGTTACCCATAGCCACACCTTTTATTTGGAGGAAGTGAGACGAGTTTAAGGAGAAATTGTTCAATGAGAGAACAAGTTCAGCCAGTCGGAGGAGAGTAATGATGGATGGGGATTATTCAGGCCTCTATTCGAGGAAGAAGCAGAGAGCCCTCAGACCATCCCGGTGGGGGATGGAGGTGTAGAGGGATTGGACATCCATGGTGAAGAGGAGGCGGTTGGGGCCAGGGAACTGGAAATTGTTGAAATGATGTAGGGTGTCAGAGGAATTGCGGATGTAGGTGGGAAGGGACTGGACAAGGGGAGAGAGAATGGAGTCAAGACAGCAAGAAATGAGTTCCATGGGGCAGGAACAGGCTGACACCATCAGTCTGCCAGGACAGTCCTGCTTGTGGATTTTGGGTAGGAGGTAGAAGCGAGTCGTCCGAGGTTGGGAGACTATGAGGTTGGAAGCTGCGGAAGGAAGATCTCCGGAGGAGGTCAGGTCAGTAACAGTCCTGGAAACAATGGCTTGATGTTCACAGTCCCAGAATATGTGTGGACAACCATGATGTACAGAAGTCGGGACTTACCTTTAGGGAATTGCTCAGATCATGATCATCCGAAGAAAAGAAGATGCTGGAGCCCTACAGCCACTGGACCCTGGAGGAACATGTGCATTGCATGGTGAGTGGTTTCTCATGGACATGGCTCTGCTACAAACCACCTCTCAGAAGGTGGGAGGGCTCTATGCAGCAGCTTTGACATTGCCGAGGCTTCGGACCTTCACAGGCTTTGCCATGGGCTTGTACCATCTTCCATGGTCTCCGTTGATGCTTCAGGCCTGCTTTGAAACTTTACAGACTTCACCTTGGGCTAGTTCGGAAAATTGGTGAAGTGGGGGTGTTCCAGAGACCCAGGGATGGAATCCCACCATAGCAAATGGTGAAATTTAAATTCAATAAAAATTTGGGGCAGAATTTTCTGCCTGTCGGGTGGGCCGGTTGGGAGCGGGCGGACGTGGAGCCGATCACTGCCTGCTGTTGGCTGCACACCATCATTTTACATGGGTGGGTTAACTAAGGCCCACCCAGTGTGATGCACGGCTGGTAGTGAGCGCTATCTGTCCGGGCGGGGGCAGGAGGGAAAGTCAGGGCCTGTGCTCTTTCATGCATGTGCGTGTAAGAGTGTAGAAATCTCCCTGAGGCACGGAGCTGCCTCAGGGAGATTAAGTTCATATTGAAAGTTTCAAATAAAGAAAAATTAAAATTACTTAGACATGTCCCCTCGGGTGACAGTGTCACATGAGCTGGAACATGTTTATAAATTGTGAGAAAAATATTTATTGATTTAATAAAACTTTCAGGAAACCTCATCCTACCAGTTGATGAGGTGTCCTGAAAAACGCAAAGGCCGCTTGGGCTCTTCGCCTGCCCGCTAACCTTAAGGTTGGGCAGGCAGCATTGATAATGACTTCAATTGGTTTTTTAATGGCCTTTGGCAGTTCGGCGGGCGGCAGCTGCCTCCAATGAGCACCCGCCGAACAAAAGATCTGAATGATGCGTGGTGGTATCAGGATGCACGCCCGATGTCACCACAAGTCATTTTACGTGTTGGCATGCCGGTCCCGTCCCCGCATGCTGACGTGAAAATGCTGGGCCTAGAATTAAAAGCCTGATGATGACCATGAAATCATTGCTGATTGTTGTAAAAACCAGCCTGGTTCACTATTGTCCTTTAGAGAACAAAATCTGCCATCCTTATATCGTCTGGCCTACCTATGGTTCCCAGACCACAGCAATTGGTTAACTCTTAAATGCCTTCTGAACAAGGACAATTAGGGATGGACAATAAATGTTGCCCTGCCAGTGATGCACACCTCCCTTGAATGAACAATAAAAAAAAATCATATTATAAAGTAGCAAAATGTGCAACCTGTGCAACCAATTGTGATCAGAAATTTTTAACTTTTCTACCACTTCTTCAAGGTGCTACCCTGACATCCGCAGCACGGGTGGAGACAGGCTGCACAATGGTTGGCCCTGTTGTCTCTGATGACTTCAGCATGCGTCCTTGGAAAGCGAAGGCCATGAGGGCCCCCGCTTGCTTTAGATGTTCACTTGTGGGCCAGCTGCTCCCCCTGCAGAAGGTTGAGGATGAGGAAGTGGACAGTCTCTATGAGATTCCTGACTGGATGGCCCAGGGGTGTCCAGCCACCACTCCTCCTCCCTTCGGGTGCCGAGGGCCCTGGCCTGACACCTTGAGGGGAAGGAGCACCTGGAGGGGTCTCAAGGTCCCCTGTTTCCCCCTCCTGGTGCCGCTACAGGAACTCACCCATGGCTACTGCAATGGAGTGCAGGTCTGTGTGCATCTCTGTGTTCTGCTGGACCAGGGTCTCCATGGCGTCTGCCATCCTTCCCATGGAGATCTCCATATGTACACATGTGGGAACCACTTCATCAAAGAGGAGGCAAATGCACTCCTCTGACTCATGTGCTACTCTGTTGAGGGCTTGCAACTGCTCTGCGTGATGTCCCCATGCCTTCTGCTGATTCTCCATGATGGGTTGGAAGGCCGAATCCAGAGACTTGTCATCTGACTCAGACCTCACGGATGCCTCCTCCCCAGCAGTCCTCTGAGTGCCAGGGAGCAGAGCTGAAGCTGCCTCCTCCTGCTGTGGACACATGTCCATGCAGTGACCACCAGATTGCGAGTCTGTGCCTGTTCTAGATCTAGGTCCTACAGAGATGCATGTCGCTGATCTGATGGACAGTTTGCGTAATCATTGTGACGTATCTTCCAGGCTGTTTATTTCCAGCTCTTCAACGGAGGAGTGTCCTCTTGGCTGGAGATGAGAGCGTGGATTGAACTGAGGGGCTGGCTACCTGCCTTGAGGATGAAATTCCAGTCCATTAACTTTGTTTCTCTCTGCAAATGGTGCCTGACCTGCTGAATATTTCCAGCATTTTCTGTTTTTAATCACAATTTTACATTCTACCCTAATCTTTTTAATAACACATTTCTCAAATTCCACAGTACCACCCCATGAGAAATCATCAACTTGCATCAGGAAGGTGACTGAAAGTGTTCCTTTGCAATACCAATAAAACATTGCAGGATCAGTTTTTAGTTGAACACAGACACTTTTCAGCAAAACAGATCACACCCAAAATCACATCCTGGAAGCATCATTCAGGCCTGTGACACATTTGTTTAGTTTCCATAGTTTTCCTTCTGTATTTTTTGCCTCTTTGTGTGGTTTCAGAAACACTCTCTCTGAAAGATATCACCTTGCAGAAACATGTCTTTTATGTTGATTGTCCTACTCTCCCAAAAATATGTGGTCAGAAGAACCAAAAATGTTTTCAAGTTTACTTTCCCAGCTGTGGAACAGTCTATTCTAACATCTGCATTTCCCAATTGCTCTTCAAATCCCCTATCAACTAGTCTCGTTTAAGTCTTATAAGTGCCATCTTCAAGTGTTTTTTCAGTACAGGTCTATTCACGTGACAAAACTGGCTACCTCTTATGTGGAACCTCAGAATAAATTTCAAACTCTCTCCAACCATGTAATTCCATGTTTTTTTTACCTCTCTCATTAGTTTATCCTCAAGTTTGTTGTCAGCCACTGTAACTTCACGATTATGAGGGCTTCTGCTTTCAGATCTGTTCTGAGACTGTTCTGTAGCCTTTGTTTCACTACCATAACTTATTCAAGTTACAACCTATAACTTCCACTTTGATGTCTGTCAGGGCGGCTGCTAGAAGATTGCTCTCTATCACTATCTCTGGGACTTGCTCATTTTCTGATACAAGAGTCACTTCCGGAACCAGTATCAGAAATGCTATATCCTCATTTGTCTGTCATTTACCCTTCATTATATTGATGCCTGGGTCCACTGTCTAGATTGTTTCATAATCTGACAATCTTGAACCCTCTTTTCCTTATGTCACTGTGTAATGTCCAATTAGTTGCACAAAGGCTGAAAGAAATGACTGTTTCCCCAGGAAGTTTTTCAAATGTTACAATCACAGCAGATGTTATTGCTGAGCAAGCCAGACCCCAGAGTGAAGTCTGTCTCACTGATCATAAGCCTTTTTTTCACTATGAAAATGAGGAGGAAAAGTTACTGACCTCAAAAGCATAGAACTCCAATAACACCTTTAGAACGTTGAATATTAAAAGATTTATTAAAAAGAAAGCAAAAGCTTAAGCACACAAAATTAAAGTAACACGGTTAAAACAGTCTTCCAGAACAACCCCCTCAAAAAACTTGGTTGGTCAAAAGTACGCAATTAAACTACCTCCTTGGCAATAGCCCCCTTAAAGATTTTAACCATAAAAATCCATTAATATTACCCAACTCCAGGAACTGCACCTCACTACTTCTCAAACACTTCCACTCTGATGTGGAATTCCAAAATAGGTTCAGAAACAAACTGTTTCCTAAAACACAGACCTTCCTGGCTTAACACTGGATGGCTGCCTCCAATTCAAAACTCTCACAGCTTTTTCTATGGCTCACACACCAAATAGCTGATCTTCAGGGCTTTTCTTCCACAGTGATCACATTTCAATTAAACATCCATCTTTAAATAGCTTTTTTCCCTCTTTCATCTCAGGTTCCATTGCCCTCAAACACCTCTTTGAACTCAACTTCTCCAATATAAAAATCTTTCCCATTTTCTATTTTGTCTCTACTTTTAAGTCAATAAAATTTAATATACCTTCCCCTGTTTACTCATGAAGCCTTTGTAAGATGCAGATGTTCCTTGCCATCTCTGAAATCCCTTTTGAAATTCAACGGCTGAAAAACCAAGCTTTCCACTTATCACACAATGCAAATTTTAAATCCACCCTATTTACTTGTAATGTAACTTCACCATAACCCCCTATTACACATGCATCAACCTAACACCTTTAACCTTTCATTTCGTAGCCCTCACAGACAACATGTCTCTAGTAACCTGCCCCCATTCAATTAACCCTGAACACACACAGACAATTTTCTTTACCTACGCAGAATACCAACATTGCCCCAAAAAATATATTTAAAAATATATCTCTTATCACACAAGGGCAGGAGGCAATTGATTTAACAGGGGCTTCCTCTCCAAGAACCAAGCTTCAGTTGGAACCTGTATCCTGTCCATATGAGAAACCTTAGTGCAAACTAGCAATTTAAACACTAGTGCACATCCAGTAATCTCCAAATCAAATTTCACCAATCTTTTATGCAATTTGTTAAAGTCCAGATATATTCTTCCATTCAATGGCCATCTATTTCCCAAAATCTATCAGACCATGCCTTGTTGGAATTTAACAGATCATCTTTCCTGTAGACTTTATCCAAGAATTCTAACAAAAGATCGAAACCTTCATCACTATCCAACTAATGAGAATCCAGCTCACAAAATACTTTACTTCTGATTTTACTTCAGGTAGGAACTGACAACATCAAGTCCATACCTTGTTTCTCTTTGGTGGAAATGTTGTCTGTGTGCACGTTGATAACAGAGGAAGGATGAGGCCTCTCAGTGTGCATTAATTGCCCACTTAAGGGCCTCAGTTGTTGGAGGTGGTCATTGCCTGGCACTTCTGTGGTGAAAATGTTACTGTAATTAAAAATATTGTTTATCTTTAAAACAAAAGTGTCCATAGAGCATGCCTATAGGGCACAGAACATGATGGATTGGTTCAAGTAACCCATAGCAGCAAATCTTAAAAAGAACACTCAATCTCTCCATAAAAGTTCCATTGAACAATAAGCAAGCTTGCAACCAATCAAATCCGAAAAGTTGTTTGCAGCTGCAGTGACAGTTTTCTCTTTCCCTGTCTCTTAACACTTGCTTTGCCATTTTAGCTACCATCAAACCACGTGATCCATGACTTCCTCCTCTCACATTCACTTTCCAGGTGAACCCTGCTCTGCTTGTCCTGACTACAGGAATTCTTCAGGAACCTTAGACTAGTCAATAGTTGTTTCTGAAGTTCAGATTCCTCTCATGGTACTTTCACACTTATCACTTTTCAGACCTCCTTATTTTATTAGCTTGCCACAACAGGGAAACCTCCAGCCTACTTCAGCAAGTAGGAGCACTGTCATTTCATGTGAAAAACTTTGTTTCAATTTTCAATGGACCGAGATGAAGTAATTAAATAAAGCCACACTCAACACTTGCCTTTATTTTTCACCAGCGTTGGAGGCTCTGGGCAGGGGATCCAGCCACCATCTTGCCACTGCTGTGATTCTACTCCAGTTTCCTCATGGAGAGCCCATTAGTTATACATGACTGACTTTCAGCAAGATCCTGCCACAAAAGGGGAGGCTGCTGTCTGGAGAGAGGAAGAAATGGCAAAGTTGTTGAAGGATTCCATATGCAGCAGAAGAAGCTTTAGGATTAGGGAAAGGCGGGGCCTGTCATTGAAGTGTGGCTCGGGAGGGTGGATGTTGGGGTAGCATTCTCACCTCTAGATCAGACCAGCATAGGTTCAAGTCCCACATCAGGACTTAAATACAAAAATTGTGGCTGATACCCCAGTGCAGCACAGATGAAGGACTGTGGTGGGGGATGGAAAATGAGGGACGAAAAGTCAGAGTGCTGTTGGCGAGTCTCCCTCCTGATTTTGGGTAGCATAGCTCTACATGTTTTTTTTAAAATATCAGTTTCATGACAAGTAATAAAATCCAATGCTTTCCATTCCATTTTTAGTCAATTTCAGAATCTAAAACCCTTCCAAGGTTATATTGTATACTAGGACTTCATTCACTTTCAACCAGATGTTTCTTGGGAATTATAAGGCACTGCTAAAGTAATCAGTTGTTTCGAACCCGCATTTCTGCCTGAGGGAATTTAGATCTTTAAATAAATGTTCCAGGGACCTCCTGCTAGTCAACGTGGGCAGAATCTTGTGCTGCTCCTGGAAGTGGGAAGGAAGGCAGGTGGGGGAATTCAATTAAGCAAGACGCCAAAAATCTGCTTCCCGACGATGCAATGAACTTTTCAATTAAGTTCAGGGAAGTTTGAGGGTGTGCCGAGCTTCCCAACAGCCAGCGTCAGGAAGTGCATTCGCATGTCATGCACGCTCAGTAAAAGGTCAGAATTAAGTTCCCCTTCCTAATTAAGTTATCGGTAATACTTGCCTTAGGTTTACAACTACATATAAGTGGCATGCAGTAGGTAAGGTAGTTAACTTGCTGGAGTTGGAGTGTGTAGCTGCTGTTTCTTTCCTCTTTGGGGAGCATTGTTCAATGACGCAATGATCAGGTGATGACAGTCTAAGGGGCACGGGGCAGGGAGGCTGGCCAAGGGTGGGAGTGAGCCTGAGGCAGGGAAGGAGGCACGGATGAAAGGTGAAGGTGCAAGGATGTGTGAAGGAGGAAAGGACCTTGTATGTTGCGTGTGGAAGCCCTTTGAATGTATGTGTGTATGTGTGTGTGTGTGTGTGTGTGTGTTGGGGGGGTTGGGGTGGTGGGAGGTGTGCCTCTAGCCAGGGATGGTGGGAGTTAGATGGTCCTAAAGGGCAGGGTCAGTGCTGTCTACCTTGGGGGTCCTGGGGATTGAATTGAGGGTACTCAGCAGCAGAGGGATAGTGATAGTGAGATGGGGGAGTAGGAAGTGGTAAGGTGGCAGGTCCAGAGTCATGGTGGGGTATTGTCTGGTCTCATGAGGGGAATGGGTCACTGAAACAGACAAAACAGGTGGCACAGATAATGGGACGGGTCAGGGCCAGGTTGAGCATGGGGATAGTAAAGGGTGTAGGCTGAGAGGGGAGTGAAGGTATGTGAAGGCTGATGGTGATAACCTCAAGGGTAATGGAGGGAGATTCAAATTAACAGATGGGAGAGCAATGGTTATACTGAATGGATCAAGGGTGATGGGGGAGAGTTGGTGGGTGACAAGACTAGGGTAGAAGGTGGTGGAATGTGTCTAGAAAGTTACGTGCACCGTTATCTCTTGGATCTTCTTCATAACACAGTTGCTCTGTATGTGTAAAGCCTCAAAGTGGGAGGAGGGTCTTTCCGGGTGGGTGGAGTTAAAAGTGAACACAATTGGCCGACTAAAGGGACACCCCATTAACCATGAGTCAACTGGGTGAGAACCATGCTCAGGTGTATTCTCCTTTTTATGGTGAAACTCACACCGCAGCAGGTTTCTCGCTCACTCATGGGTCTCATAACATGGAGTTCCCAGCAAGGTCAGGAGCTGCAGTAAAGTCTGTGCTGAAGGGCAACTCAAGTTGACCAAGGCAGGGGGTCAGAGGAGGAGACAGAGAGTTGGATGGAGGAAGGGAGGCAGAGGTTAGCCCCCTAAGGTAGTAGGGGTGGTATTTGGGTGGAAGGAAGGGGGCAACAAAAATGTGCCAGTTTAGAGCCTTGAGGGTCATGGGTTGATAGTCCTGGCTGACAATGGGATGGGTGTTACATCTATGATAGCAAGGCAAGGATCTCTCAAATGTGTCTTGAGGATGATGGTGGGAAGCCCAATAGTTTTTGAGGGAGGGTGCATGGGCATGGCTTTCATTACCCCGATCAATGCTGCAGTCTCCATGCACATGGGTGTATGAACAAGAGGAGAATTCATCTGTGGTCCTCCAGGATGGGCTTCACCATGGTGGTGGCAGTTGATGGCGGGCAGGGAAGGCCGCTGCTGGCTGCTGGACTTCCCATTGGCTGAAATGCTCAGGGCCAGAGGGACAACTTCAAAGAATACGCTGATGGATCACTGCAATTTGTTCACAGATCACCTCAGTCATACATGATGCAGGCCCAAGGCAACACTGCACTTCTACTGGCAATGGTTCAGCTAAGGCAGAAGTGGCATGAACGTCAACAAAATGCCCATGCTCACCATGCTCCTCATGCATTAATGAGCTAACCAGTAAAAGATCACAATATATATTAATGATTTAGATGGGGGAATTAAATGTAGTATCTCCAAATTTGCAGATGACACAAAGTTGGGTGGGAGAGCTGTGAGGAGGATGCAGAGATGCTTCAGTGTGATTTGGACAAGCTGAGTGAATGGGCAAATGCATGGCAGATGCAGTATAATGTGGATAAATGTGAGGTTATCCATTTTGGTAGCAAAAACAGGAGGGCAGATTATTATCTGAATGGCTATAAATTGAGAGAGGGGAATGTGCAACGAAACCTGGATGTCCTTGTACACCAGTCGCTGAAGGTAAGCATGCAGGTGCAGCTGGCGGTAAAGAAGGCAAATGGCCTTCATAGCCAGAGGATTCGAATACAAGAACAGGGATGTCTTGCTGCAATTATACAGGGCCTTGGTGAGACCACACCTGGAATATTGTGTGCAGTTTTGGTCTTCTTATCTGAGGAAGGATGTACTTGCTATAGAGGGAGTGCAGCGAAGGTTTACCTGACTGATTCCTGGGATGGTAGGACTGACATATGAGGAGAGATTGAGTCGATTAGGATTATATTCACTGGAGTTCAGAAGAATGAAACCTATAAAATTCTAACAGGACTAGACAGGGTAGATGAAGGAAGGATGTTCTTGATGGTGGGGGAGTCCAGAACCAGTGGTCACAGTCTGAGGATACGGGGTAGACCATTTAGGACTGAGATGAGGAGAAATTTCTTCACCCAGAGAGTGGTGAGCCTGTGGAATTCGTTAGCACAGAAAGTAGTTGAGACCAAAACATTGTATGCTTTCAAGAAGGACTTAGATATAGCTCTTGGGGTGAAAGGGATCAAAGAGTATGGGGAGAAAGCGGGAGCAGGCTATTGAGTTGGATGATCAGCCATGATCATAATGAAAGGCAGAGCAGGCTCGAAGGGCCGAATAGCCTACTCCTGCTCCTAGTTTCTATGTTTCTATGACCAGACATCCCATCCCATGTGGAAATTACGCTTACCTCCCTCCCAATTTATACTCCAGACCAGTAGATGCCGCCCCATGTTTCAGCACCATTGTAATGGTTATAATGTACAATAACTGTGTAGTGCTCAATGGTTTGTTTCATGAGTGTTTAACTATATTAATCAGCTAACTGATCCTTGGACACTTGCTTGATTGCCTGTGAGAGGAGCTGGAGAGCTGACAACACTGAATGTTCCGGAAAGGATCTGGGATCTAGCAGAGCCCATGGCCGGGATTTTCCAGTAGTGCCATCAATGGACCTTTTGCTAGTTCGCCAAATTTTCACCCCGCCCACAAAGGGTCCTGCCACAGGTGGGACTGGAAACTCTTGGCCTATGTGTATTGGAAATCCTGTAAGTTCTGGGATGTTTTAAAGTTCTGCAAATAAACCATTGAATTTAGAACTGGGGTCATCTCTGCATTGCTCTGAAATAAATAAGATATACATCAACCCAGTGCAAACATAACAAAGTGCATTTTATGTTGGGGTAATAATATGATATGACCATAATATTAAGTAATTGTGAGCTTTTATTGTGATAACAGCATTATTTTGGGAGCTCCAGTGTTTTGACTACTTGACTTTTCCAAGATGTGTTTGAAATGCAGTAGAGAAATAAGTTAAACTGTGCAATTGTTAATGGCATAAAAAAATACTGTAAGTATTTTTAAAGGCATTATAATGGCCTTCACTTTACAGCTCAAGTTACCACTCAAGAATACAAAATGTGTAATGCCCTGTTATGATGTGGTATGAAAAACAGTCATGTAGCATGGCAATGCAGTAAACTGAAGCACTAGTGTGTTCTATTGAGAACTGATAGAAATATCTCACCTTCATCCAGCTGACTTCCTTAACTGAAGGGTGTTTTGCTTCTCTCAGGAGGACTCCTTGGGTGGAGAAGTCTTGTGCCCTTGACTCCTGACAGCTCCTCAGTGAGTTTATCTGGTGATTGAATTGTTCAGGGCTGAGAGTTCTCAGGGTGGGCTGTGTATCCAGGAGTGATGGTGGATTACCTCCAGAACAGAACTGTCAGGATTCAGTTGTGTGAAAATCTCTAGGAGAAGCTTATGGAAAGGATGATAGTTGTCAGTTTAAACTCAACAACTCAACACTTAGGTCGGGATTTTCCAGCCCTGTTGCAGGCGGAACCCTCCTTGGGCGAGGTTGCACCCCAGCCATAAGGCCATTGACTTGCGGCAGGACCAGCAGATTGTGGCGGAGGGCGGGTGCGGAAAACCCTGCCCTTAGTGTCCAGATAGGGCAGCAGAAGAGCATCAGTTAAAGGAATGGCAAATTAAGCATGGACACAGCTCAGGAGTTTGATGAAAATTTCAATGTGACACCAATCTGGGACATTCATGCATACTTGCAAAGTGGTGGTGACATCACAAGATTAGCACAGACAGCTTAGTCTAGAAATTTGGGCATGCCCATTTTTCAGGCACATGGTATAAGGTCTGCATCTAAATGGTTAGGCCAAAGCTGCTTCGATATCAGGCCTCTTTATAAAGGAGGTAGCAGGGCAAGAAGCGGCTGCTGGAAAAGCATAGTACAAGATTGAGCTGCTGCTAACATCGCCTTGGCCTTCAGTGAAATGGGTCCAGGTGCATATTGTGTCAGGGGTTGGAAGAAGAAGGAGAAAAAAGGGTAGGAGGCCATGGCAGTTGGGGATAGGAAGTCAGGGTCAGAGGCCAGGGTCAAGAGCAAAAGCAACCTGGGGAGCCTCAGGGGTAGCTGTGAATGTTCTATATTTGTGAGATCAAGAGGAGTTTTCAGACAAGTAAATGTGAAAGACATACCTAGCAAATTGCAGGCAATCCCAGCGTCTGGCTTTACTGAGCACAGCTCAGGAAGGTTATTTCAAGGCAAACCAATCTTGAAGTGGAGGCTTATTACAGGTATTGGGCCTTTATTTGCATACGTAAAACCTGTTTCAGGCATGGGTCCTGGACCCTTATAATTTCCTTCCCCAATATAGCAGGTGCCACACCTCCAGACTATAGGTGTACAAATACCCTCTCTGGTAGTGGAATTAAACATTAATTCAGGTAAAAGATGAGGAATTGTAATTAAAAGATTGGGAGAAAAAATGGGTTCTAAGGAGGATAAACAATTATTCAGGATAGAATTAGCAGTCACATAGAAAAAGATGGGTTGATAAGAAAGATCCAGCATGGATTTCTAAAGGGGAAATCATGCTAACTAACTTGCTGGAGTTTTTTTGAAGAGCTAACAGAAAAGGTCGATGAGGGTAATGCTGTTGATGTGGTGTACATGGACTTTGAAAAGGCATTTGACACAGTAGCACACAACCGACCTGTGAGAAAAGTTATTGATCATGAAATAAAAGGGACAGTAGCAACGTGGAGACAAAATTGGCTGAAAAATAGGAAGCAGAGAGTAATGGTCAATAGATATTTTTTGGGCTGGAGGAAAGTTTGCAGTGGTGTTCCCCAGGGATCAGTATTGGGGGCCTTGCTGTTCCTGATGTATATTAATGATCTAAATCTTGATGTGCAGGGGACAATTTCAAAGTTTACAGATGATATGAAGCTTGGAACTGTTATGAACAGTGAGGAGGATGGTGTGGAACTTCAAGAGGACATAGACAAGTTGGTGGAGTGGGCAAATATGTGGCAGATGAAGTTCAATGCAGAGAAGTGTGAGGCGAGGCATTTTGGTAGGAAGAACATGGACACACAATATAAAATTAGAGGTGAAATTTTGAAGGAGGTGCAGGAGCAGAAAGACTTGGGTTTACATGTGCATAGATTATTGAAGGTGGCAGGATACACGGAGAGAGCAGTTAATAAAGCACATAGTATCCTAGGTTTTATTAGTAGGCGCATAGAATACAAGAGCAAGGAGGTTATGCTGAATTTATAAAAGACACTTGTTAGATCTCAGCTGGAGTATTGTATACAGTTCTGGGCACATATCATAGGAAGGATGTGAACACATTGGAGAGAGTGCAGAGAGGTTTACAAGAATGGTTCCAGGGGTGAGAAAGTTCAGCTATGAGATAGAATGGAAAGGTTGGGACTGTTCTCCTTGGAGTGAAGAAGGCTGAGAGGAGATTTGATAGAGATGTTCAAAATCATGAGGGGACTGGACAGAATAGATATGGAGAAGCTGTTCCCACTCATAAAAGGATCAAGAATGAGAGGGCACAGATTTGAAGTGACTTGCAAAAGAAACAAGTGTGATGTGAGAAAAACATCTTCACACGATGACGGTTCGGGTCTGGATTGTACTGTCTGGAAGTGTGGTGGAGGCAGGCTCAATCAAGGCATTCATGAGGGTATTAGATGATTATTTGAATAGAAACAATGTGCAAGGGATGGGGAAAAGGCAGGGCAATGGCACTAAGCCATAATGATCATTTGGAGAACTGGTGCAGACATGATGGGCTGAATGGCCTCCTTCCGTGAGATTCTGTGATTCTGAGAGGAAGGTAGAGAGGTGAATGAAGTCTTCAAAGGGATTTGCAGAGAGCATGTAGGTCATATGGATGGTGGGATGTCAGATTTGGAACATTTAAGGACATAGAAGAGCATTTTTTAACCTGCATCCAAAATAGGTACCAAAGGGCAAAGCATCTGCAGTGGTCACTCAAAGTGGTGAACTACAGCTTGCTGGCTTTATAAGGTTGATAATTGGCTAGCTTCTATATAGAGCCAGTTAACTCCATATAGTCAGATTGATGGGTTGGGCAGGGGTGTGGTGGCTAAGGGGCCAGGGGAGCTGTTCCCAGTAGTGACAAGAATAGGATGGTAGTGAAATCTACTCTTGGCCCTGCAAAAATCATTTTTTAAATTTGCTTTTTCTTGAGCAGCCTGCAGTAGCTTGGTGAGGATGGCCAACAGCCAGTAGAAGTGGAATTACCAAGAATAGTGTACTCTCTGCTTGTTTGTATATTAAAATACAATAAGGGTCCTGCAATTGGTGTAGAAATGTAACCTTTAGTTTTAATCAATCTGTCGCCTGTTTTTAGACTAAATTGAAAGGAATATTTGCAACAACTTCAGCACTTGTGTGTGGATCAGAATATTAAAAAGGACCTGAACCTCATGGATCTGACAAGGATAACAGGATAACAAAGTGGAAACTAGACAAGAAACAGTGTTACATCTTAGCACAGGTATTTGACAGCTTAAATAAAAACACAATAATTGGAGAAGTTGAGTTTGTGATTTGGAAAAATATTCAGAGTCTTGGATATTTTTGCGATTGTGCTGCATTAAGTAAGCAAGAAAATGAGTGACTATTTCTTTTGAACAAAGATGAAATTGATAGAACTGAAAACAGCTCCACAAATATGTTCTTTTGTATCTAATCCATGTACATTTCTCATGACAGCAGTGAATGTTCATCTGCGATTTATCAGTTGACCTACTGCATTGCAACACATTCTAATATTTCTGGGCTGGGTTTTATGAGCCACCTGCGGGCAGGAAAGCAAATGGGTTGTGCCGTAAAATAGGGCTCTGTGCTATTTGGTGCCATCAGACCACTCACCCTCATCCTGCCACAATTTTATGAGCAGCAGGGAAGCCATTGGGTGGGGCACCCACCCAAGAAGGGGGCAATTAGTGCCCAATTTAGGGCATCATCCTGCCTCCACTCCAATTTAATGGCTGATGGGAGAGACGTGCACTCAATGCGCAGCCCAGCAGGTTTGATGCTGTGGGCTGCTGGTCAGTGAAATGGGGGGGGCAGGGGGAAGTACCTCCTTTCTGGGCCCCAGCTGCCAGCTGAATGCCAGCCCTTTTTCCGTCCTTGCATCTATCCTCACCCCCAGCCCTGTCCAGGATGTCCCCCAACTCTCTTGCCAGGGCGTGCCAGCCTAGCCCTTGTGAGACCCTGAACTTACCTGGAGGTCCAGCTGTATCGCTTAACTTAACCCTTCTCCTTGGCCTAGTGGCCAATGTTCCCGGTGGTGCTGCTGGTACTGAAGAGCTACCGGCCTCTGATTGGCCAGCAGCTCTACGAGGTGGGACTTTCTCCTGAAGAAGGTCAGAATTATCACCTTATGATAATTAAAGGCCCCTGGACTGAAAAATTAAAGTGGGTGAGCTGGCCAAATGGAGCCAATCTTGGCCCCTGACATTTGTGCTGGGGTGTGGAGAGCCTGCCCGCAGTGTATAACCCAGCTCTACTTTTCCATTTAATTTAATCTCATTTCTGCAGCAGGATTTACTACATTGTGTGAACTATCAAATTGTAATTTATTATTTTATCACTATACAAAGATATCTTAAGGCACAAAAGAAATCACTCTGAAATTAATGTTTGCTTGTCTTGAGTATTGTGAGCACTTAAATATATTATTTCATGAAAAATATCTTTCTAGTGACTATAAACTGAATATTAGCTCATAGGTCTTATTTAGGCTGAGGAATGCTTATCATTCCTTTGTCCTATATAATAGCAACATTTGTCATCCACAGCTGATTTACTTTTGAACTGATAAGCACCCTGGAACGCTCTGCTACATTAAAGGTGGTATATAAATTCAAGTTATTTTATTGTTATCCTTTTAATTGTAAAAGAAATCATAACATAAGTTTTGCTGTTTTTCATTCAGAAAACGTGTTATTTAACTTATTAAATTCTTACATAATTTGACAACAATTAGTTTCTAAATACACATGGTTTATGAACTTAGACTTCAGTCAGAGTTTTGACGTCAGCATGTGGGGGCGGGCCCAACACGCCGATGCATAAAATGAAGCGCGGTGATGTCGGGCGTGCGTCCCGATGTCACCGTGCGGCATTGCGTTATTTCATTGGGCGGGCATGCTATGAGATCTGATGGACGCCCGCCATTAATTAATAGGCCACTTAAGACCCTTGAGCCATTAATACACCAAGATTCTTTGGAGGCCGTGCAATTTTCAGAGTGTCACATGAGTGCAATGGGCAGGGGGGTAGGCCATGTTTTTAAAAACCTTATCCACAGCTGGGATAAGAGGGGTGAATGTGTTCCTGAGT
This sequence comes from Carcharodon carcharias, assembly GCF_017639515.1. Lineage (NCBI taxonomy): Eukaryota > Metazoa > Chordata > Chondrichthyes > Lamniformes > Lamnidae > Carcharodon > Carcharodon carcharias. The sequence goes on along the minus strand of NC_054474.1, from coordinate 65,057,501 downwards.
GATATTTGTTAGACATTTAATTTTTAAACTTACTCCTACTTGCAAGTGTGAACAGGAGAACTTCAAATCTCTTCAGAGCTGCTTTTACAAGAATAACAGGCTTCAGGTCAGGACTCTGGAGTAAACATAATTCTTGGGGCCTTGCAGATTTCAGGCAGCCTTCCTTTATCCTGGGAATGGGGGTTGAGCTTTCCACTGGAGGTATCTCCTCTGAGGAGGAAGAGAGGGCCAGAAGGGGGAGGAAGCCAGGAGTCCATATGCAGCCCCCAGGGGAGTCACCTTTGGAAGAACAGGTGCAGGCACATGGAGTGCAGAGCCAACAGGAAGTGCAAGGCGGAAGGCGCTGCAGAAGACGCCACTATCCTGCTGCCAGGGTATACAGGCAGCAATACAGCTACCTCAAAATGTCTGAGGTGCAGTGCCGAAGGAGGCTCCGTCTCTCAAGGGACCTCCATCTGTCAGATGATGGGCCCTGAGATCAGCTCCAACTGTGTGGGTGGACACGCCATGCCAGTAGTGTTGAAGGTCACAGCTGCCCTCAACGTCTATGCCTCCGGCTTTTTCCAGGGGTTGGTGGGTGATCTTTGCAGAGTCTCCCCCAGTCAGCTGTGCACAGTTGTGTCAAGCTGGTGAGAGATGCTCTGTTCAGGTGTGCATTTACTTTCATCCACTACCACTAGGGCAAGGCCAGCCGGGCGGAGCAAGCCAGAGGCTTTGCGGCCATTGCTGGCTTCCCCCATATCCAGGGTGCTATAGACTGCATTCATGTGGCCATCAAGGTGACAGGAGGTGAGCCCGGTGCCTTCGTCAGTTAGAAGGGCTTCCACTCCATGAACATGCAGATAGTGTGTGATCACAGGATGCAGATTCTGCAAGTCTGTGCAAGATACCCAGGCAGCTCCCATGACGCCTACATCCTCAGACATTCCCAGATGCCGGGGCTCTTCAGTGCTCCAGCCCGGCTGGATGGTTGGCTGCTGGGTGACAAGGGCTATCCCCTCAAAAGGTGGCTCATGACACCTCTCCGCCATCCAAGAACAGAAGCTGAGCAGCGCTACAATAGGAGCTAAACCTCCACAAGGGCTGTGGTGGAAAGAACCATCGGTCTTCTCAAGATGCACTTCTGATGCCTGGGCCGCTCAGGGGGCGCATCCCAGTACACCACAGATCGTGTGTCGCTGATAGTGGTTACATGTTGCACTCTCCATAATCTGGTACTGGAACAGGGGGAACCAGTGGAGGAAGAAGATGTATATGCAGTTGCTCTGGCTGTACAGGATGAGCCCAGTAGTGAGTCCGAGGATGAGTACATTCAGGAGAACGCTAAGGGAATGATGGTGACCCAGGCAACCACCAGGGAGGCAGGGACTCCTGGGAGGCTTTGATCCAATGATCCTTCAGCTAGCCCACCACAGATGGACCTCCAACACATGCCAGAGCTGCAGGCATAGCTGAGAGCAATATCTGCCTGGTTAGGAACATTAACTATGTGCTTTGTCAATAAAGCTCAATGACAAACAAGTCACTCATAACATCATGGGTTCTCATTCACCTGAAGAAGTAATGAAGCACCCTGAGCCTTGTTCAGAACTAAAACATTTAATAATTTCGTAAAACAAAACAGAAATGAAAGTTTATTCAGAGGCGTTGAGCTGCACACCAACTAATAAGCAACTAATACCAGGGCAACAGAAAACCATCAGTGAAAAGCCCATGGTGTGCCTATGGTGTCTTATGCCTATGTTTATGGGTGCTACATCTAGATCCTGCCCCCTTGCTGGCACTGGCATTTGAGACAGCCTGCACACTGTGCTGTCCTTGGCGGGTGTCCTCTGGCCCTTGGAGCTGGTGATGGCCCTGCCTGGGAGGGAGCAGCCAGTGGCATGGCTGGTATCTCCCCGATTTCTGCAGCTTCATTGGATACCACGGTCACTGGCAGAGGGTTGGAGGAGCTGCTGGCTGCGTCTGGAGCACCCTGAGAGGAGCCCGCAGAGACAACAGGCAGCTCATGCACCAACGTGAGGTCACTTCGGACCTCCCTGCTCACCATTGATATAATGGGCACCTAGCTGGGATACTGGGTGCCCAGTCCATCTCCCACACTGGCACTGACCAGCTGAATTCAATGCCGCTGTGAGGGCTTGCAGGTCCGTGCTCATCCCCAGGAAATCCTGATTGTTCTGGAGGACACTCTCCATGAGAGTCGCCATTCTCTCCATGGAGGATGCATTGCGCTTGGTCATGAAGGTTAATGCATTGCTCATACTCCAAATGGACTCCTCCATCATGGAGATCATGGCATGCATTGCTTCATGTATCTCCGCCAGATCCTCCCATGACCCTGCTGCACTTCCAGCATCTGCTGCCTCAGGGATGACTCCAGAGGCTCATCATCAGCCACCGACTGAGCATGTTCCTGGTCCCCTGCAGTCCTCCAGCTGTTGGCGCCATGGGCACTCTCTGTTTCTGCCTGCACCTCAAGTGAGTGTGAAGTGCCCCCACCAATGTGTCCCGGGACACCAGATGATGGTCTTATCCCCACTGAGGTATTGGTATCTGCGCTGATAGCTGTCTGGCTGAGATGGGGTGATGTGTATCTCTTCTTGGCCCTCAGGGGTCAGTGGCAGTCCCTCTGCCTCCTCAGTCTGGGCGTGATCCGATGAGACCGAAAGGAAGAACAAGGGCATTTGATTAGTTGAAGTTGTAACACTGTTAATGTGCATGCCTGGCACCTGGATCAGGATGCGCTCCTCCTTCTATTATCAATGGGAAACCCATGAATTCAATATACAGTCAACAATGGAATGGTTGCAATGACTGACATTATGACTTTAGCGCACGGCACTCTTACCTCCCACTGGCACCTCAACCTCACCGCTGGTGGTAGACCTGTATGCATGGTGCCTCTCCAGCTCGAGAGCTTCCTGCTCGTATCTGGTGAGTTTGAATAATTGGCCCTGGCCTCCGCCAGTCCACATCCGGTCTGCGTTATTGTGTGCAGTCTTCTCCTGAAAGGAGAGAGGAGCATTGATTAGTCCACCGTGTACCTGCATTGCCATTGCATCCCTGCCACCCCCAATCTGAGTGAAACACAGCAGGGCACATGTGAATCGTGACCCTGGAGCAGCCGTACACTCACACCACCAAGCAGCCAGGGCTGAGCGCCCCCTTGCCTAGATGCTGCTTCCATCATATTTGCCACACACACTGTATGACCCTCCAAAGCAAGGAAGCACTACCACATAGAACACCAAGGGCAGCAGATGGATTGGTGCCCTGCCACCTGGAAGTTCCCCTCCCAGTCAGTCAGCAGCCTGACTTTGATATGTTTCAGAGTTCCAGCACTGCACTTAGGTGCAGATCCTTGAGCTCGCCCCCAAAACAGTACTGAGGGTGTAAGTGCACCAGATGCAGCAGGTACAGAAGCCAGCTCAGCACCACCCTCTCAGGGGCAACTAGGCATGGGCAATATCTGCTGGCCCACCCAACGAAGGCCACATGCTGTGAATGATTCAATGCAGTAACTACATTCAGAGTTGGGAGTGGGGTGCTGGGGAGGCCAACCTAACTGCTGTGTTAAGTGACCCATGCCAACATGGTACTCACCCTTCCTGATCCCAAGAAGTGGTTGAAGCGCTTGCGGCACTGAACCCAGGTGCATTGCACCACATCGTGAGAGCTGAGCCTTTCTGCCACCTCCTCCCAGGCACATTTCGTCACGTGGGGGGGACGGCCTCCTCCTCCCATCCCTGGGCACGAGGATTTCACGCCATGCTGGCACCTCCTCATGGAGGGCAGCAAGGCACTCATCCGAGAATCTCAGGGCACAATGCCCCGCCGACCTATCCTTCTGCCCTGGCCTGCTGTTTGTGAATGCTCTTGGGAACCCTTCTGTGCGCTATCGTTGCCAGCCTTTGCAAGACAGCCTGTGCAGTTTTTAAACAGGCCACTGGGTCGCCTTTGGACCCGGCAGTCATTGCAGTCCCGTTGCCACCCGCCCACTCCCGCTGTTCTCAGGAGCCACGATTTATGCTGGGCTGGTCTTAATTGGCCCACCCGTGTAAAATAGCAGCACAGAGCCCCAATCGTGGGCAGCGATTAACTCTGTGCCCGCTCCCGCACAGGCTGCCGACATGCTGAAAATTCTCCCCTTCATTTCTGATAATGTAATATCACCAATATTCATTAAACTACATAATTCAGTGTAGTTCATAGCAAAGATGGCATCAGCGACAAAGATCATTCAGCGGCTGAGGAATTGGTTAGCAGGGAGAAATCTCCAAGCTAAGTTGCAGCTTTGATACACTGAAATTTCTCCCAGAACCCAACCTCCACCAAAACTCCCAGTTTGTCCCAGCCATAAATTTTCAGGTAACTATTACTGTCTATGAGATGGTCATCAAGAGACATTTCCACCTACTGTCATTTGGTCACCACAGAAAGCGCTAAGAGCAGGAACGCAGGCAGTCAGCCAAGACGCTAAAACTACCACGCATGTTAAAAAGCCAGTTTGGCCTAGGGATGAGAGACTTCAGCTACTTGGATAGATTAGCAAAGCTGGGGCTGTTTTGCTTGGAGAAAAAGAAGGTTGAAAGGAGATTTGATAGAAGTGTTCAAAATCATGAGACGCCTGGACAGAGTAGATAGGGAGAAATTGTTTCCACTTGTGGAAGGGCCAGGAACTGGAAGAAACCAATTTAATGTGATTGGTAAGAGAACCGAAGGTGATATGAGGCAAACCTGATTACGCAGTGAGTGGTTAAGAGCTGGAATGCATTGCCTGGGAAAGGTTTTCATAGAGGAATTGGGTGTGTATCTGAAGAAAAAGAAACTGCAGGGTTGTAAGGAAAATGTGGGAGAGTGGGAATAGCTGTGTAACTCTTACAGAGAGTTGGAATGGACGTGACAGGTTTAATGACCTCTTTCTATGCTGTAACCATTGGATTCTATCATATGCAAATTGATGGCATGGCCCCAATTTTAATGAAAATTGAATAGCAGGACTTATGTTATTGTTAAGCATTCTATTAAAAAATGACACAGTTAATTAGGGTGTCAATTGACACCATTGTGCCCACCAATGAGTTGGGGGCAAGGCTGGACTTATATCAGGCCAAACAGCAAAAAATGTCTATTTGCTCCACAAACAGTGTATTCAAACAGCACACTATACTGTTTATTGTGTATTTTAAAAGTATATATATGAACTACAGCAAACAAAACTGCAGCAACCTTTCACAATAAAGGCATCGATTTTTCCTGCAAAATGCAATGTGTGGAAGAGTCATATACTACAAATTGACTATTTCCGCAACAAAATCCAGTGATCAGAGAAGGTTACACACAAATTGTTTGTGTAAAATCAATCCCAGTCACATTGAACAGTGTGGTTTCCAGGTGAGCCACCTGTGTGCAGTTGATGGTGTTTACACCCATTATCCTTACAAAGTCACATGCCCTCTCATCCTGCTTTTCCCTGATGAGGGAGAAAATTGTGTATTCACGTCTCTTGGCATGGATGGCCTCTATCACCTCTCGGATGTATCCTGCCTGAAAAGATCCAGACTCATAGAGGTTCAATGCCATTGTAACCTCTGTGGCCATTGGTAGCACCGTGCTTACCCTGGTGCAACACTCTAAGCCATGTTGAAGGAGGTGATACAGTTCTGTGACCATGTCCTTCTTGTTGAATCTGCATTGCCTCAGGCATGGCTGACAGGTTAGATGAAGGTAAGAGAGGTGTTCTTGAAAAAGCCATGGAGGGTAAAGCCTCTTTATAAAGCCCTCAGCCTCCCTCTACCATGATCTTATTGAAAGGTGGGGCATGTTCAAGAGTCCAAATAGCCTATTCCTGTTCCTATATCTTGTGATCTTATGACCTTGTCTTCCTCCTCCTCTCTCTTCATAGAACTTTCCCTTGTCTCTGCTCTATTTGTTGGCATGTTGCAGACCCAGATGCACTGATGCACTGCAACTGTAGTCCCATACATTGTGCAGAGTTGTCATTTGGCCTCCCTGAATATGTGCACCCACTCACCACAAAACCTCCAAAAACAAGCTACAGTACCTCCAGTAGAATTGTCACAGAAGTAGGTCAAAAGCATCTCATCTACAAGTTGGATCCCTGACCCTTTAACACAAGTCAGGGAGCCTTGTGATCCGAAACATGCTCAGCTGAGAGAATGTTTAGCAAAGGCATTCAGTGGACTGCACAGACCAAGTTTGAAAGGTGCACATCGAATCAGACAGAGCAGCTAACTGACTTTATTGGACCTCTCCTCATGCTATCAGCATATGCATGGCTTGCCCGCACCAGCACCTTGCCCACCATGGAGTACTATGTGAGACACAACAGAAGTGGCTGGCCCACACCATTTAATGGCTTCAAGGTTTCTGTAGTGTTGGTACCAGTGCTGCTGTGGAACCCAAAATTAGGCTCTATATAACTGCAAGTTGTTGTTTTCTTCTGGTAATGTTGAATACAGGATTTCTAGATTTTTTTTGTTCCCCAGTAGAGACTGGGGGAAACTTTAGTTGAAGGAAAGCATAGAGCGGTTAGGCTTAAGTATGAGGAAAGATTGTGAAAAGATGTAATTATTGTTTTGGGACCAGAGTCAGGAAATAAGAGGATTAAATGAGCTGGGTCTTACTAACCCAGTAATGCATAAAGAATAATAAACTTGATGGATTTGAACCGCTTTTTCTACCTCTATTAATTCCTGTGTTAAGCCCTAGTATTTAATGCTGTTTGTGATGGTCAGGTCATGCCCATAAAGGTAATTGAGAGGTGAACATTTTATTTTTTTTAAAAGAAAGCAACATTAAATATGGACATCATAATCTCACAAAATGGATTCCAGAGAGTCAGGTGAAACCTGATGTGGTTTATGGACAGACAATATGTCTGGGAAATTACTTAACGTGCTAATGGATTTCTTAGGTGCAAAATGGCTACCATTAGGCATTTCAATGGAAGAGATATCAAGGACAATGGTTACTAAACCTGTTGGTCCCATGAAGATGGGACTTGAAATGAAGCCATTTAGTGAAGATGGTCATAACTGGAATGTTGATGGAATAGCAATCATTCTACCCACACCCCCACACCCCACCTTGTGCTTCAATGACATTGCCTCCAACCCATTGTGTAGACAACAGGATACTGTGATTCTGCCTTCACATGACCAAAACTAGTTGCTGGGGAGGGGGGAGGGAGGGCAATTTTTTTTTTATTCATTCAAGGGATGTGGACTTCACTGGCTAGGCCAGCATTTATTACCCATCTCTAATTGAACGTGAGAAGGTGATGGTGAGCTGCCTTCTTGAACCACTGCAGTCCATGTGGTGTAGGTACACCCACAGTGCTGTTAAGGAGGGGGTACCAGGATTCTGACCTAGCGACAATGAAGGAACGGCAATATATTTCCAAGCCAGGATGGTGAGTGGTTTGCAGTGGAACTTCCAGGTGGTGGTGTTCCCATGTATCTACTGCTCTTGTCCTTCTAGATGGTAGTGGTCATGGGTTTGGAAGGTGCTGCCTAAGGTGCCTTGGTGAGTTTCTGCAGGGCATCTTGTAGATGGTACACACTGCTGCTACAGTGCGTCGGTGATGGAGGGAGTGAATGTTTTTGGATGGGGTGCCAATCAAGCAGGCTGCTTTGTCATGGATGGTGTCAAGCTTTTTGAGTATTGTTGGAGCTGCACTCATCCAGACAAGTGTAGGGTGTTCCATCATACTCCTGCCTTGTGCCTTGCAGACATGGACAGGCTTTGGGGAGTCAGAAAGTGAATTACTTGCCACAGGATTCACAGCCTCTGACCTGCTCTTGTAGCCACTGTATTTATATGGATAGTCCAGCTCAGTTTCTGGTCAATGATAACCCCCAGGATGTTGACAGTGGGGAATTAAGTGATGGTAATGCCATTGAATGTCAAGGGATGATGGCTAGATTTTCTCTTGTGGAGAAATGGTCATTGCTTGGCATTTGGGTGGCGTGAATGTTATCTGCCACTTGTCAACTCAAGCCTGGATATTGTCAAGGTCTTGCTGCATTTGGACATGGACTGCTTCAATATCTGAGGAGTCACGAATGGGGCTGAACATTGCGCAATCATCAGCGAACATCCCCACTTCTGATGTTATGATGGAGGGAAGGTCATTGTTGAAGATGGTTGGACCTAGGATACTACCCTGAAGAACTCTTGTGGTGGTGTCCTGGAGCTGAGCTGACTGACATCCAACAGCCACAACCATCTTCCTTTATGCTAGTTATGACTCCAACCAGCAGAGAGTTTTCCCCCTGATTCCCATTGGCTCCAGTTTTGCTAGAGCTCCTTGATACCACACGCTGTCAAATGCAGCCTTGATGTCAAGGGCAGTCACTCTAATCTCACCTCTGGAGCTCAGCTCTTTTGTCCATGTTTGAACCAAGGCTGTAACGAGGTCTGGAGCTGAGTGGCCCTGGCGGAACCCAAACTGATTGTCAGTGAGCAGGTTAATGCTAAGTGAGTGCCGCTTGATGGCACTGTTGATGACCCCTTCCACCACTTTACTGATGATCGAGAGTAGACTGTTGTTGCGGTAATTGGCCGGGTTGGATTTGTCCTGCTTTTTGTGTATGGGACATACCTGGGAAATGTTCCGCATTGCTGGGTAGATGCCAGTGCTTTAGCTGTATTGGAACAGCTTGACTATGGGCGAAGCAAGCTCTGGAGCACAAGTCTTCAGTACTATTGCCAGAATATTGTCAGGGCCCATAGCCTTTGCTGTGTCCAGCGCCGTCAGCCGTTTCTTGATATCACGTGGAGTAAATTGAATTGATTGAAGACTGGCATCTATAATGCTGGAGACCTCTGAAGGAGGCCAAGATGGATCATCCACTTGGCATTTCTGGATGAAGATTGTAACAAGTGCTTCAGCCTTATCTTTTGCACTGATATGCTGGGTTCTCCCATCATTGAGGATGGGGATATTTGTGAAGCCTACTCCACCAGTGAGCTGTTTAATTATGCACTACCATTCATGACTGGGTGTGGCAGGACTGCAGAGCTTAGATCTGATCCGTTGGCTGTGGAATTGTGAATACCTTATTAATGTACAAGGGAAATCAGTAAGGCAGTTTGGACCAGCAGCACAGAGAGATCATGCCCAACAAGAAGAAATGAACACTGCCTCAAATAAACAGTCTACTCAGGTAGTGAAAAGGGGCTAATTAATTTTACCTGCAGGATTATCTTTCTTCTCTGCAGGAGCTTGGCAACAATTCTGTCTGAAAAAATCAGAACTTCTAACCTTCACATGTCTTCAAAGAACCAAGAGAGAGAATCCTTCAGGCCTGAAAGGCTTTCCGTTCTCCATCCGAAAGGACTGGTTAAAAATAAATGATTTGTTTCTTGCTGATCTGTTAATAATCTAAGTGCATGTCACATCCCTCGGAATCATAATTTCTAGCGTCAATGTATGTTTGCGTGTTTGGAAAGTGGGTGTTTGTTGCTTTTACATTTCAAGTGCTGTGAAAATGAATGTTTATCCTTTCTTTTGATTTAAACTTACAAGAAGTTTTTTAAACTGTCACATCATGAAGAATGGTTAAAACATTCCTTCTCAAAAGTGCATCTTATTGCGGTCAGCTGAGAGGAGAGAAAAAGGTAAAATTATCCCAACACCTTTCTCCTTTCTTAACATGTTTTACAGGATGGTGCAATTGATTTTAGCCACTATTGTGTCTGATTACATAAACATTTAATGAAAAGATGCACAATGGAGCTTCATGTTCAGCCTGCCTGATAGATTTAAAGTGGTATGCACAGTGGTATTAGCAATAATTTGCATTTTTATAGTGTCTTCAATGTAACAAAACATCCCAAGGAGCTTTACAGGGTCATTGTGGGAAAAGATTCGACATAAGGAAACACTAGACAAGGTGATCAAAAGCTCGGTCAAAGTGGTAGGTTTTAAGGAGTGTCTTCAACGAGGAAAGAGAATTAGAGAGGTTGAGAGACATGGGCAGAACATTCCAGAGTTTAGGTCTAGGGAGCTGAAACACAGCCACCTATGATGAAGCAGTTAAAATCAAGGATGCTCAAAAGGCCAGAATTGGCAGAGGGCAGAGATCTGGGTGGCAGGGGTTGGGGTTGTGGTGGTGGGGGGGTGGGGGGGGGTGGTGGTGCTATTGGTGTGGAGCTGAAGTAGATTAGAGATTAGAGCTAAGGAGTGGCAAAGCTATGGGGGCATTTGAAAACAATGATGAGAATTCGAAAATTGAGGCTTTGCTTGATTGCTAGCTAATGTGAATAAACAAGCATATAATTTGAACTACCTTAAGTTTGCAGAGGATAGAACATGGGAGACCAACTAGGAATCCACTGGAATACTCAAATCTAGACATAACAAAGGCACTGGTGAGGGTTTCAGCAGTAAATTAGGGCCAACGATGGAATTAGGTGATATAACCAAGGTGGGAATAAGTGATCTTAGTTATGGCATGGTTATATGGTAGGAAGGTCATCTTGGGGTTAAATATGACACCAAAGTTGTGAAAATTCTGTTTCAGTCTGAGACAATTACATGGGTGAGGACTGGAGTTCTAACCAGGGAGCAGTGTTTGTAGCAGGAACCAAAGACAATGGCTTCTACCTTTCCAATATTTAATTGGAAGAAATTTCTACTCATCCAATATTGAATGTCAGGCAAGTAGTCTAGCAATTTAGAGACATGGAGGGATCAAGAGACATGGAGGAAAATTAGAGCAGGATATCACAGTGTACATATGGGAATTAATGTCATAATTTTGGACGGTGTTGCCAAGAAACTGCATGTGGATGAGAAAAGGAGGAGACCAGGAATCTATCCTTGGGGGACACCAAAGGTGTAAGAACCAGAAAAGAAGCAACTGCAGATGATTCTTTCACTATGATTAGATACAGCGTAATGAAGTCTCATCCAGACACACAACGGTGGGGAGGTGCTGAAACAGAATTTTGTGTTCAACTGCATCAAAGGCTGCAAACTGGTCAAGGAGGGATAGTTTACCTTTGTCACAGCCACATAGGATGTTATTTGTGAATTTGATAAGAGCCATTTTTGTGCTCTGACAGGGCAGAAACCTAATTTGAGGGAATCACACAAGAAATTGAGAAGGTTGAGCAAGAATTTTGGAAGTAGCAACAAGTTCAAGAACTTTGGAGAAGAAAGGGAGACCCAAGATGAGCCTGTAGGTAGTTTGCAATGATGGAGGGGTCAAGGGTTGTTTTTTTGAGAGGAGTGGTGAAGGCAGATTTGAAGTAAAAGTGCTCAATACCAGAGGATAGGTCAATGATGCCAGTTAACTTAACAGCCAAGAAGATAAATTGAGTGGTCAGCTGTTTAGTAGGAATAGGGCTTAGAGAGCAAGAGGTAGGTCACATTGACAAGATAACCTCTGAGAGGGCATGAGGGAAGGAAGGAGAAAAACATGGAAAAAGATATGAATTCAACATTAGGACAAGTGAGAACCTTAGAACCCTATGGGCTAGGAGAAGCATCAAGGCAGCTGAGTGGATAGGGTGAATCATTGTAACAAAGAAGTTCATGAACTCATTGCACTTTTAAAAAATTCACTCAAGGTGTACGGGCATTGCTGGTAAGGCCAACATTTATTGCCCATTCCTAACTGCCCTTAAAGAAGTGGTGGTGAGTTACTTCCTTGAGCCACTACAGTCCATGTGGTGTAAGTACATCCATGTTAGGGATAGAATTCCAGCATTTTGATCCAGCAAAGATGAAGGAGCAGTGATACATTTCCAAGTCAGGAAAGTGTGTCACTTGTAGGAGAACTTGCAGATGGTGGTGTTTTTTATGCCCCTGCTGCCCTTGCACTTCTAAGTGGTAGTGGTGGCAGGTTTGGAACGTGCTGTCAAAGGAGCCTTAACTAATTGTTGCCGTGCATCTTGTGGATGGTAAACAGGGCAGCCAAGGAACACCAAATGGTGGAGGGAGTCAATGGTTAAGGTGGTGTCGATCTGATGGGCTGCTTTATCATGGATAGTGTCATGTTTCTTGACTGTTATTAGAGCTGGATTCAGGCAAGTAGGAAGTATTCCATCACACTCCTGGCTTGTGCCTTGTGATGGTGAACAGGCTTTGGAGAGTCAAGAGGTGAGTCACTTGCCACAGAATACCCAACCTCTGACCTCAGGTGGAATTTAATGTCTCTCTCCCACCCTCAGAGTGGGCTGGGAGCTTGGAGTCTGGTGGGGTGAGGGGGCCCCTCCTGCTTGGGCACTCTGAGCCCAAAGGAGGGAGCTGCCACAGCAAGGGCTGCCCCTGCGAGAAGATGCCCTCCTGCCCTTTATACCAAGGTTCCTCCCCTCTCCTTCGCCAGGACCTGCCTGACTGACCTTAGCGACCCTGCCCCACTCACAAGCACCCTGGGGGCTCCAGCAATGATCCTCAACCTCAGGCCTACTGCAGTACTAACTAGTGGCCATTGTTCCCAGCAGTGCTGCTGGTACTAGAGAGCTGCAGGCCTTTCATTGGCTGGCAGCTCTCAAAGCCAGGAAATTCACTTTGTAGGACCCAGGAATCCCGATGGGAGACAGAAGAGTGACTGGGATTGGCTCTGGATCTGATTGGGTTGGCTCTGCTGCTCACCTTTAATTTGAACCCCTCCTCTTGAAGCCACAATTATTATGTGGTTGGCTCGGGTGACCCCCACCCCCCCACCACCCCCCCACCCCTCCCCCCTCCAGGACGTTAATGGTTATGGATTCACCAATGGTAATACGTTTAAATGTCAAGGGGAGGCAGTGAGACTCTCTCTTGTTGGAGATAGTCATTGCCTTTCACATGAGTCGTGTGAGTGTTGCTTGCCACTTAGTAGCCAAAGTCAGAATTTTGTCCAGCTGTTTCTGCATGTGGATACAAATTGCTTCATTGTCTGAGGAGTTGCAAATGGTACTGAAGACTGCAATTATCATCCCCACATTATGATAGAGGGAAAGAGACTTGATGGAGCAGCTGAAAATGGTTGGACCTTGGATACTACCCTGAGGAACTCCTGCAGCAGTGATGTCCTGGGCTGTGATGCATAGTCTCCAACAACCACAACTACCTCTCTTCATGCTAGGTATGACACCAGCCAGTGGAGGGCTTCTCTCTGCAACCCCATCCCACAACCACCCCCACCCCATCCATCCCTCCAATTGCTACTGATTTCAATTTGTTATAACTCTTTAATACTACACTGAGTCAAATGCTACTTTGATGTCAAGGGCAGTCACTCTCACCTCACCTCTGGAATTCAACATTTTTGTCTATGCTTGGCCCAAGGCTGTAATGAGGCCTGGAGCTGAGTGGTCCTTCCTGGCAAATCTAAAACTGAGAGTCAGTGAGAAGGTTATTGGTGAGTAAGTATCACTTCATAGCATGGTGGATGCCATCTTCCATCACTTCTGATAACTGAGAGTAGACCAATTGGACAGTAGTTGGGCAGATTGGAGTTGTCCTGCTTTTTGTGGACAGGAAATATCTGGGCAATTTTCCACATTGTCGGTTGGCTACCAATGTTGTTGTTGTACTGGAATAGCTTGGCTGGGGGCACGGCTAGTTCTGGAGCGGAAGTCTTCTTAACTATAGCCAGGATATTGTCAGGATCCATAGCCTTTGCTGCATCCATTGTGGTCAGCTGTTTTTTGATTGCACGTGGAGTGATTTGAATTAGCCGAAGATTGGCATTTACGATGGTGGAGTTCTCAGGAAGAGGCCAAAATAGATTATCCACTTGGCATTTCTGGCTTAAGGTGGTTGCAATTGCTTCAGCCTTGTCTTTTGCACTCAGTGGGGAAGCAATGGCGCAGTGTTATTGTTGCTGGGGTAGTAATCCAGCGGAATGCTCTGGGGACCCGGGTTTGAATCCTGACACAGCAGATGACAAGATTAAATTCAATAAAAATCTGGAATTAAAAGTCTAATGATAACCATGAAACCATTGTGGATTGTTGGGAAAATCCCATCTGATTCACTCATGTCCTCTAGGGAAGGAAATCTGCCATCCTTACCTAGTCTGGCCTACATGTAACTCCAGACCCACAGCAATGTGGTAGACTCTTAAATGCCCTCTGAACAAGGGCAATTAGGGATGGGCAATAAATGCTGGCCTAGCCAGCAACGCCTACTTCCCATGAGTGAATTTTTAAAAAGCTGCTGAGAACTGCCATCATTGACAATGGGATGGTCTTGGAGCCAACTCCTCCCAGTAGTTGTTTAATTGTCCACTACTATTCATGACTGGATGTGGCAGGACTGCAGAACTTTGATCCAAAAATCCATTGGTTGTGGGATCATCTTAGCTCTGTCTATAGGATGCTGCCTGTGTTGTTTCTTGTTTGTTTTTAATGATGCACACATTGTAGCTGAGCTAACTTTATTGATAATACATTTTCCAAACATAAACACATATCTGCAGTGTCTGAACTCTATCAACACAGGCTCCAACGTGTGCTATCTGACTTTCAACCCCAAGGTCAGGTGGTCCCATATATAGTACAGAATACCAATTCAACTACGTTCAGCTATTATGACACTGCCTTGCTGCTCAACATGCATATAATCCTGTGTTGTAGTCACATCAGGTTGGCACCTCATTGTTTAGGTATACCTGGTGCTGCTCCTGGCATGCTCTCCCACACTCCACTGTGAACCAGGGTTGAACCCTTGGCTTGATAAAATGGCAGGCTAAGGGATATGCCAGATGATGAGGTTACGAATTGTGATACTATATAATTCTGTTGCAGCTGGTGGTAATCCACAGGAGGTTTCCTTGTCCATGTTTGACGTGATGCCATGAGACTCCATAGGGTCCAGAATCAATGTTGAGGATTCCCAAAGGGGAGAATAATTTTTTTCAATCAAAGGGCCTGACTCTGGAACTCACTGTTTGAGAGGGTGGTCGAGGCAAAAACCCACATTGCATTTAAAACTTACTTAGATATGCACCTGAAGTTCTATAACCTACAGGACTACGAACCAATGATAATAAGATTAGGCTGACTAGCTCTTTTTTGACTGGCTCAGATACAATGGGCCAACTGCCCTCATTCTGTACAGTAATTTTTTCCAAGTTCAGAGAGTAGATTTCCTTCCCTAAAGGAAATTAGTGAACCAAATTAGTTTTTTAACAACAATCCAATAGTTTCATGATCATTGTTACTAATGGTAGCTTTTTATTACAGAGTTTTATTTAATTAACTGATTTTAAATTCCATGGTAGGTTTCAAACTTATATTTTTGGATTGTTAGTCCAGGTCTCTGGATTAGTGGTCCAGCAACATAATGGGGAGCATTGTCCAATAATGCTTTAAGGGGTCTAACCGGATCTGGCAATGAATGGTTAAACTAGCTGTTCACCAAAGATGTTCGAGTCTGCGTCTCTTGGACATAAGCAAGCAGAGATGAGGGGTATGCAGGGGAAAAATTAGACTACCTTAAGAATGAAAAGAACCAAAGCTGTCAAATACTGCAGCTTTAGAACAAGAACACATGAACAGGGGAAAGGGTTCACCAAAATAAATGTGTACCTGACAAAAACAGAAGTTTGCAGGTTAAAGAGCAAATTAAATTTTATTTATTAGCCACAGGATTCATACCTAAGCAAAATGATATCAAGGTAGAGAACACACAAATCATACAGAAATGCAGCTAAAATACTAACATTCACAAACTGATAAGAACTTATAAAACACCAACCTGAATGATCAGTCAAGTACAACTCCCAGTAAAGGAGAGAAGCTAAAGACAGATCTCAGTTTAATTGAGTCCAATTTCCCATAGCTATCAAAAGAAGTATGGTGTTAAGTGAGCATCATACTTCTATGAAATATCCATTGTTTGTCTGCTACATAATATTTCCCCAGTTCAAATGATATAGCTGAAAGCAAATTACAAGCTGCTTCAAATTCAAACTAAGCTCACTTGTGCCACCTGCTGCTCACTCTTAAAAGGTTACTATTTTGATGCTGGAAAAATTTGTTTGATGGACAGTAATAGTACTGCTCTTTTTGTCAAGATATTTTGCCTCTAATTTTTTTCCCACTGTTTTCTGACCTCTGATCTAAAAATATTATAGCTGAAGAAAAAGACAAGTCAAAGCTTTATGTCTTGCATTCTTCAGAACACTTTGCAAGAATACCAATATAGAGGGAAGACAACAATTTATACCACATGTGAAGAAATTGCTGATTGTGGCAAGTGGACTCTGATTGGTAGAGGCATTGCCATGGATAATGCACCAGTGATGATGGCTGGCAGTTAACTGCCAAGCATTGTTTGAATTTAAACTGGGCAGCTTGACCCTGATTGGTCGAGGTATTGATCCTTGGACCCTTGGACTATAGCCTGATATAGAGAATGATCAGAGGGCATACAGAGCAAGTCAGTTGCTAGAAGAGGGAGGATGAGGAGGGAGAAATGCTTTGAGCAGGGGAATATATTCACCTGGGTTGTTCAGGGAGCAATTTTCCTACCTGACTGTCAGTAAGGAAGAATGTGTGCGATGTCTGTGCTTCATCAAGGATGTCCTCACTGTAATCTGCCACCTACTACAACTACATCTGCGACCACAGAACAGGGAGAGACCTCATTGTCCTGGGCTTTGGGAGTGACTGTGGCCATGAACTTTTGTGTGTCTGTTCCTTGCAGGATGAAGCTGGGACTTATTTGCAGCATCTCGCAGTTTGCTGTCCACTATTATGTAACATTAGTCATTGAGGCTGTCAATGCTAAGAAAACTAACTGCATATCACTCTCTCTTGCCAGAGAGCAGCAGGTGGAGTGAGCATGTGACTTAAAGGGGATTGCAGGCTTTCCCATGGTGCAGGATACCATTAACTCCACGTATATCACTTTGAGGGCATTGCACCTCAACACTGCAACTAAAAGAGTTTCCACTCCCTATACGTCCAGCTGGTATGTGCCCATACATAGAGAATCATTCGCATTGATGGTTAGCATCCTGGTGACAATCATGATGCCTTTGTTTTGCGGCAGTGACATCTGCAATAGGGCCACCAAGGCAAACCAAAAGGTGGCTACTAGGTGACAGGAGCTATCTACTGAAGTAATGACTCCAGTGTGTAGCCTATGCAAACATGGGCAACATGCATACAATGAAAGCTATTCTGGTTCATAATGTAAAAATAATAGCCAATACAAAATAAGCATTCCAAACCATATTTATAAATCAAACCATGTCATATTGCATAATAACATTAACTAATTATCCTTGTGCAAAATCACGCTCTGGCAAGCTGGCACCTACACAATCCTTGTCCCCTGTCCTGTCTGCAGGTCACTCATGCCTGGTTTCTCACAGTGTGCAGTTCTCACCGCTACACTATCCTCTGAATTGCATGAAGTGTAAATATCTGAGCTGATGGCTGTAAATGTTAAATTGAATGACAATGTTCTTCATCATCAGTGTTTTGTTGCTCATCCACATATTGCTCTCCCTCCACTGCCAGTTGGCAATTCTTTAAAAGGAGTCAGGTACAAGGGTAAAGCTGTGATGAGGGGAGGCAGGGAAAGTAAGAGGCATATGATTACACCATCAGCAGCTTGTAAATCAGAAGAGAGTGTAGAATGAGTGGGGAGTTGCAGATGAGATGGGGAATTAGATATGAGGATACTGTTACCTTCTACAGTTTCAGTCCCACTGCTGGCCACGCCTCAGCAATTACTACTGCAATGATGGCCATCACTGCCTACTCCATGAGGCTAATGATATGCCTGTTGCCCTCCAATTGGCTCCTGCTGTCTCCAAATATGTGTCACTTTGTCCTGCAAGACAGAGGGAAGTGTATCAGTGAGACTGGTGCAATCTGGGTGATATGGCTGTCATGTTGAATAGCTGTCAGTCTATGCAAGCTGTGAGGTGTAGATATGAGGCTTGCAGCAGTGCTAAGTGTGTGAGAATGAGATGCAGCTATGAATGTTAAGTAAGTGTCCTAATTGATTGAGATTGTTGGTAGGTGAGTGGTAGGGTTGAGTGCATTGAGCAGTGACTGAGGCTGGTGTTGCAGTTGGTAGGAGGTGATTTTTGAAGATGCATCCACTGACCTTGATCACTCATGTAAAGTCATTGAACTATTTGCTGCACTGCATCCAGGTCACAAGGTCTGACTTCTGGCACTAACCTCCACAACATCTGCTCCAACTATTCTGAGAGTTTGTCTGTAGCATCTCCTGGGCCCTGTGAATAAAGCACATCTCTCTGACCTTACACTCCCTCTACTAAGGCCTCCAGTGCAGCAGCAGGCGCATCTTCTCTCCCATTTGTGCCATTATTCAGTCTTTTTCCATTTCAGAGCGAATCGTTCAAGGACTTTCACCGCCTGCTCCAGCCACAGAGCACTTGGCCTATAAGAGGTATAGTCTGGCTTTGAGCAGTGCAGCCTTGTTTCAGCTCATGCAAACTTCTCACAATTTTGGGTCCCCTCATGAGTCATGCTGCAATTCAACAGCATGGTTAGCACAGGCTGCACGTTACACATATGACAATGAACAGGTAGCATGAATTGCATGACATTGAGCAGGTGCAAGATAATCGTGCATAGCAAGGCCTGTGCCGGTTTCTGGGAGCTTTTAACCCCTTTAATTCCCCTAGCTTGTTGATTTTCTCAATTGGGTTGCTTATGGAAGAAAAATAAGAACATAAAAAATAGGAGCAGGAGTAGATCATTTGGTCCTTCGAGCCTGCTCCTCCATTCAAGAAGATTATGGCTGACCTTCTTGTGTTTTGATTTCCACATTCCCATCTAACCCCGATAACCTTTGATTCCTTTGCCTAAAAAGAATCTATCTACTTCTGCCTTAAAAATATTTAATGACCCCACTTCCACTACCTTCTGAGGCAGAGAATTCCAAAGTTGCACAACCCTCAGAGAAAAAAAATTCTCCTCATCTCTGTCCTAAAAGGGCGACCCCTAATTTTAAAACAGTGCCCCCTGTTTCTGGACTCACCCACAAGAGGAAACATCCTTTCGACGCCCATCTTGTCAAGGCCGTTCAGGATTTTGTATACTTCAATGATATCACCCCTCACTCTTCTAAACTCCAGTGGAAACAAGTCCAGTCTGTCCAATCTTTCCTCATAAGACAAACCACTCATTCCAGGTATCAATCTAGTAAACCTCCTTTGAACAGCCTCCATTGCATTTACATCCTTCCTTAAATAAGGAGACCAAAACTGCACACAGTATTCGAGGTTTGGTCTCACCAATGCCCTGTATAACTGAAGCATAATATCCTTACTTTTATCTTCAATCCCTCTCATAATAAAGGATAGCATTCCATTAGCCTTCTTACTTACTTAATTACTGTACCTGCATACTAACTTTTTGTGATTCATGTACTAGAACACCTAGATCCCTCTGCACCTCAGAATTATACAGCCGTTCTCCATTTAAGTAGTACTCTGCTTTTTTGTTCTTCCTGCCATAGTGAACAACTTCACATTTTCCCACATTAAACTCTATTTGCCAGATCTTTTCCAACTCACTCAACCTATCCAAATCCATCTGCAAACTCCTCATATCCTCTTCACAACATATTTTCCTAGCTATCATTGTGTGATCTGCAAATTTAGCTACAATATCTTCACTCCCCTCACGTAAGTCATTGATGCAAATTGTAAAAAGTTGAGGCCCCAGTACAGACCTCTGTGGGACTCTTTTGCCAGTCGGAAAAAGAGCCATTTATGCATACGCTCTGCTTTCTGCCAGCCAGCTAATCTTCTATTCATGCTAATATATTACCATTATACCATGCGCTTTTATTTTCTGTAATAATCTTTGATGTGGCGCCTTATCAAATGCCTTCTGGAAATCCAAGTACAGTACATCTACAGGCTCCCCTTTATCCACTGCGCATGTTACTCCTCCAAAAAACTCCAATAAATTGGTTAAACATGATTTTCCCTTCACAAAACCATGCTGCCTCTTCCCTATTGCTTTGAGCCTATTCTAAGTGCCCAGCTACAACATCTTTAATGATCGATTCTAATAACTTCCCCACAACAGACGTCAAGCTAACTGACCTATAGTTTCCTGTTTTCTGCCTCCCTACCTTCTTGAAAAGTGGAGTTGTTATATTTGCTACTTTCCAGTCTGATGGAACATCTCCAGAATCTAGCAAATTTTGGAAAATTAACACCAGTGCATCGACGACCTCATCAGCCACCTCTTTTAAGACCCTAGGATGTAGTCCACCGGGATCAGGAGACTTGCCAGCCCGCAGCTCCGTCAATTTGCTCAATACCGTTTCCCTGGTGACATCAGTTTCACCAAGTTCCTTTCTCCAGTTCATCTATTACTGTAACTGGAATGTTTTTGTATCCTCTCTAGTGAACACAGAAGCAAAATATTTGTTCATTTTTGTCATTTCCATATTATCTACTATTAACTCCCCACTGTCACTTTCTAGAGGACCAACACTCACTTTACTTACTCTTTTCCTTTTTAAATACCTGTAGAAACTCTTGAAATCCATTTTTACATTTCTAGCTTCCTCTCATACTCTAATTTCTTTCTCCTGATTAACCTTTTAGTCATTTTCTGCCATTCTTTATATTCTGTCCAATCATCTTTGCGGAGTTGTACGCTTTTTCCTTAAGTTTGATGCTTTCCTTAACATCTCTAGTTGACCACGGATGGTGGGCTCCCCTCTTAGAATTTTTCTTTATAGTATGAATGTACTTATCCTGAATACTCTGAAATATCCCTGAAATGTCTGCCACTGCTTTTCTATTGATCTATCCTCTAGCCTAGTTTCCCAATTCACTTCAGCTAGCTTAACTTTCATCCCCACATACTTGCCCTTATTTAAGCTTAAGATACTAGTCTTAGGTATGCTCTTCGCCCTTTCAAACTGGATGTAAAATTCAATCATATTGTTGCTGCTACCTAGGGGTGCCTTTATTCTGAGGACGTTAATTAATCCTGTCATGTAACACAATACTAAATCTAATATAACCTGCTCTCTGGTTGGCTCCAGAACATGCTGCTCTAAGAAAATATCTTGAAAGCATTCTAAGAACTCTTCATTCAGGCTACTACTGCCAATCTGATGTTCCTAGTTTTTGTGTAGATTAAAATCACCTGTGATTATTGCCATCCCTTTATCACAAGCACACAATATTTTCTCTTGAATGCTTTGTCCTACACTGTGGCTATTGTTAGGGGGCCTGTAGACCATTCCCACTAATGGCTTTTTTCCCCTGCTATTCTTCATCTCCACCCAAACCGACTCTACATCCTGATCTCCTGAACCAAGATCATCTCTAACTATTGCACCACTACTCTCTTTGATTAACAGTGCTACCCCTCCATCTTTACCTAGCTTCCTATTCTTCTTGAATATCATGTACCCTTCAATATTAAGGATCCAATCTTTACCGTGCTGCAGCCACGTCTCCGTAATTGTTATCAGATCATATTTATTCACTTCAATGTGGGCCATCAATTCATTTACTTTGTTATGAATGCTATGTGCATTCAGATGGAGAGCCTTTAGTTTTGTCTTTCTGTTACCTTTGTAACATCTAGTCTTGATAGTTGATGTATTCTTAGGTTTTTTCTCTCTGTCCCTTCCTGCCATTCTCTGACCCTTATTTCTCATATTACTATTTCGGTCTCCTGTCTTGACTCCACACCTTGAATTGCTGTCTCTATCCAAGCTTGATCCCTCACCCCTCTTGTTCAGTTTAAAGCTCCTTCTATTTCCCTAGTTAAGCGATTTGCAAGGACACTCGTCCCAGCATGGTTCAGGTGTAAACCACCCCAACGGTGCATCCCCCACTTTCCCCAGTACTGATGCCAGTGCCCCTCAAACCGGAACCCACTTCTCCCACACCAGTCTTTGAGCCACATATTTGTCTCTCTAACCTTATTTGCCCTATGCCAATTTGCAATTGGCTCAGGTAATAATTCAGAGATTATTGCCTTTGAAGTTCTGCTTCTTCATTTGGTACTTAGCACCTCATACTGACTTTGCAGAACCTCTTTCCTAGTTCTACCAATGTCATTGGTACCTACATGGACTACAACAACTGGATTCTCCCCCTCTCACTGCAAGTTCCTCTTCAGTCCTGAGCAGATGTCCTGAATCCTGGCACCGGGCAGGCAACACAGCCATCTGGACCACGCTCTTTGCTGCAGAGAACAGTGTCAATCCCCCTCACTATACTATCCCCTACTCCCACTATATTCCTTTTTACTCCCCACTGTACAGCAGTGCAATGGCCAGCCAGCTCATCCACCTTGCCTTGCCTTCGCCTTCATCCAGACAGGTCGTGAGCACCTCAAATCTGTTTGACAATTGAAAAGCCTGAGGCTCCTCCCCTACTGTCTGCTCGGTCCCATTACCTGCCTCACTGACAGTCACATCCTCCTGTCCCTCACTGCAAACAAAAATAGATAACCCTCTTCTAAGAGGTGTGACTGTCTTCTGGAACAAAGTATCCAGGTATTTCTCTCCCCCCTTAATGTTACACAGTATCTGCATTTCAGCTTCCAGATCAATAATCCTGATCCAGTCTTACTCAAGATGCTTACACTTCCTGCAGTCATGTTTGCCATGGATCGCCTTGATGTCCAAAAGCTCCCACATCTCACAGCTGCAGCATAACACCTGTCCCGCCATTCTAATTAATGTTACTAAGTTAATTTACTTCAATTACTTCCTTCCTACGTATGCTACAATTTACTGTGTCTATTGAATGCCAGTACCAATGACAACTAAAGGTTATATGCTTCTTAACTACAAGGTATGTGTTTTGGATTTGTTTAAATTACTTTAAAATTAAAATCAAACAATAAAGATAAAAAAGCAATAAAAATAAAGTTTTCAAATTTTGCTTTATTATCTTAAAGTTTTCTTTTTATTTATAGATCTACCTGAACTTGCCTGTCCTAAGCTGGTTTTTCACACACTGTCCCTTAGCCTGAGAACTTACCGGCCAATCAACTTATTAGCTTCCTGTGATGTCCTGTTTTCTCTTTTTCCCAGACTGCAGCCTCACAGCAGCTGAAACTGTGAAACAGCGGGCTGCTCAGGTCCACACCGACTGTTTCCCAGCAAAGTACGCCGCTCTGCAATCTCCATTCTGTATTTATAGGCGCTGCTCAGGTCCGCACCAACTGTCTCCCAGCAAGGTAGGCCGCTCTGCGATCCCCAGTCTGTATTTATAGGCGCTGCTCAGCTCCGCTCCCACTGTCTCCCAGCAAGGTAGGCCACTCTGCATTGTCCGTTCTGTATTTATAGGCGCTGCTCAGCTCCTCACCGACTGTCTCCCAGCAAGGAAGGCCGCTCTGCAATCTCCAGTCTGTATTTATAGGTGCTGCTCAGCTCCTCACCGACTGTCTCCCAGCAAGGGAGGCCGCTCTGCAATCTCCAGTCTGTATTTATAGGTGCTGCTCAGCTCCTCACCGACTGTCTCCCAGCAAGGTAGGCTGCTCTGCAATCTCCGGTCTGTATTTATAGGCACAGCTCAGCTCTGTTCTGACTGGCTCCTGCACACCTGCTCAGCTCTGCTCTGACTCCCAGCAAGGTAGCTGGAAATGAAGGAAATAGTTCACACATCCATCACCAAGAATCCACATAAAGGTAAGACTTAGAAGATCATTCACAACACAGGAAAAATGCATAAAATAATTCATTTTGAGAAGCCCCCACATCAGAAAGTGAGAAACATAGAAATTTAATAGGGTAATGATGCTCTATGACTTACACTGGAACACAAATGATGGAAGGTTTGCCAAACATTTTTTGCACAATGTGCTATTTCTGTTGTTTGTTTTTAAAGTAATTTTCAAAATTTCACAATACTTAAGCAAATATAAGTAAGGTTTTAGTACTTCGAATTCTATGATTTGTATGCCATTTTGGACATTGTATTTGCAATTCTGTTAATTTTTTCTGTGAAAACCAGAAACCAGTAGAACTGATCATTTCTAATAATGTTAACACCAAGAAAGAAAGGGGTAAGAATGTTCATACTTGCATTAAACAGGTGACCAACACCATGCTTTCTGAAGCAAGCAGTTTCACCACATTCCCTTGGACAACGAGTAACAGCAATATGGGTCTCTGGGTTGGCACAGATTATTGGTAATCCCCCAAGCCCACCAACATATCTTTCCCTCCCCTTTCAGCAGTCTGAAGGGATTACTCTTTCCATAACACCCTGGTCCACACTACAATCTCCCCAACACCCCCTCCCCTTCCCACGGCACCTTTCCATGCAAGCACAGGAGATGCAAACCTGCTCTTTTACCTCCTCTTTCCTCACTGTCCAAGGCCCCAAAAACTTCTTCTAGGTGAAACAGCAATTTACTTGCACTTGTTTCAGTTTAGTATACTATAGTCGCTGTTTACAATGCAGTCTGCTCTACACTGGGGAGACCAAATTCAGACTGCTTGACCATTTTTCACAACACCTCTTTTCAGTCCATTAGCGTGATCCCAAGCATCGGTCACCTGTCAGTCAAATTATTCACATTCTTCTCACACTGACCTCTCTGTCCTTGGCCTTCTGCAGTGTTCCATTGAAGCTCAACATAAGGTTGCGGAACATTGCTCATCTTTCAGTTGGGCACTCTACAGCCTTCTGGACTCAACACGGAATTCACCAATTTCAGACCATAACCTATGCCCCCATTTTATTTCCTTTAACTTTGCAAGATTTGGATTTAGTCTCATGTTTCCCTTGTTTTTGCTTTTGGACAGCAGCTTTTCATCATTCTACCATTAACACATCTAGACAAATGTTGGAATGGGGTGGGATCATAAAATGCAGCATGTGGTCTTCCTGCCATCTCCCTGCTCACCCGCAACCTGTCTCCCATTTTTTGGGGGTAGTGGAGGTGTAGGATGGCTCACCTGCCATTGGGCCTATTGAGGCCCATAGGCGGCCAATTAATGGCCACTTAAGTGCCTCATCCCGACCCTGCTGCTATTTTATCCACGGCAGGGGAAGGCCATAACCAAGTGGATAGACCTGCAGCTTTTACTGTGTGGGTTGGCGTCAGGAAAGGAGGGTGGGCCACCTTGTTTGGGGGGCCCCTGTAGCCGTCAAATGTAACCACTACCCACCCCCACCCCCCTGCCCCCTTTAACCCTCCTGCTTGACCTTTGAATCCTGGCCCCCAATCTCCCTCACCCAGCTTGCTGGGGCTTCCCAGCCCAGACTTACCTTAGGACTGGCCTCCTAAACTTTCTCTTCTTTGGGCACTACCTGTAGTCCCAGCAGTGGCCACAGCTTGAACCTGGCGCTGTTGAACCACAGAGTTGCCAGCCAATCCAACTGAAATTTCCTCCCCGAATAGGGGCGGAAATCTTACCCTGAGCCAACTAGTGCCCTGCCATGTGTAAAATGGCTGCAGGGCAGCCTGCCTTTTCATGGGTGGGCTCCCGAATGACTTATTAGTCATTGGGCAGGGAACACAGTGCTCTGTAAAGTCCAGTCCATTGTTTCTTTCTTCACAGATGCTGCCTGACCCATTGAGTATTTCCAGCATTTTGTTTTCATTTTGATTTCCAGCATCTGCAGTATTTTGCCTCTATATAAGTGTTTATATATTAAACAGGCCGGATTTTGCCCTGATCCAAGCACAATAACCTCCATCAAAACTTGGTGAAAATCTATTATTTCACCCATGTATCAAATTACATCTGCTTGTAAGGGTAGAAACCTGGAATCTAGCAAAAGATGACTTTTTAAAAATATTTGTTCATGGGAAGTGGGCATTGCTGGCTAGGCCAGCATTTATTGGCCATCCCTAATTTCCCTTGTTCAGAGGACAGTTAAGAACTATCCACATTGCTAAGGATCTGGAGTCACATGTAGGCCAGATCAAGTAAGGACAGCAGTTTTCTTTCCCTAGAGGACATTAGTGAACCAGATTGTTTTCATGACAATCAGCAATGTTTTCGTGGTCATCATCAGACCTTTAATTCCAGATTTTTATCAAATTCATATTTCACCATCTGCCATAGTAGGATTTGAACCCAGGTCCCCCAACCATTACCCTGGGTCTCTGGAATACTAGTCCAGTGACAATACCGCTATGCTACTGGCTGCCGCAAGAAGCTAACAGATCAAAAACAGTCCTAAATATAGCTCTAGGCTGGTCACAAATTACTGACTCAATGTTCCATTATTTGAATAGCATCAGATTATGGCATAAAATGTAGGAATTTCCCTTCATTTCTTGCAGATATTGTGGGCTATTGTGGACATATATTGGTGCATTGCATTGTTACATCTAATTGTGAATTTAAAATTGATTTACAGTTGTCACGATGATGGGGAATTCTCACTGTACCTTCTGCAACCCACCCCCCTCAACTACCCCTGAAGCCCCCCAGTTGATGCTAGCATTTCTTGTTCCCTCTTCTCAGCTCATGTTGCTATCCTTCTTTCTCATCCCACTCATTCCATTGTGACATTTTTTTCTCCTGTCCCACTTCAGTACACTTCCAGCTCCCCTCTGACCCACTTGCAGTGCTCTGTGTTCTTCCTGTTAATATAATTTCCAGCATCTGAGCATCATTGCACACTATGGGCAGGGGTTCCTGATGCTGATGAAAAACTGTGGTGACAATTCCCGCCCAGAGCATACAGCAACATTTAAACTTTTAAAAAGCTGACTGTCAGTATCAAATTGTGGATGGTTGACTATGTATAAAAGTAATCATTGTGTGAGAAACTACAATTCTGACAATAGTCCAACAAAACAAAACTATGCGAAGAATTGTGCAAAGTTATTTCTATTATTCTATTATAAATTACTGATACATGAATACGTTATTATGATGAACTGATTATTTGCTTTGCAGGATAAACTGATTAAAATATTCCTATAAGAGACCTGCATTGAGAATGGCCAGCAGGTGGCACTTGCCATGGCAAAATACTGTAGCAAGTGGAACATTCATTCTTTCTAGAACAGTGACCTGAGACCTGAGAATCCTGTGGAGGGGGAAAAAAAAGATTTTTTGTTGAGATTGAATTTTGCTCAAATGAATCCGGGTGTAGACCGCCCTCTCCCCCACCGCACCCCCGCACCCCCCCCACCTCCCCCACCCTCCCACCCCCACCCCCACCTGAAAAGAGCAGTATTCCGTGTTCTCATTGCTAAAGGGTGGGAGAATGGGGATGCGGAGGGAGCGGCAATAAACAACAGTATAGGCAGAATTTCGAGGTCCGTGGGTGGGCCTAGGAGCGGCCGGGAAACGGCCTACTGCCCGCGATCCACCTCCAACCGCAATTTCATGCTGGCTGGTCAATTAACGGCCAGCCAACGTGAAAGGCAGGCTGAAAGACTCAGCGCTGCCTGGGTCAGAGGCAGGAGGAGGGTGAGTGCTGAAGTCAGTGCAGGCATGGGGGAGTGTGCAACGAAAGCTCCCTGAAAGCAGAGAGCTGCCTCAGGGAGCTGAAAAATTTAAAATCATCAAATAAAAATTTTAAAATGTAGAAAAATGTCCACACATCGGACTCACTTATCTAAATATATGGATTATAAAAATCCTGCCCAACCCTTTTTTTAATTAATATTGGAAACCTTATCCCACCCTTGGATGAGGTTTCTTCAAAAATCCAAAGGCTGCCGCCTGGCTGATTCACAGTGAAAACTGCAGATTAATTAATACATTAATAGGCCTCTCAATTGTTGGCAAGTGCATTACTGACTCTCACACACACCTGCCGATTGAAATATTTCGAGAATGTACAATGATGTTGGGAAGCCTGCCTAACATCATTGCGCGCGCTATATTACACTCGGCGAAAAATCTTGCCCTATGGAAATGTTCATTCAGGTATTCAAGAAATCTCCCAACTTCCCATATGGTCACCCTATCCCTGGATTATGCACTCATAGGCCTGGATTTTCACTCCCACCTTGTGGGTGCTGAGTCAACGTTTTCTGACTTGTCGCACACACCTTGGGACTAACAACCTGAGCAGAAATACCTGAGCGCAATTTAAAACCTGATGGAAAGGATTGTTGTCTTGGTCATTCTTTTGATACTTAACAATACTTACAAAATGTGCATGATACGTCATAATAAAACTGCTCAAATGTCACTCCCAACTTTACTTTTAAAAATTGATTGTGATCTTAACTAATAGGGTGTGGAGTTGTGAAATTATGGAACAGTTTAAGATGACATTTCTCGCTTTAGCTTGTGTCCAGTCAATATAGTGGTGGACTATTAACTACAATGTTGCAATATATGATTGCATTGCTGAGAGACCTCATAAATTGCATAATTACAAAGATCCAAATGAAGTTGAATTTTATCTTTGATATGGAAATAGGACAATACTTTCACAAGGAAATTCTGGCAATTCCAATTTAACAATCAGTGTTTAGTCTAATGGCTATTTAATCCTTAGCAATCGTACCTTATTTAATGAGTCAGGTACAAGATAGTGTATTTTTGATGTGCATTAAATGAAAAGTTCACAGTAAAAAACTAAATCTACTTGTCATCAGAAATGTCAAGCTTCACTGAAGTATCAAAGATGACACATTTTCTTGTGGGTTTTACAACAATATTGCCTTAAGTTCGTCATGGAAAACTAATAAATAAAGAATGTCTCTTTAAATGTTTATAAAACATTGTATTTGCAAATGCTCCAATACAATTACATGTCTGTCATTACTGCAAACTGAGAGGCCTTGCTTTCTTTCTCGGTACAAATATTTTGTACTTTTCTCTTTTCCTTTGCAGGTCTCCCTCTGTTACACATGGCTCCCTACATAAGCGGCCATGCAGAGACAACATGCTCAATGGCACTAAGCAATTGCCACTAGATGGATGAGAGCAATTTCAGGTTAATGAAATTTTGAGCAACCTTTCCTACTGCTGAGCATCTCTTCATGTTGGCACAGCCTTAGCCAGGAAGCCAACATGTGAGCAATTACATTCTATTACCCTGTAGTGCAAGTCATTCAAACATCAGCACTCTAATGTGCTAGTTTTGGCTTTGGGATGAAATCAGTTCAGCCACCCATTATACATCTCTCCAGAAATCAATTAAGTCACTTGAAAACCGGTCTAAATTAATTTCTAAGCCATCAACCTTTTCCTAAGTTATAGTTCCAGAGATACTCATAGTATGTGGTTCCAAGGAACCATTCTTTGTGTGAGCCTAGATGTTGAGGGCTAAAATTTATGTGATCTTTGGGACCCTGGAGTAGGGTCAAAAAGCAAGTCCCGAGCTTGTCAATGCTGACAGTGGGATCGCTCAGCGATTTTACTGAGGGTGGCATCCTTATTGGTTGCCTGTGAACCTGCTCTCCAGTTAAGGGCAGTTGCAGGCACAAACAGTGGTCCAGCAACTTGCAAGCCTCAGCAGCGCTACTGGAGAGATGGTCACTGCTGAGATAGGTAGGAGCCTCTTTTAATTGTATAAATTAAGGCTAAGGATATACAACTACAGGGCACTGATTGGATGATTACTTCAGTACCTATAATGAGGCACTTTCCAATAGCATGCCTGAGGCCTTCCATGGCAAGGATTGGAGCGCATCATCAATTCCCAAAATGACATTTTAATTTAGTTAGATAAGTTTCCTTTAAAGTTTTGTCTTTTGTTACAGTGACTCTTTAAGGGGCTTTGTTAATTTGCTTTTTTGGGGGCTTAAAAGAGTGTAAAGAGACACATATTGACACTGATGGAGAAGTAAAGTGAGGAGCTGTACATTTGTAACATTTCACTCTATGAAAAATTCTAAAACTGAGTAAAGATTGGCTTCTGGTCTCCCACTTCACCAGCTGGCTGTCAGGAGTTTAATGGCCTCAAGTCCCCAACAGGTAACTTTAAAAAAAATATTTAAAATTCAGGGGCCAAAGATCAGAGGGGGTAAACTGTCCAGGAAGATCTTTGAGGCTGCAGGGTCTGCCTTCCCTGCCAGCGACTCCTCAAAATGGCCCTTAATAGGACCATTAAGTTTGCAAACTCCATTGCCCCATTTTCTTGGAGCAGGCGGCTGCTCCATATTCAGTCCTGCCACTGGGAAAATGCCCCAGTGGCAGGACTGCATCAGGAACCTGTTATGATGCAGCTCCCCACTATTTTACCCATCATGCCAGCCTCCCAGTTCACCACCCCAGGGCAAGTAAAATTCTGCTGAGTGTCAGTATGCTATTTGACTACAGGGGGTATCACTGCCCAAACCTGATCCTTAGCAAAAATCCACATATGCACTTCCAAAAGAGGTCACTAGATAATAATTATGAATGGGAATGTTGGCCAATGCTCTGTTCCCTACCTTTGTGGCTCTGAATGCAATTACAATAGCCTATCTGCATCCTAGTTAAGGTCTGCTAACTTAACACAAGACAAAGATTGAACCCAGGATCTTCTTTGCCAATGCTGCCACCTACTCAGCTACAGTATCAGGGAGCTGTTTTTTTTTAACTAGATTAGAAACCTCATTGCCTCTTAGTCATAATTCAATTGTTATCAATTCAGCACAGTTGATTGTTCTGTCTGCGCTCAGCAATTAGCAGAAAACTCACCACAGTTGGAGATCAGTAAGCATACATATGAGGACCTTTATCAACCACATTCCACCCTAATGTGCTCATATCACCATCAAAGATTGGCAGTACTGCATCGCCAAGTGCAGTGTAATAGAGCCAATAGAGAGGATTAGGGACAGTCCAAGGGAAAAATGGAAAGAACAGAGATTGGTGATTTTCTGTAGTTGAGAGATCAAGCACTATTTTACACTGTATAGATTAGAACAGGGAAACCTTGGATACATTGGTGCTACAGCTTTGAATTAATACCGAAGTCCCTGTGCCATGTTGAAGCAATACCACAATTGTAGTTTTAATCCAAAATCATGTCCAACCTAACTCAGGAAATAAACAACGTGAGAACTCCTGGAGGACGCAGTCTCATCCCTTGGATTAGACATTATGAGTAATCATTCCAGCACTATGTACAACTCAGTTTAAAAGTGGCGAGAGATTGTTTGGACTTTTAAAATCTACCTATAGCTGATCTAAATATTTGCAGAGTATGACCTCTGCCATACGTGCACTATAAAGAATTATGCTTTTACTGTTGGAAGAGAAACTCTGGCTCTGCACATATGTGTAACCATATATGATCAGAGCTGCACCACTCCCCCCCACCGCCACCCTCCACCACTGCCCCACCAACCCCACCCCCCCAAGCAGGGAAATTGAAGTTCCAACCAAGCAGAAGGCAAGTGGTGTAAACAGGACACTAGCTGGCTAGAACTCATACTGCAGCTATAGATATGGAAGTATATGAATGCAGCATTCAATGTTGCAGTAACTGGTGTGTGACTGATGGATGGAGAATGCAAAGCATAGTTGGTCAAACCTAATTTATCATGCAAACCAGATTAACCTTCAGTGCCAAGAGTATTTTTCTAGCCTTTAAAACTTTTTGTGATTATCTTAAATGTTTGCCCTCTCATTACTGTTGGAAACAATCTATCAATATTCACCCTATCATGCTGTTGCAATTTTGTCAATCTACCTCTGGTCATTCGTCAGGTATCTTCTCATAACTGCGACCTCTCATCCCTGGTAACATCCTGGTGAACCTTTCCATTATTTTCATGTCAGTCCTTCAATGGTATGCCAAAACTGTACAAAATCCTCCAACTTTGGTCTAAGGTCTTGTATAGATTCAATATTGCCCTCTTACTTTTAAATCCTCAGTTCTATGACTTAATATACAAAAACAAACATTACATTTGTTTTAGAATAAAAACAAAAATACATGGAAAAACTCAGCAGGTCTCACAGCATCTGCAAAGAGGAATACAGTTGATGTTTCGTGTCCATATGATCCTTCATCAGAACTAAGGAAATATGGCCTTTCTACTTGTGATGCCATGTTTAATTACTTGTATCTCCATGCCAAGGTCTTTCTTCTCCGTTTGAGATAATACTATTTATTGTAAATTTCCAATCCCTATTCTTATTTTCAATTTCTCACATTTCTCGATATTGAACTACACCTGCCACATATTTGCCCAACCTGCAAGCATAACCATGTCCTCACACACATGCTGAGCCATTCCCAATACTGGTGTTGCATAATCATGCAGAATAAATTCAGCTACATGTTGCCCATATGCCACGAACAAATAAAAAAAATTCCAACATACTGGGTCCTCAGTATTGTTACATGTCACAAATCCTCTTGAAAACTTACACACTGCAAAATCATTTCCTCTACTATATAGCACAATCCCATTTCTCCCTCATCCCAGAATCATCATTACACTACTTCCACGCTTTGTAACATCCTTCTCACCAATGATACATCTCTACATACTACTCCCAGGCTCCAAGATTCACCTCCCATACCTTACACTGCATTTGACCAAGTGTGGCATCAAAGAGCCCTAACAAAACTGGAGTCAATGTAAATCAGGGGAAAACTCCCAGCTGGTTGTAGTCATATCTAGCACAAAGGAAGATGGATGTGGCTGTTGGAGGTCAATCATCTCAGCTCCAGGACATCACTGCAGGAGTTCCTTAGGGTAGTGTCCTCGGCCCAACCATCTTCAGCTGCTTCATCAATGACCTTCCTTCCATCATTAAGTTAGAAGCAGGGATGTTCACTGATGATTGCCCAATGTTCAGCACCATTCATGACTCCTCAGATACTGAAGCAGTCCATGTCCAAATGCAGCAAGACCTGGACAATATCCAGGCTTAGGTTGTCAAGTGACAAGTAACATTCACGCCACACAAGTGCCAGGCAATGATCACCTCCAAGAAGAGAGAATCCAACCATTACCCCTTGATGTTCAATGGCATTACCATCACTGATTCCACCACTATAAACATCTTGGGGGTTTCCATTGACCAGAAACTGAACTGGACTGGCTATATAAAAACTGAGGCTACAAGAGCAGGTCAGAGGCTAGGAATCCTGTGGCAAGCAACTCTTGTACTGACTCCGCAAAACCAGTCTACAAGGCAGAAGTGTGATGGAATACTCTCCACTTGCCTGGATGAACTCTCTTCAACCCTTTAATTTTCATCTTCTAACCTTTCACCACTACATGCTAAGCTTGAATTTTAACTCCCACATCCCAGCACCAACCTCTTTCCTACTCACCTCCATCAATATGTCCTCCTGCATGCTCCAACAACACTCAAGATGCTTGACACCATCTAGGACAAAGCAGCCCACTTGATTGACACCCCATCCACAAACATTCACTCCCTCAACCACTGATGCACAGTGAGAGGAGTGTGTACCATCTACAAGATGCACTGCAGAAACTCACCAGTACTTTCCAAACCCATGACCACTACCATCCAGAAGGACAAGGGCAGCAGATACATGGGAACACCACCACCTGGAAGTTCCCCTCCAAGCCACTCACCATCCTGACTTGGAACTATATTGCCATTCCTTCACTGTCGTTGGATCAAAATCCTGGAACTCCCTTCTTAACAGCACTGTAAGTGTACCTACACCACATGGACTGCAGCGGTTTAAGAAGGAAGCTCACCAACACTTCCTCAAGGGTAATTAGGAATGGGCAATAAATGCTGGCCCAGCCAGCAAAGCCCACATCCCTTGAATGAATATTTTTTAAAAGCCCAATCCTCCCAAAAACTATTTCTCCCACATCTGTAAATGCCCCAGTCCCAAATTCAAATATGCCTTGCTATTAACCAATACATCTAAACCCTGATATTCCCAACTTCAGTGCAATTAGATAGATATTTCATAATATACATTCATCAATCTCTCTTTCCTTATCTCCTTCATTTCTTCCAATGTTCACCTCATCTCACTTGCAACCACCGCCAATATCTCTTCAACCCTTTAATTTTCATCCTCTAACCTTTCGCCATGACTCACTAAGCTTGTATTTTAACACACACATCCCGGCACCAATCTCTTTCCTATTCACCTCCATCAATATGCCTTCCTGCATTCTATCCAGCATCTTTCTCCCTGTTATTTTATATTTCTCCATCACTTAACCCCAAACATTCCTCTCTGTCCACTACATATTAAACTTCAAGCTCATAAGAATACTTCCATATGGCAACATTCACTTTAAAAACCAATTTTTCACTTTAAACACTATAGAAATTTTATTTCATAAAGTTCACATTAATTTTTGGATCATAAATCTCTGCTATACAATAAAGAAACACAACATACAACTTCATTTCCAATGAATTAAATCAATTGATTTGAATTTCTATCAATTTCTCACCATTTTACATCATTATATTTTATTATTATTTATTCCTAACTTCAATAATACACTCCAATACACTATATAATTCTCTCCTTATCACACAACACATTGTATACGTGTATGCACACAGTCATGAATCATTGAGTCTGAAAACACCACTAAAGTTCTTACAATAATCTGTCAGCTCACTGATTCAATCCCCAGAAATCAATGACCAACTCCTTCCCCTTGCTCTGCTCCATCCACCCCTTCACTATTCCTGCTGCCTGCAATGTTGATTGACATTTGGGACTGGGAATATTGGCTTTGTCCATTATGTTCCTGCATCCATCCATTTCCCATTGCAGCTGCCTACCATGTACTTATTTTATGTCCAGTAGCCTGCTTACCCAGTTGTGTTTCATTTCCTGCATACACCCTCCCAATAAATTTCAGGTTCCTTGCCACCTACCTCTTCCAGTATCTGTTGTTGTCATTGTGCCAACTACTGCCAAATTCACTGCAAACCTCCATCCATTTGTCCCAGCCTCAGGCTTCTTCTTCATTTGAGCTATCCCCCAACATCATGGCTGCCCAACTTTGCAGCCAGCTCTGCCCATTATCTACACCTTGACTTTCAAAGTGTGATTTTATATTTACTTAGAGAATGCAGATATTCTGGCTCCTATGTCAAAGAACTGTCTCTGTTTTAAGTATGAATTTGGAAGCTCATAGGATGACATGCCTGCTGTGCCATTTTCTTTCTGGATTTTTTAAATTGTTTTTCTCAAGCATGGCCTGAAAGTTTGAATATGGCATTTGACGGTATGTCATACCTTTTTTTGAAATATTAATGGAAATAAATCTGCACGTATTGTAAACTCTGATGGGCACTTTGCACACAATTCGAGTGTGTCTATGGTCCTAGGACTTCATTACAAGTTCTGGGCCTAAATCCCAACTCAAGCCTACGTCAACTTTTTTGCCTTGTATTTATTCCACTCTTGTTTTTAATTACAATGTTGGATTGTAAACGTAATGATATGGAACATATTTTAATGCTTGGCCGGACAGAGGCAGAGCAAGCAGAAAGCATTTGGAACTAGTTCCAATAGTTTCCATGACAGCAGGGGACCGATAAAATAACGTGATTGATCATGGTTCATCCGGCACTACTCATTTCTAAGTAATGGATTTATCTGTAATCACAGATGTCCTGATTTACTCTGCAGCTTCATGTAATACTTTCATTCTTGATCCTGTCGCTTTTAATAGCTCGTAACACTATACCATATCTTACCCATGTTCCTAGTATTGGAATGGTCCTTTCAACATGCAGTTAGTTGTCGGAAATGAAGCAACTTACACAGGTTTCTGGCCCATTTTCCCTACGTAGAACCACAGCTTTGCAGATACCCTAAAATAGTAATGTGTTGACCTGCATTTTATATGGAAGTGATTAATAACGCCAGATTAACTATGGGAGTGTAGTAGTTTGTGTTTATATTGTCAATATTAATATTTCTGACATTACTCCGAATACCAATTCTTTGAACGGCTATGCATTGCAATACCCAGGCACTGACTCACTGGCAAATTATACTGCCTTCAGGAGAAAAGGGGGAAAAAAGTGCAGCTTCAGCATTTTGTTATAAAATGGTGCGCAAGCCGGAATCGCTACGTTATCTGCTAGACAAATGCTGGCGGAAGTAATGCTGCTCCATCTTCAGAAATGCCGTCTCGAGGGTAAGATATCCCGATACTAAGAACAGGATGCAAAATCCAACCGTTGCAAAGCTATTTCAGTCTGTAAGAATGGAATGCTTCGCTTGCAATTCGATCCATAAGTGTTTCTAATGATAGAAGTATAGTACATCCGGCGGCACATCTGGATTGGAAACGTGCGGGACACATCCTGAGCAATGAGCGGAATCTCAGACCTCGATGTTCTTCTCAAGCTTTAGCGTCAGTGCGCGCTTGTATGCGTCTCAGACGCTCGGCTGCCTACTTGGACTTGTAATGGAAAGTAACTGAGTGACAGCGCCATTGGCCGCACGCCTGCTCCAGGCTGGTCGCAGTGATTTTCCATAATAGAACAACATCAATGACAAGGGCGCCCAATAAAAATAGGAGCTGGCTGGAGGTACTAATTTCCTAAGGTGACCCTCAGGGGAATCGTTCAGGATCACTCCCACTCAACTGAAAAGTGAAACGGCACCGAACAGCTGAGCAGCAGCTCCCCAACAGATCTGAGACATTGGTGTTATTAAAAAAAAACAGCGGCATAGGCAGTTTGAGCCTGTTCTGTACACATTTGTAGCGTCCCGCCGGCCATTTGTCTCATTATTGCCGAAATTGACAGTTAATTTAAGTGAAAATGCAACTGATTTCATTATTGATTCAAATGAATAGCATGACGGAGTCGGGCTTCACTTGCTGATTTAATCGGAGGTTAATTTGGAGCGTACTGCATAACTGATCCATCAGACTGTATGGTCACGCACTTTATTGCTTTTCTGTAGATTTTCGATTCCAAATCTGTTTTCCCAGACTGCACGCATAATGTTAAAATACATCTCCTCGCCAAAGTTACTTAGCAATTAAATCACCGTCCTTACACCAGTGAACATTTAACTCATGGGTCTCACAAACGATTCCTTTTCACGGTCGGGGATTTAACTGTACAATAATTAATTGCAAACAGTTCATTATTTCGATATAAACAAGATTAACTTCCGAGAACTTTGACTCTGCAGTACACACACGGATGAGGGGTAACACACAGAAAAAGTGATCCTTATAATTAAGGAACGTAAGATGAGTATATATACACACCTACACACATGTGTGTATATATATATATATATGTATAAAAGTTGTGTTCAAAGGAATGAGAGGTACGCTTTACACACCGGATCCGGGACTTTATGTCCCCATACCAGGCTTGGAGACCATTCACTATAACGAGTGCCTGACAGAGACCCGGCTGGTGGCCAAGAACAAGCCGTGACGCGCGGCTTCCTTGTGCGACGAAGGAAACTCCCTATGGTTTCCATGGATACACAACCAGTCATACTTTTCTGAGGAACAACTCCCCCATGTTACTTAGCAACGCCATTGATCCACGATTAAACTAACGCCAAGGCAAATACCTTGGCTAATCTTTACTTTTGACCCAAGTACCCGGTCATGAAACATTTAGGATAGGTCCTTGGTTGAGATTTCGTCTCGGTTTTGTTTACTTGAGTTTAATTTTGCACCGTGTATACTGGTGTTCCCAAAAGATTTCAGCCGAATATAGAATCTGTTGTCATATTCCGAGACCCGTTTGCCGCTTTCTCCTTTTGCTGAACATTTCGGCAACAGAAAGATTTTCATCAAGTTTAAAAAGTTTAGAAGCAGTCTGGTGATTCTTACTGGAGTGTATATTTTAAGCGCACATGAGCTGTAAGCAACTGTTTGAAATCCAAATTAGGGAATGATTGTGTTAGAATACATTATTTTTTGTATTCATTTTCAGGATGTGGACTACACTTATAAGGCTGACAATTTGTGTCCATCCTTAGTTGGCCGGAGAGAGTGATGGTACAATGAATGACTTCCTAGGTCGATTCTAAGGATATTTAAGCGTCAACCGTTAGGACTCAAGGCACATATAGGCCAAACCAGTAACAATGTGGGATTCCTTCCCTAATGGACATTAATGAACCGGTTGAGTTTTTTTTATAATTGCATAGCTTCATGGTCACTTTTACCAATACTGTCTTTATATTTTGACTTTTAAACTGAATTCAAACTCTCAAATTACCATGATGCGTTTTGCGCTCACTTTCTCTGGTTTATTCGTCTAGACCTTTGAATTACTACTCCTGTAGTGGTTAAATCATCGTACCCCACTCATCAAAGGACAGTGGTTTCTCATTTCCCCCTAACCTATTCAGAAGCAATAGCTAGGAATAATTCCCCCTCCCTTCAGCTCCAAATTCAGCCTCAGTAAGTGCCTGACATAGGCTAAATGTGTATTCTGAATAAAATGGCACTTTAAGTAGAACTAAATTTTTAACAAAAACCTGTTTAAACAGGAACTGGGTAGTTGTTGTTTCTGTTATTGGTAGCAAGATTACACTATCAAAAATGTATTTTTGTACTTTACAGACAGAGCACTATGAAATTAAACTAGCTCCATGAAACATAATGAAAGGGCATGTTTAGAGCTGGACAGGGCCATGATTTCTAACTAATTGCTGCTAACAGGATTTTGAAGACGCTGGAGCAACTGGCTGGATTATGTGATATTAAAAGGTCCCCCAAATTTTTAAAAATAATCCCACTGAAACTATAGATGTTACTGAAATTAAACACCCTTGCATTACACTCACACTTGTGACAAAGGCAGCACATTCAGCAGCAGGCTGCTCCCTCTGGAATTTATCACAGATAAATTTCAGAGGAAATGGCACACTAACTTACCATAATATTAAGCAATGATGGAATGGGGGGGGGGGGGGGGGGGGGGGGGGTGGTGGAGGAGAGAGAGGGGAGGAGGTGGAGGGGTGATGGGAAATATCAGAACGATTGAATTTTGATTGTGGCTGTGTTTAGTAGTGTGGATTCAAAGGCTTGCTTTCATGCTTTATATTAATGCTACAATTAGGAAATCATGAAATTTCACTAACCTCTACAGAACACTTGAATTAGACATTTGGGTGTATTTCGGCATTTTAAAAAAAAATGCTTTGTATTTAGCCATGTCAAAATTCCAAATGTACTGGAGTAATACTGGACACGCACACAAGCTGCCAATGTCTGCTGATGCTGATTTAAGACAAATCTGTTTGACAAGAACTCAAGGGAAAGACAGCATCTAATGTGGCAGTAAGTAAAAGCTGGAGCAGAGATCAGCTACCACATGCCTTGGAAGCCAAAGTCTTCAGGAAAAAGACTGAGAATCTTAGGGACATAGTCTGACTCCATCATCCACGAGAACCAAAAGGTTATGCAAGGACCAGTTAAGCACTGGTACAACACACTGTGACATGAAGAAAAGTTATGTAAAAATGGTTTTATTGGTTTCATACAAAATAGCTGTACAATAAACAAAATGGACATTATGTAAATAAATAATTGTATAAATTATCAAATTGACAATCAGTATGAACTGTTGTCACTTAGAGTTCAGTCAAATAAGTATAAAAAAAGTGCTAAAATGCCGGTTGTGTCCTCCCCAGACAGTTTTCAGAATTGACACAGTGCATGGGTCTGGCTGAGGTATTGCAATTCTTCAAAACAATAAGCAAACTCCTGGTCTGGAAATCATCATAGATGGGTTTCTGTACATTGAAAAAAAGGATATGAACACAATCTTTCAGCTTATTGTACTTGGCTTAGTCTTTTAAAAAGTCACTCTTTCCAGTAGGTCAGTATGTGGGGGACGTGGTGATGGGACTCTGGAGGTAATTCAGGGAACTAGCTGCTGGGCGGACAGGCATGGAGACAGGAAAGTTAAAGACAAATCGAGTTGAAGCGCCAGAAGGGTTGTTTGATGGACTGGCTGCCTCTGTCGAACATGAAGGGGTCAATACTTGAGATTCAAACTGCAAGAGTTGTCCCATGAAACTGAAATTGGGGGAAATGACGCTCCTGCGTTGTTTAACAAACTCGAAAGCTTCATCCAACTTCACCCGGTTTGCCCTCATGAGATATGCCAGGCAGATGGTGGCAGATCGAGAGATGCCAGCTTGGCAGTGTACAAACACCCTACCACCAGTATTCTTCACAGAGTCTGAAAGAAACAACAGATCTGATTTAGTACCAGACACTGGATAGAAAAACACCCAACATGTTTCAAGTTTAAAATTTTAAAAAACCTGTTTGGCATAACTAGAAATAAGCCTTGGCTGTGTGTTTGACCAGAATGTCAAAAGGTTAAGACCAATGATCTGATGAAGTGAAAACCAAATTGAAATGGATTATAATGGAGGTAGAATTCCAGCTCTGTGGTAGAAGAATGTCGACGCTAAGTATTTTAACCAGTTACAGGATGCCGACAGCACAAGGAGTATGGTACAACCTTAGAACATTGAGTCTTTAACGTTTCTCCTTGCTAAACTAAAAAAGGATAATGTTTAACGAACCGAATGAAAACATGATCTTACCTATAAATTCAATAGCCTCAATGAACCAGGAGCTGATGTCCGCTTTGTGACTGTCCTCCACAGGAATGCATTTGTATTGATAGTGTTCCTCAAAGTGGTTCGGGCAGTTAGCAGAGACGTTAATCAGGGCCGTGATCCCCAGGGCGTCCAGCATGTCCTTCCTTGACGCATGATAGGCACTTCCGAGGTAGAGGAAAGGAAGGATTTCGACAGGTCCACCCTACCGAGAAGAGAAAATATCCAACCCTCAGTTTTCAAATAAAATCTCATTTTAGACACTTCCTGAAGCAAACATTTCCATTAGTAGACTACTTATGGCGTCAATAAATATAGGGCAAATTTAATCATTTTACCAGGCAGTATTGACATTAATATTATCTATTTATTTTTTAATGTTGGGTAATACAACGGGCTTAACAGTGAAGCTCGTCAATTATTAATTTTCCTCCCAGTTAACCTACCTGATCATATAGGGGAGTCTCGCAGGAACTGCAGCCGGACTCTGCACTGTTGAGGTTGCTGTTGGCGCTCAGAGGTAGAGATAACCCCGAAGGAGGCGAAGGCTTAGTGCAAAATTCTGGATATTCCGAGGAAAACGCATCATAACCACCTGCAATTAAAAAGAGGACGCAGAACTGGTTAATTCTCTGTTAACTTTAGACACCAATTTCAAACATACTGTAGTAAGTTAGTGAACTATACACACGGGTACAAGGTTCAAAAGGTAGTATATCGCACACATTCAAATGTAAAGTTATAATTCGTTTAATGATACAACCACTATATTTTAACGCGGAGCTATAAAATCATTAGAAGTGCTTGTGCTGGGGTTATATGTTTGAACAATCAAATTTCGTTCTAGGTAACGAATGGTTTGGGCAGTTTTATTGTGTATCGACGAGGAAGAGGTGTTTTTCTGACGCTCAATTTGCTTACCTCGGAGAAAAACAACCCTTGCTCCATAGGATTCTCGGCATAAGGCATTGACTGCCAGGAGTACAGTGCTGTCCTTTTTGAGCAGATCAAACTCATATGTCCTTTCATCAAATACAATAACTACAGAATAAAGACCAGACACTAAACTATTGCGAGACTCTTCGTTGGGGACAATATGTTCGAGCCCCATTGTCCCTTTCGCCCTTCGTTTAACTATGGTGCTAAACCGGACATTCAGTGAATTGACGATATGCGAAGCGTTAAAGGCGAAGAAAGATCGGCAGTCCAGCAGCAGACATTTCGATGAATCCTCCTTCAGAAGCTGTCCAAGAGTTTCATTACTAACACTAGAGATTTCCATCATGACCATAATTGCTGATTTCCACACAGTTGATTCGTAAAAAGCCAGCTCCGCGTCTATTGAGTTTTGAAAATCCTCGCTGCTTGTTTTCCCTTTGTACCCTGCTGGTTATGGGTTGCTTTCCCCCCCTTGTTCTGGCCCCCGCTGCTCCGGCTGCCTTTTTATGGGCGACTTTGTGAATGAAGGTGACGTGATGCGTGTCACGTGGTGCCAGGGTGTGACGCACTCGGCGCCTGTTGGAAGTGACACGCCTTGTCCTTGACGTGTGCCAGAGAGACACGTCACATTTGTTTGCTGCTTAATTAGAAACAATGTGATGTAACCTCAATTTTTAAATACCAGGTGACCAGCAGCTCACAGAGTCCTCATTTCAATTGGTACAGGACACTCCAACTTTACAGATCAAAGGATTCCCATCATTTGTTCATTTCCGAAGTTATGAAAGTTTAAAGCTAGCTGGACACCACTTTGAACTTCATGCGTCGTGAAACTTCTGTAATGATTAAACTGCAGTTGTCTGGTTTGCGTAATCACCTGGAGAAATAAACTTGTTTGGTCGTCACTTTTTCGTTTACTAGTTTACTTATTCACTTGGGTGCAGAGAATGCACTACCTTAACCTTTAATCTGGGTTGAGATTGTAATTAAGAGGCTTAAGATCTATAATCCCTTCATTCAACGTAACTGTATTGTACTGTAAAGAACACAGGAGGTAATGTAATAGTCATGATGCTAGTATGAAGTTACCTATTTTCCCAGTGAAATCATCCTGACTGTATATGCGCGCATGTTCAAAGAAATCCAACCTTTCTTGAAGAGAAACTCTGGAGGAAGCCACTGTGAAGTATATAGCGTTTTCAATTTCTGTAAAACTAACTAGTATATCTTTCTTTACCATATTTCAATTTGATACCAGAGTTAGATTAAAAC
This sequence comes from Carcharodon carcharias, assembly GCF_017639515.1. NCBI lineage: Eukaryota > Metazoa > Chordata > Chondrichthyes > Lamniformes > Lamnidae > Carcharodon > Carcharodon carcharias. The sequence goes on along the minus strand of NC_054474.1, from coordinate 65,014,878 downwards.
ACATTGTGATATTTCGAAGAAGTACAAATCGTTCTGAGCGGATAGTTCGATCAAGTAACGAACGTTTATTTCGACGAACAGAACAAACCCAAAATGGATATCACATGAGTCGCTGCTAAACAACATGTTGCAATAATGCGGCGAATGAGCTTAATTTGAAAACGTGTGAAGTCATCTTTTCAGAATATCTGATGCAACTGTATTGCCAGTCATATATTTTAGAAGCTATCAGAAAAGAAAGACATTGGTTCAGAACTTAAATTGTTAAAACACCACTGCAAGAAAGAATGTCGGTAATGACATAACATTTGTCAAGGACCGTGAATGTCTCGGATCTTAATTCGATGATAATATTAATTGATACACGTGTTAAATACTAAAACCACACTTCGATACAAAATAACTTTTTTTTACGTTGTTAATACAAATTAGCTCTGACGAACTACAGTGAAATAGGTCTACGCACAACAGAATGCGTATGGGTTAATTAACGATTAATTAAAGCAGGACCATTTTAGGGTCAATGGTTAATTTCCTATGCGTTTGTAATTTAATTAAGTATGATGTAATTTCTGACAATTGTCTCACCTGATGAAACAATCAACCCATCAAATCAGAAGACGGATGTGTGTATGTGGGGGGGTGGGGGGGACAAGAAATTATACAATTTGTAAAATTGTAAGGTACATATTTTTGCAACTGGGCTGCTCTGATCATTTATTAACGTGGCTAGAATTTCTTGCATTCAATTTGGATAAAAAGTGAACTGAATTTGGCTTCTGGTAATTCTAGCTTACATATTATAAAGTATTGGTTTATTTTTGGACTTAGGGGAGTTTGAACAGGATATTACAGGCACATGACTGAACAATCGCATTAGATTTCAATAATGGAGCTAAACCACTTGTTACTATTTTTTAACAGTGAGAATCTAACTATTTTAGATGAATCCTTAAGATTATCCTTATAAAGTGATAAATAAAAGAAAGTGAACATAAGTGCCCCTTTTTCAGAAGAGCACAAACGTTAAACAGCTAAACTTTTCAAATTAAATCAAAATATTTTCTGTAGTAATTAAGCACTTCTGTCTTTGCAGTGCCCACTGGTTGTGGTAGGCTACAAATGTACTGGCCTCTTTCTCCAGGTGCAGACAGCTGCAGAAGAGAGGCAGGCAGCAGAGCAACCTGAACCATTGCTGAGTGGTTAATGGTGCACATAATTAGCTTTGCTGATGTGCAGAGTACAGCTAATTTCTTTCCTTACTGTGTTTCCTCTTACATCAGTGAAGCCTCATGGTACCTTGAGCACTTGAATACAACCCTCCTGCTATTTGCTAATGAAACTCTGTGATGTGTATTAAAATTGTTTGCAAAAGCTGTCCACGTAATACATTTTATTACTCAAATATACATAGTCCCCTATTAACGGATCTGGATCACTCGTTAAACTGAGGAAACAAGTCACAATCCCATGCTTTGAGAAGCACCATTCTTCAACAGTGGAAATTTTACACTGTAAAACTGAACATGTGATTTAGTTATATGACAGTCGTAAAAACAGTCATGACACCTTAAAATCGTCCATTATTTTATTGTGTATGTAATAAAGGTTGTGGAACTTGTTATGAAGTCCAGAATACATATTTAAAAAAAAAATTTAAGACTTAAATCTTAATGTTTCATTCCTCATACTGGTTGTGGTAGTTCATGGAGGCCTGCCTCCTCACCTTGCCCCATGCTTACAGAGTGGCGCCCTCAAACTTTATATAACCAATTGCTTTTCTCTAATGGAGAGAGATGCTTAAGTTCCTCTGTGGACAATGGACCTTAACTCACCTCAAATCTAAATGTTGTCAAACACACATTTAAAAATACAATTTAATACTGAAAATTCATATGGAACTTTTGAGGATAATCAAATATAAGATCAGTGCAGTAGAACACTGGTAGTATATCTCTCTGAAAGCCTAAACAACTGTTTATGATTACATAAGTAAAATACTGCAGATGCTGGAAACCTGAAATAAAAACATATTGCTGGAAATAATCAGCAAGTCTGACAGCATCTGTGGAGAGGAGAACATTGTTAATGTTTTTGGTTTATGACTTTTCATCCGAACTGAAAGTTAACTGTTTCTCTCTCCACAGAGAGGGCCCAGCTTCTTGAGTGTTGTTGGAGCTGTACTCATCATAGATAGCAGAGAGTTTTCCATCACACTGCTGACATCTGCCTTGTAAATGGTATACCCTGGTGACCTCCTTGTGGGCTTTCTGGAGAGGGAGGGTGGGTCCTCCTGATTGGGCACCCTGTGCCCCATGGAGAGCTCCAACAGCATAAGGGCCACCCCTACTGAAGGACCCCACACTGCCCTCTACATCCACCACCCCCTTTTCTGGTTATGCCTGACCTCAGCTTCACTCACCTCTCTTTTGGGGCATCCTGCAGTGACAGCAGTGTCCACCACTTCCAGGAGCATTGCTGGGATTGAAGAGCTCCAGGAAATTGCTGTGGTTGGGGTTGGGGGGCTGGGGGGTTTCCCTGGCTTTCTGGTTGGTGGATGGGGCCACCACCACAGCTGTTAAATTCAGGCCATCATGTACAGCTAGCACCAAGTAAAGCTAGCCTGTAAATCTCGCAACTGAAACAGGAGGTGCATTGTGCCTAGAGCAGTCTTTCAGGAAATGAATCTGACCTGGGAAAGATTGGAGAATAACACAACATAAGAGAAACAGTGGGGTTCAAGGTTATATATATGCTGCACTGGAGGCCTTGATGGAAGAGCTGGAAAGGAGGAGGGATGTCCTGGATCTGCAGGGACTCTGAAGCCCCTCCATATCCATGCTCAGAAGGCAGTGGGAGCAGATAACCATGGATGTCAAAGACAGGAATCAAGCCCCAAGTGCATGGATACAGTGCCACAAAAATTTCAATGAACTCACATGAATGGTCAAGATCTGTGAATGCATTTTTAAATGCCATAAATGACCAACTGCACCATTAACCTCATGACTGCTCAATTCACTACACCTCTACCAATAATGTCTATCAATCATGATGAGTCAAACTTGACTCTCCTATGCTCCCCCTACCCCCACATGCTTAGCACTGCTGCAAGCTTCACACACACATCTCACAACTTGAACACAATGCCAGCTATTCACCCATATCAGCAATGACATTCATACAGATTGTACCACACTCATTGACACTTTTCCCTCTCTCTTGCAGGACAAGGTGACACACAGCTGGAGCTGTAAGAGCTAACTAGGAGAGGGCAGACACAACCACACACCTTAACCCCCATGGAGGAGCCAGTGCTGGTTATGATTTGGAAGCCATTGCTGAGGCATGGCTGAAACCATTGAAAATGACTAACTTCATACCTAATCTCCTTCGCACATCTGACTCCATCCTCATTCAACACTCTCTTTTGATTTACAAGCTGGAGATGTTGTAGGAGTGCACCTCTTTCTTCCAGGCCACCTTCCCCGACCACAGCCTTATAATTGTGCCTGTCTCTTTGAAATGCAATCTGGCCAGGCAACAGAGGAACAGCATGAAGAGAGTGGTGAGGAAGATACATCATCATTTGATTTCAAAATTGCAGCCACCAATTCAGAAACTGACATTGCGCATAATTTATAGTATAGTATAATGATGGATCTGCACATGGTCAGCCATCAGGCAGGAGTAGCCTATAGCCAAATCAGGGGGAAAGAATAGTCAGAGGTCAAGATTCCAAATTAGTTCTGCTGCAGAGAACTCAGATGAGCACTTCAACGTACAGAAAATGGTGAAGCCTGGTGCATTGGCAAGCTTGCCAGAAAACCCGCAGTCATTGTCAAGAAGGATTCCAGCACCAACTTGGCAAAGGGCTGAAAACCATACAAAACCTGAAATCTATACAATTAGTGTCAAAAAATATGAAATTTGAATAAAATTATTTTTATCTTAGTTTTATTTTATTAGAAATTTAGTTAAATAATGCAGATATAGAATATAGCAGGTAATGTAGGATGTTATGAGACTGTAACAAACGCGGGATATACATTTATTTCAGCAAGCAGTAAAATAAAACCCAATATTACTGAAATTCTAATCATCTGATACATTTGGAAGAAGGTGCTGTCCCTTGGGTGCTGATAAACAAAAGATGAACTAAAATGTAAAATCACCTCCATGAACACCACATGTGCATAATCATAAAGAGGAACAATGTAAGGTGCATTTCAAAATGTATTACATCACAGGATTCAAATAACAATATAATTAAAACCATTTTTAGTTTTCCTTTAGTGATACATCATTTCTCAACCAAGCAACATGCTACCATGTAACCAGTTGCAACTACATAAGTGTGAAGAGTATTAAAGACACAAGATGCATTTTTGGTGAAGATTGCAAGATACTGGTTTAAGGCGAATCTAGTTAGGTGGGGAGACAGTAGAATAGAGACATGAATACCTGGCTCAGGAGGTGGTTGATAGGAGAGGGGACAGGTGGGGAATGGAAAAGAATAGACGGTAACAAATGGATAGTTGGTGGGATGTGGTTGGGATGAAGGGAAAGGGAGGGGTCAGGCACAGGGGGCTTGGGGTGGGAGATGGTTTGAGAAATAATGGAGAAGCCTTCTATATCTACCCTGGTGCAAATGAGGAAGATAATGGAGACACTATCCTAGAAAGATGTGAAATAGAATTAAGATGGGGTGGAAGGTCACAGCTCCAATCTAGCAGAATTTAAAGTTGATTCCGAGCACTAAGCTGGAAAATAGCCATTTGGTTTTAAAGTGGTTACAGGATTATAAACAAATTATAGTGCTCAACACCCATTTAAACAAATGCTGTTTCTTGGTGCCAGGCAGCAGGGGAGGGAGGGGAGCTGAAACAGTGATAGGAAACTAATGTAGGGAGCTGGACTGCAAGATGAGCTTTAAAAAAAGGGCAGAAGCCATGCTCACCTAGCTGAAGAATGCAATTCATAATGTGGATGTAAGAGTCATGGCAGATGAGCAAGAAGTGGGGTTCACATGGGGCAGGTAAGTCTGCACGTTTGCATGTGTGAAGGAAAGAACAAAAGGAGATGTCGTACCAGAAGCTGTAGTTCTAGGGATGGCATGCTGGAGAAACCACGAGGGCAGAAGCCATGAAGCAAGGAGGGGAGTGACTCGGAGGGGGAAAGATGTCTGTAGGCTCTGACAGAGTGGGGCAAAGAGGAGCATGGTGCAGGCATGAGGGGTGAACTGAAAGTGGAATAGGAGAACAACAAAGTAAGTACATTAAAAATAAAGAAAAAAGAGGTGAATTGCTACCAAAAATTGAAAATGCAGTGAAAAGGTAAACAGCAGAGAACTAGGAGACAAAGTTCAGAAACATATGGGACAGAGTCCACCTGTTATGGAACTAATTTGGGATAGCTACTTGTTTACATAGCTTTCTGTATTATGAAATGCTGATAACATTTGACAATTAAATAGGATTACCCATTATAAATGTTTATACAGATAGTGTACATTGTAAATGTTGATGTAAACACATTACAATAACAACAAAAAAACACCTTTCACTTATATAGCTAATGTCCCAAGGCACTTCACAGAAATGTTATCAATTAAGCTTTTACACTGAGCTAGGTAAGGACACATGAAGGCAGGTGACCAAAAAGTTAGCCAAAGATGTAGATTTTAAGGAGCATCTTAAGAGAGGAAAGGGAACTAAACAGGTGGAGAAATTTCGGAGTGAATTCCAGAGTTTAGCACTTCAGAAGATGAAGGAACAGCTGCCAATGGTGGAGCAATTACAATCAGGGATACACGAGAAGCCAGAATTGGAGGAGTGCAGAGATCTAGAGGGCTGTGGGGCTAGAGAAGATTATAGAGATGGAAATAGGTGAGGATAGAAAGGGTTTTAAAATATTTATGAGAGCTTTAAAAGAAAGGCTTTGCTCAACAGGGAACCAATATAGATCAGCGAGAATAGGGGTAATGAAAGATCAGATTGATCAGAGGAGAGATTTCGATGAGCTTAAATTTCTGGAGGGAATGGTGTTTGTCATATATACTACTTTAAAAATACACTGGCAGGGAACTCAGTGGTCATGGTCAGTTGAAGGTCTTATGCAAACAGGTTAGGATAAACGGAGATGCCGACCTATCAGCATCTAGGGCAGATGAGGTCAATGGCAATCCAGGAGTTTTAGGAGAATAGAGTATTTGAACAGTGATATCCCAGACTGCGAGCATTAGGCATCAGAAACTATTGAGAATGTATCTAGGCGGTTGTATTCAATAAGATTGGGGCCTTGGATGTGATGGAGCTTGATACAGAGCAGGATTGAGGAGTGATTTTGAAACATTGAGCATTGTTGGGTTCTAGTAGAATTGGGGTGAGAGTTTGAAGCAAGATTTAACTTGTTTTGTGGGGAAAAGGACAGATGAAGGAGATTCAAACTGCCACTGTTGTTTTGCATTAGCAGGCCCCAGCTGCCCACATGCCCCTTAAACAGGTTTCTCAGCTTGCCCTGCCATCTTCAAACACTTGTGTATGTACACCCCTAGTACCTAAATGGTACATGTTAGTTTACATTGCTTCTTGTCATTCTTCCTACCAAAATTAATCACTTCACACATCTGTGTTAAATTTCATCTGCCACATGTTTGCCCATTTCACCAGTCTATCTTTGTCTTCACGAGCCAAGACAGAAAATGCTGGAAAAACTCAATGGGTCTGATAGCATCAGTGGAGGGAGAAAAAAACATAGTTAATGTTTCGAGTCTGTTTGGCCCCCATTGCTGAGTTTTTCCAGCATTTTCTGTTTTTGTTTCAGATTTCCAGCATCTGCAGTATTTTGCTTTTATCTTTGTCTTCATGAGGTCTGTTATTATCTTATTCATTGTTAACTACATTCCCAAATTTACTGTCATTTGAGAATTTTGAAATTATGCCCTTGCCCTTATATGGAGGTCATAAATATATATTACAAAGATCCACGATCACAACAACAAAGCATGCGAACACCAGTGCACACTCACCTCACCCACCGCTCACCAGTACTCTCCGCTTTCTGTCTCTTCACCAATTTTGTATTCACACAGCTACTTCACCCTTAATCCCATAGGCTTCAAGTTTGGAACAAGTCTATTATGTGGTACTTTACCAAATGTCTTTTGAATGTCCATACACACATCAACCTCACTTTTATTATCCTTTACTTTACTCTTTCAAATAACTCAACCAAGCTTGTCAAACACGACTTGCCTTTAACAAATCCATGCCAGCTTTTACAAACCACCTGAAAAATGGTTGCCAATAACATCATTGTTCCACTGATTATCTAATTACCCAAATGGCTATTGTATGGATAAATGTAACAAAACATAAAGAGAAAAACTATTAAATCAGAGGAAAAGTGCTTCATTGGAAAATGCGTCAGCTCTTGACCAATCAGAAGTATGACAGCAATTTAAAACAAAATTGCTAGTTTATGATACCACTCCTGGTATGAACCAGCAATTCCTGAGAGAGTATATCGGACTTGGTGGATAAAGGCAGGGTTCGACAAAGCATTGTCCTGATTGGGCATGTCATGATTATCCATATCTGCTAGCGTAGTAATGCAAAGTCATTGCACTGATGTTGTATCAGCAAAATTTGATTTCAAGGGCTGGTTTTTAACTGAATCAGGATGACCCTGGAGCCCTTTAAAGATTGCTGCCAGGACCTGATTCCTGGATTCCCCACACCATTCTGGGGTTTCCAATTTTCAGAGAGTGCCTTTTAAGGGTGCGGGCTGGTTTGGATCATGAGCCTGCACTCTACATTCCCGACCTGGCTGGCCCCATTGCTGGCATACTTAGTCCTCTACAATTTTCATGGAATCGGGCCAGGTTTTCATGGAGTCATGGTTCACAGCACCTCAATCGTGAACCCTAGTCTGCGTGAGAGGGCTCTTGAAAAGGTCAGTTCAAAACGTCCTCCTTATGCTCCATGCCAAGGTATGCCCCCTAAACAACCTCTATGGTCCTTCATGCCCTCCATCCCAAACTCTGCCTTGCAAACAACTCCCATGACCCCTCAATCCCCTATGCAAAGCTCTGTCCCCCAGGGCCTGGGAGAGGGGAGAGCGGATGGTAGGGGGACCCGGGCTTGGTGTTTTAAACAAAACTTCCTGTCCTCCACACTGAGCAGCTGGAGCCGCAGAATGGCTTAAAAGAAATCGGAACCAGCGAGTTCTGATCTTTGTAAACCCGGCCTGTCAGTACCAGTGTCAATTTTGCTGAGATATTGCATTGCTGCTTCCAACCTTCAGGCAGCTTTGTGGGTCCGTTCGTTTTTCTGAAAAGCTCACCAGAAAACCAAAGCTGTCCGAAGGTCAACAGCAGCCAGCTGGTCAGGAGAGAGCTCTTGCTTGAAAATTGGTAAGTGAAATCCCTGCAATTTTAGAACCAATTGGAAGCTCTGTGTTTGTGTGTGTGTGTGTGTGTTTTTGTGTGTGGGGTGGGTGGGGTGGCAGTTGGAAGGGGTGGGAGAGGGGGGTTGGGGGAAGGTTGTGGGGGAGTTGGGAAGAGGGGTTGGGGGAGGTTAGGGGGGTGGTTGTGGGGGAGGTTGGAGGGAAGGTTGGGGGGAGGTAAGGGAGGATTGGGGAAGATTGGAGTGGGGTTTGAGGTGTTAGAGGGAGGTTGGAGGGGCCGGTGTTGGAGGGCAGGTTTGTGGGGGGGAATTAGGGGGAGATTAGCTGCAGGGTTCAGTTGTTTTGTAAATGTAGTGATTTTTTTGTAGCCACTTTCCTAACATCAGTCAATTGCTCTGTGATTATTTATCCTTAGAGAATCAGCATTGGGCCTTCAATTTCACCATTGCTACTGTCACTCTGATTACTGCATGTGTAAAGAAAGAAAGACAAACCTACATTTATATAACACCTTTCACAATGTCCCAAATCACTTTACAGCCAATTAAATACTTTTGAGTTGTAGTCACTGGTATAATGTAGGCATGTTATCAAATAATGGAGCAGGCTTGAGGGGCTGAATGACCTACTCCTGCTCATAATACATATGTTCATATGCCATTCTGAGATGAACTGGGCTAGATGGCCCTTGTCATTGATAAACCACGTCCAGAGTCCTGTTTGTTTTGTTGCTAATGAAAGTTTACTGTGAGCAGGCTTTGTGGTGTGAAATTGTTAGGACAGCAGTGCCTAATAGGCTCATAGTCAATCAGTAACCTGTTTTACACTGCACATAATTCTCAAGAGTCTTTTCCATTGACTTCAATCTTATCCTTTTGTCTACTTACTTATCATCCCACTCTTGCTTGGTACTTTTTATGAATTTTTGAGGTATAGAAATATCGTGATAAAGTTGTGTTGCATAGTCAATATCAAAATATATTGTAGTGAGAAGCAGCGATCAGCAGAGTCTTCAGTCTTGTTTATGAAGAAAAAAGCAGTTACAATTGTGTATAATTAAGTTTTTGTGCTCTGGCCTCTTAAAAGTTGTGTTGCACAGAGACACCTGAGGGCTCCAATGCTTCTCACTGACAGTGAAAACTTATGTTATTCAATCATTCCACTTTGTTGCTCAGGAGTCATTTCATCTTTCTACTCCATAGGATTATTGATAAAATAGAATTCAATTACACCCTTATATGAAATAATTATTTTGAATAATATCATGCACCCAGGCAGAAAGACGTCTTTGTCTACTTCTACAGAATTTAAAAGATTTTGCACAGTTCATCTGGGTTACAAGTATTGAACCTTTCCCCCAAATATGATTTTACCGTCACCATGTCCATATGGTGCAATGTGCAGAACATGTTAATGAGGGTTGCGGCAGGGACTGAAATCAGCATTATCATCTGCACATTGCTATAAATAACTAATGGGATATTTTCCTGTCAAATTAACAATATTGCATAATGCCGATCAAGTAAAATTTGTGCTCTCTGGTTTAACATTCATGATGCAATCACCTATAAGGCACACAAAAACTAACATTGCATTATATCATTGCTGTCCTGAATATTAATAACCCATGCTGCATATATATTGGATGATATTTGTAACCAGGTGCCAACAACAGGTGTCATAATTTTACTAGGACCTTTCTGTGACTGTTTGGTAAATTGATTGGTGAATCTTGAAAGGGGAAAATATATCATGCATGATTGAGGGGGAGGGTTAAAGTGGAGTGGGAGTAGGAATAAGCGGCCTGGAAACAGGAGAAACACCAGAGCCCATATTTTCTCTCCCAGGCCCTGGTGCCCCCCCCCACCCCCCCATACAACACCTAGGTTCCCTCATGCCCTCTATACCAAGCTATGCCACTCCACTACCACCCCATGGCTCCTCATGCCTTCAAGCCAGGTTGCGGCACTTCTATTGTGGCACTTCCATCAACCACTATACACTATAATGAACCAATGAACCCTATAGTGACAGTCGTAGGTGTAAAAAAAAACTTTTAAAAAGTTATTCATTCATAACTTTCCAGTATGTTTAAAAAAAGTAGTTTTACTTAGTAGGGGGCAATAAAAATGTCAATCAGCCAGACCCTTTAAAGTTTCAATAGCTGAAACTACAAGAACTTGAAACCTCATAACGTTGTGTAAATAAGATTGTGAAATTGACAGCAGAGATCAGCAAGTCAGAGCTGTCAATCAAACAATGTTTTTTCTAGGGCTCAGGTGTTTTATTACTCTAATAGATGCCTTAGCTCTCAGCCTACAGTATATAATGAGGCTTGGCTGAGGGCCCAGGAATTCATTACTCTGTTGAACAACAAGTGCTTGCAATTTCTGCTATAGTGTATAGTGAGACCAAGGGCAAGGAAGTGCCACAGCTTGGTATAATGGGTATATGGGGCCATGGGGGTGGGCCAAGGGGCGTAGCTTGGCATGGGGGCATGAGGAGGTGATAAGAGGTGGGTGGGGAGATGAAGTGGCATGGATGGGCATGGGGAATGTATGGTGGGGTGAGGGCTGCAGGGCCTTTGTGTTTTTATTTTAACCGGGACTCAGGTTTTCGCTATGATAGAGAGGCTTTCTGTCATGGTGAAAGTAATGGAAATGCGCAAAAATTTAAGTCAGACCCCTGAAAACAGCACTTCCCAATTTTGCAGGGGTGGGGCCTTTTCATGCATGCATGGTTTACAGAAACAGCTGGCCATTTAAATCATTAGCTGTCTCCACTGAAGTGGGATCTTGGTAGGCCAGGAATGTGGAACCCAATGTGTGCAGATTAGACCACATAAGAGCAGGTCTGAACTTGGTGGATTTGTTTGGATAGCCAGGATACCACTTTGGAGAGGTAAGGTACCCCTTTGGATATGGTCCAGGGACAGTTTTGGGGGAGGTCAGGTGCCCTTAGCATGAATTTGAGTAAAAGTGCAAAAACGCATTATTGTCAAGCTCATTGGGACTGTCAACAGATCTTTCAAAATCAACTGTCAAAACTGTCAGAAGCACCTATCAAATCGCGCTGTCAAAACGTCCTTGCATTTGAAAGCCCTGCCTTTTAAATCTTTGAAAAAATGTCTGAAGTTTTAAATAAATGATTGCTTGCTATTTCTCTCTGTCTGTTGACATAAGCCTGAGGGTTTTCATGACTGGACTAGTGCCACATGGCTGATTTCACAACCATTCATTATCACAGTAGGGTGCCTGCTGTTTCACAGTTTCATTGACAGCTACAAGTGGTTATAGACTTTATGGCGTAGGACTATAAATTCCAATGCTTGTTGATATAAGGAATTGTGCACTTGAATGAAATGTTTGTCATAAGGCTTTATTTGGTTGAAGGAATGTAAATTTCGTAAATGAGTTTTTTATGACTGAGTGTTTTATCAATATGGTGATGTCTGCAATAGATGCTTAGAAATTTATTTTATCTCATTCCTGCGTGGGTCCTGAGGTCTGCCCATGGTGGATCTTAGGTGAGTTGGCCTGGTAGGTGTAGGGGAACAGGATAGTGGGTGAGGGGGAATGGGTTGACATAAGTTGGAAGTAAGTTGGCACAGGGGCTATAAGGGACCATGGTGGGTGGGTGGAGGAGCATCAGTTGGCATATGGATGGAGAATTAGGGCTGGAGGGATGTTTTTATTTTTGAAGTTTCGGCATATTGCAGGAACCCGGGGCAGGTCTTCTGCCCAGCCCGCCTCCACAGCTGGCACCCTCTCAGTTCTTTCTGGGTTGCCCACCTCAACTTCTAATTCAGCCTACCCACAACCCCGCTCCCCCCCCCCCACCCCCCCCCCCTCACTCCCACTTCACCTGGGTCAATGATCTGACCCTTGGGCAATCATTTTTAAAGGTTGGATTTGTGGAGCTGGGAGTTCTCCTGTCTCTGCGCACCTGACCTGCGAACGAAAATCTGGGCCTGAAAATCTTGTCCCATAGCAACAAGGCGGGCCTTTTAAACAACCTTGGCACCCAGTAGCCTCTGTGGCTGCCCCCAGACTTTCTCCTGGGTTAGCTGGCCTGACTCCAGCCTGCACCTGCTCCCCCACAATGAAAATCCCATCCTTGCGGGCATTCCCTCCCAAGGCGGGCAGGCCAAGCTAGGAATTTTCCGGACTCCTGTTACCTGTCTTGAGGATGAAAATCCAGGCCTAAGTGTTCGACTACTACAGAATCTGGGCACTCCACTGCTCCTGATGTCATAATAATTACTGCTGTGGTAAAGCTCAGTATAATTTCTTCAATAATCACGACCATCAAGCTTGTCCTATATAATTAAAAATCTCTAAAATCAAATGCTATTTTCCAATATTTTTTCTATTCCTCCCCTATTAATATTTACTCAGTTATCAAAAGGTGTACAAAATGACGTGGAGGCTACCAAATTATTACTCTCAATGGTTTTAAAGCTGACTTTTAGATATAATTTAACTTCCACACCTATGTTTCGCCAGTAATTAAATAAATGCCACCAAATTGTGATAATGTTTTTGTTTTGAGTTTTCACATTTTCTAACTATTATATATAAATGCACAAAACTTGAACAGTTCAAACCATGAGCAATATCTGAAGTGCCTCTACAAATTGTTGGTGGCGGGGGGGAGCAGGTCGAAACAGAAGTGGCCAAAATCCATTAGCCATGTAGAATTTAACATGTCAGATTGTTCAGCACTGCATCTCTAACAGTAGAATCCGTGGCAAAATCATTGCGCCTGCACCTCTACCTCATCTTTCCTGTCTTCTTTGGCCATTTGGCTCTCGTGTCGACAATGGTGGGGGCGGGGGGAGGCGAGGAGTGCTGTCACTTTCTTCTACAAAGAAAGAGAGTAAAAGAACAACCCCCTGGCACCAACTTTACTGTACTAATCAGACCGGAAAAAGAGTAGAGACCTGTTTCTCAGCGCAGCCAATAGCGAAATGCAAGGCGTCCAAGAGTGACGGTGCATCCGGGAGGCAGCCGGCGGGCTCCAGATAAAGTTGCCCACTTTACCTTTGATAATTTCCACTACATTAATTGTCTTGTTGATTTGGTTACAGTTTAAAGCCGCCGGGATGGCTTTCGACGTCAGGCGGTGAGTTGGGCTCGGGTTCGTGCATTAATAAATCGTTTATTTCTTGTGCAGGCGAAGCTTAGGGAGGATGCAGAGAATTTCTATTTTTTAAAGGAATGCTGCACAATTGTAACTGAGGGGTCCTTGTAGCTCCTGGAAAAGCTTCCATTTCGGGAACACACTGCAAAACCTCTGCAAGGAGCACCTGAGAGCTGTTACTGCCCTACACTGTGTTTGCAATTCTACTTCAGGATTTTATTTGGGCTTCTTTCGAGCTGAGGGATGCACCTTTCAGTGTTGTTTCTGACCCATGTTTCAGTGGATTTACACAGAAATTTACTGCCCATATCAGATCTGGAGCAGCTCCCCAATGTACGTGAGCACTTCAGCAAATACACATGTGTTGTTATAGCTAGTGTTAAAATGATGAAGAAAAAACCCCCCAGGATAATGCAATTTTCATGTGTTATAAAATGACTTGTATCTTCAGCTCTGTGAGTTGATCTTTGTAGTTGATTATATTTAGGATCCTTCCTTCCCTTGTGAACTGGAGTAGCTTTAATATATTAACACGTGGCGCTCGGTGATTTGTTCCAAGCTGGGTCCGGCTCTACCCGGAAGTTTTTTCTCTTGTTTTAAAATTGCAATTCAGAAACTATATGTGTTGTAATTTCAGTACAAGGGATAGAGGATTGAAGCAATGATGCAATTTTAACTTTTTTAGAAGTATTTCATACTTAACTGTTTTGCATTATTGATTAAAATCCTCTTTGACTTCCATATTTTGATTTGGAGCTTTTTTGTTAAATTAGGATTGGGATTAGGATTGGTTGTCCATTCCCTCCAAATTGTGTTTTAACCCCTTTACCCACAGGGTTCTGTTATAAATATCTTAACATGGGTTGGGTTATTGTTGTCAATACAGGTGTGTAATTACCTGGAAGTGAAGCTGCATTTAACCATTCAGAAGTACGTTTACAGTTTTGTATGTAGTACCACAGATGAATACCCTTCCTTCCCTCAGCCATTACTATAGGTGATAAGTGATTCTTTTAAAAGTGTTAAAGATGCCGTATCCTATGATTTTGGAGCTGAAATGCATTTTTTTAATGGTCTTCTGAGTATCAACCACCTTTAGGTTTTTACACCTAGGTGAATTTAAAGGCTTGTGAACTGCTCTTGTCAACCTCTGGTGACTTGCCCTAGTTTCTGATAGAGAACGAGAGGACAAGCAAAGATTGGAAGTCAGTAATACAAGAATACAAATCAATTGGAAATGAGAGTGAACTCTCACCTCACTACTCTGCAATAAAGCACATTGATGCATCTAAATGCTGGTGAATATGAATGCTCTTTCCCCCTGTTCCACACCTTCCCTCCCCACCTTCTAGTTTTATCCTTGATCTTCTTTCTCCTTGAAGTTGCTGTTTCCTTCTTTGCATATAGAGCTAATAGCGTTCTCCTATCTTCTCCCAGTGACCATTTTTCCTTTTTAAGTTAAATAATGAGTGTTAATGGCTGGTGGTGGACATCATTGCCAAATCCATTACTGTACATATGTTAATGTTAGAACACATGAACATTCAACAATCCTGGATATTTGGATAGTCTTTGGGAGCAGGAATCCTGATGTTTCTTTTTTCATTCATATTCCAGAGGTGCTGAATCTAATGGTAGTCTCCTTATTGCCACCCTGGCTAAGAACTAACTCCAGCTAAATCTGGGACCTTCTGTTGTGTGATCTAGCAGTTACCCATGTGGTGACATCATCTTACATTCTCTTTCAAACTTCATTTATCTCTCTCTCTCTTTTCTATCCTCCCCTCCCTTATTTGGTTTCTTGTATCTCAACAAAAGGATCAAGTGAACACATTTGAATATATATAAGAATTACTTGAGATATGTTTCCTTCCTTCCTATTCCTAACTGATGTTTGTAGCTGGTATCTCAGGGTGTGATGTTGCTTGGATGTTGTGATAAGTGATCAAGGGATAAAGAATGTTAGTGGAGGGTGGTCAGAAGAGCCAAAGTATTCTAGAATAATATGGATAGTAAATAGGATCGATATTTCTGACACTGGGAACTGTGTTCAGGTAACTGAACATTGTTATGACAAATTTGCAAGGGCAAAAGGAATGCAAACTACCCCCCCACCCCCCCACCAACTCTCCCCTTCAATTTGAAATCGTAAATGGATATGATAAATTGCTTTGATTTTGATGTGGTGAATGTTTGGATACTCTGTTTCTTGTGAGTGCTTACATCTTAACTGGATGTTACATTTTTAAATATCTGTTTTTCAGTCTTGAGTGCTGTTGCATCAAAAAGATTTTGAATAAGTGATCTAAAAGAGAGAATAATGTATTAATGAATTATGAAAATTAATATTGTTGAAAAGAGTGACATGTTGCTGAAGCTTTACATGTTGCACATAGGACAAATGCAAGAATGCCAAATTTCAAATGATCACAACAATTTATACTTCAGAAGAAAAGGATGCTGATTGATTGGCCGAGATATTGCCATGGAGAAAGCATGAAAGAACTATAGGCTCCCTGAGTTCCTAGTCAATTCAGGAAAGGTATGAGGCTTGAACATATTCCTTTGGTTGCGGGAAAAGGATCCCTACGTATGAATGTATATTGCTTCTAGCAAGTGTAAATGAGCCACGTAATGAGCTCGATGATTATATTAAATTGGTGTTTGTGTAGCTATTAGTGAGCAACATGCCTTATTTATGCTTGCTAGAAGTGATATACATTCATATGCCAAGGACCTGTTCTTTGCAAACAAAAGGAATATGTTCAAGCCTTGTGCTTTTTTGGGTGAAGTGTTGCTCCCTGAGCTTCAATCAGAGTCAACTTCCCAACCAATCAGAATCCTTTTCTCCTGTAATATAATATAAAATGTTGTGATCATTTGAAATTTTACATTCTTGCTTTGTTCTGATGAGTGCAAGAAGAAAAACTGCTGCAATATCTCTCTCTTTAAAGAAATATTAAAGTTGTGTAGTATCAAGTGGCGATATTAATGAGTTGTAGCACAAATTTCAGTAGCCTGTGGATGAACACACTGTCACAATGCCAAGCAAAATGTTGCTATGTTTCTGAAAGCATCAGAATTCATGTATTTATGCATTCATAAATGAGATACCAGCAAATGTGCTTAGACTGCGGTTAACACGTTTCAGCTTCTTCTGAAATGAATAGTTCTTGTTTTGGCCTTCAAAAGAGTGATTTTATAATCCAGATGGTCATCCAAAGAAAAGATTAAAAGCGTGTATGACCAAAGATGTCAGTTAAATGCAACAACTCTTGGTACAGAGTTTATTAGCCATGATCTAATATGGAGCTTTCAGATGTGGATAGTTTTTTGTTTCCCAGCCTAATATTGTGTCATCCTGCATTAGGGTTCCTACAGCTTCATATTCAGTGGGAAATGAACTATCAACCACATGTTCTATTAATAGAGTATACAGGATGTGCTTCAAATCCACAATGCACATTGTACTACAGCAAAATATTCATTATTTTACAATGAACCCACTCCAGAACCCCAACTTTCAAATGATTACATTCATATGTAACATGTGCATGTTTTTTAATGCATATCACATTTTCCTGATGAGGACTGCCACTGCACTATTTTTTTTCACGTTCTGTATCATTTAAAAAGGCTTTGATTTAATAATTACGAATGATACCTTTTCAGACTTGGTTGAATCCCATAATACTTTAGTTGAGCTCTTTCATAGCTTCTCTGAAAATCCTTTCAATGTCTTGAACATTTTATATATCATGATGGATAGCAACAGGATAAAAAAAAATAACTTGATGCCAAAAGTCACATGGGTGCAATTAAGCAGTGGTTTAGCCTGGAAAGTTTGCACATGTCACAGTCAGTCGTCTGCTACATATTTGGTTTGTTTAAAACCAGGACACTGCTCAAATTTTAATGCACATTTTCATCTTTGGGCGTTAAGAATGCAAGTAGGTGTTTGGCATGGTGCAGGGGTTTAATGGTTTGGCAGTGTTAATTATTAGGTATTGATGTACCATTGTGGAATTAGTGGTATTTGACCCTGCTTATTTTTTTCCTCATGCAGGGCCTCAAGTAGCTCACCTCCCAGGTGACTGCTTGGGCTGGATTTTCATGGTCCCAATCGGGGACCATGTTTAGTGGATGCTATTTAATGTTTCAATGGGTGGCTTTCATGTCATCCATAAAGAACAAAGTTAACATTTTATGAATAATAAAATGAATAATATGGTTATGTTTGTTTGAATAGCATATCTGCCAGAATTCTTCTTGACATTTTAAAATTGTGTTGGTTTTAATTTTATTGTATTGCAGCAATTTTTGAAATATTGCATAGCAAGTGTGTGGAAGGGACTATTTGCATGGAATTAATTTTGCCCCCTGGGGTTTGAGTTGCATATAGGAAATGGGCTGCAGCAACGGCTGTATGGTGGTTTCATTACAAGGAAGTATTAAAAAGGATTGGCAAACTCTTTTGTTAGTTCCCATACTGGATAATGTGCTATTTTATAAATAAACTGCTAACAGTCATCTATGCCATTTCGTAGATCAAAATTCAATTTGTAAATCAGTGTAATACATAATATATTATAACTTTACTGTTTCTGCAACTATGCTTCGTTTTGGCAAATAAAGCTGGTTTATTGATTTTGCTACAATATTATTTTGCCAATGGGAGATGCATATTGCATACCTCAGCAATGTTGTCAGTAGGAAAAATATCACGGTTCAGACAACATGCATTTATATAGTTAAATTCAGGCCTGCCATAGGTACCTTCTCTGGCCAAGTATCGTTGAAAAAAGACATGTAGAAGCTTTTCGTCTTGCACTCATCATTCGCAAGAATACCAAATGTAAAGGGGACAACGGTTAATACTTCTATTATTGCAGAAAGGTAAGCTCGATAGAAAATAAGTAGCACACCACATTAGCTTACATCAGCAGCTTATCTTTAACCAGGCACACAGACTCAGTGGCTGAATAGCCTCATTCTGTACTGTACTTTCCTGCGATTCTATTACCTTCTGATTTCCTCTAGCATTTTTATCCTCTTCAACTCGGGGAAATAGAATTATTATTTAACAAAATAATTTTGTTCTCTTGCTCTCCTTGCCCAAGTTTTTGGTCGTCTGTCCTAATATCTCCTAATGTGACCTGGTGTCAGATGACCATCTTGTGAAGTGCAGTGGATTTTTTCACCACCTTTTTAAAGGTGCTCTGTGACTGCAAGTTGTTCTTTCTATTTCTATTCCTATCCCAATGTCTCTTGAAGCAAATTTGTGAAAACTCACTTTGCTCAAAAAGTCCAATGCAAAGATAGTTCAACTGAACTCAGAAATGTGGCAATTGTGCGGTGCTGAATTTATTACCAAAAAATTATTTCCAGCAATAGTGACAAACCTATAACCACAACTACTCCGGCTGTCTTCAAGTATCATCCAGATTTGGAAGCCAGCAACAACCTGCATTTATATTATAACTTGAACATGGAAAATGTTGCAAAGTGCTTTACTGAGTGGGGTGGGAGGGGTTGGAATAAATCGGATGAAGGAACCAATGCTGGGAAAAACTGGGAGAGTTTGGCAAGATGGTTAAAAGGATGGATTGGGAAAAGAATTTAAAGATGAAAAATGAAACAGATTAATTGGGTTCACAACTGTGGGGCAAGGGAATTGAAAACATTACGAATTGTGGGGCAAAGAGACTGGTGAACATAAGGACGAATGGCAGGGCTGAAGGATATGCACGGTGATAAATTCATTAATTTTATTGCTGAGTGATTTTTCACAGTACGCTCGGACAGAAGTCAAAAAGTTCACATTCACCACGCTTCACTGAAATTATAGTGATAATCCTTTTCTTTGTGTTTCTCTTTTCGGCTTCATGAGGAACTTGATCTTAAAAATATTGACAGGAAGCGGCTATCTTATTGCAGTTGTAGCATGGTGTTTTTTGTGCCAATGCTCTGTTGACAGATATGCAAAAATGTGATTAAGGTGACCAGAAAGCCGCTTCCCCTGCAGCAAAGAATGGCCCAGGGGTTACCCCTGAATTTGCAGGTCAGTTATCAGTATTTCGGTTTCTAACATGATGTGTGGGTTTGGTAGTAGGGGTGACAATTTTTAACTGCTTTGAAAGAAAGGGGAAAAAGTACTGTTCCACTTGGAAACCTCTGAGCATATCCTGGTGCTTTACTTGTTCAAATCTAGATTTCTAAGCTATACTCTAATTAGAGTGGAGAGTAAACACTAGTACTTGACATTTTGTGGTCATAATGTTTGAATTGCTTTAAATGATAATTGACACTGGGGAGCGTTGTTGTTATAATTGATATTTGAGATGGGTCTGCATCTGGCACTTTATGAAAATTACTTTTTTAATATTTTAAATATTGTATTGATTTGTTCTGTCGTACTGTCAAGGACATACATTTCTATAGACTGGAGAACAAGGTTTTAAATTTGGCAAGTGACTGACTGCAAACGGCACAAAACATCATTAGTAGAATAAACTATCGCCTTGAGACTTGAGATGCATTAAGCCTTGTGATACAGTAGACTCAATAACTTTGCAGCACATTTCTTTATGTATGGCTTTTCCAATTATCAAAGATTTAAAATGACCATTGTTCCCTTTTATAGTAAAGCAGTAAATGCTTTAATTTAGAAACTGGTCTTAAATTGCACTACATAACATAAATTTTTACATATTTTCAGATCAAATCTTTAAGGCATTAGCCTAGATTTTCACCAGTTGGGTTGACTTGGAATCCTTATAAAAATGATGGTTGTGTCCTGATTCTGGGATTCCTGAGCTCTTTGATTTTCAGGAGTGCCTTTAAAGGGTGTGGCTTGGTTCCTGTCAAAAGCCTGCATCCGGCACTCCCGACTTGACCAGCTCCATTGCAGAGATAGGCATATCCTACTCCTATGCAATTTTCATGGAGTTGGGCCAGATTGTTAATGAGCTGTGGCTCACAGGCCCTCAGAGAAGTTGTGAACCCTAGTGTGCAGGAGGGGACCTTTTAAAAGGTAAGTTCAAAAGGTGTTCCTCATGCCCCCCCAATTCATCTCTTAAGGATGCCCTCATGCTCCTTATGCCAAGTCCTGCCTTCCAAGTCTACCCTTTCATCCACCCCAATAACCCCTCATACCCCCTACGCCAATTCTATGTCCATTGAGCCATTATACACTGTCTAGGACCAATGAACCCTATAATTTACAGTAGGGTGTGTTTTTTAAAAAAGAAGTTTAAAAAAATTTCATTCATGACCTTCTCCTATATTTGAAAAAAAGTCATTTCACTACAAGCTAATTAAAGTGTCAATCATCCAGACCCTTTAAAGCATCAATAACAAAAATCACAAACTATTGAAACTATTTAACTTATGTAAACAAACATTGTGAAATTGACAGCAAAGATCAGAGAGCTGGGGCTGTCAATCAAACAATGTTTGCTCTGGGGCACAACTCTAGTACTCTAATGGTTGTCTGGGCTTTCAGCCAAACCTCATTTTGCACTTAAAGTTGTTTTTACACATCCCACTATACATTACATTCATTGGTTCCATCAAGACAGTATATAATGGTATGGAAGCGCCATGGATTAGCATAGAGGCTATGAGGGACAGTGGAGTGGGTGGAAGGGGAGAGCTTGGTATAGGGGGCATAAGGTGCTATGGAGGATGGGTCGGAGGCTGAAATTGGCATGAGGGATCATTTGGCATGGATGGGGCCTAGGGAGTGTTTTGAGGGTGAAGGGATGTGAGGGGTGAAGGATGCAGGGCCTTTGTTTTTATTTTAACTGGGACAAAGCTCCATGGCATCAAGGTGCCATGTGGCACCTTTAAAACAGCCCGCTTTGGCACCTGGCAGCTCATGTGGCTACCTCCAAACTTTTCCCCGGGTCAGCTGGTCGACTCCAGCCGGCTTGTGACTAAGGTTACTTGTGACTAAGTTACACTTACTAGTCCTAGTGAGGACCAAGATCTCAAACATGAGACTAAGGTCGTGGCTTACTGGGTAGCAGTGATCCTGGTACTCCTATGTGCTTTGGAGACTTGGACAACCTACAGCAGATACTTCCAAAGCACTGGAGAAGTACCACCAATGTTGCCTTCACAAGTTCCGCCAAATCAGATTGTAGGAAAGAAGGTCCAACAGCAGCATCCTCTCCCAAGCCAACAAGCCCAGCATCGAGGCGCTAATCATGCAAAATCAGCTCCAATGGGCGGGCCATGTCGGTCGTATGCCTGACACCAGACTCCTGCTCTACTTGGAACTTGCAGGACACTCCCAGGAGGACAGCAAAAACACATTCCCAAAGTATCCCTGAAGAGGTCAACCATCCCCACCCAATCATGGGAGTTCCTGGCCTGAGACCAACTAAACTGGAGAAGCTTCACACAGGAAGGCATCGAACACCTCGAGAGACTTCATCAGGAGCACACAGAGGCAAAGTCGAGGCGTCGGAGAGAGCGCGCAAACCTTCAAACAAATCGCCCACCCAAAGCTTCAAGCACCACCTGCCCTGTATGTGGCACAGTCTGCAGATTGCGTATTGGACTTATCTTTCATCTCAGAACCCATGGAAGCAGAGTGTCAGCAAGTCATCCTTCTCCCTGAGGGACTGCCTGAGGGACGAAGGCACCTACTAAGATTTTGTAGTCTGAAGAATTTAAATTGAACTCTGAAGCTCTGAACACAGCTGCTTACCAGAAGAATACATAAAAAATATCTATTTGGCTACTAAGCAACCGCTCTGCTGCATAGAGCCAACATTAGCAACTAGTTAATGGACAGGGTGGAAGTCGGATCAAGGGGAATTTTGCATTGAACCCTTTCTTGTGCGCAGCAAGGTGCAGCTTTATTACATGCAGTTTTTGAACTTTTGCTGCATGCTGTTAAAATTGGGTTCTTTGTTCCATTTGCCAGAGGCAGTGATTATAAGGAACCACTTGTAAAAAAAAAACTGCTGATTTTGCAGTGCTCATTACAAATACATTGCTATTATGAGTCAAGATTTTCTCTGATTATTAGAAACAGATTGCAGGAAGTTTCATTAGCAAGAACAATAATAAGCAAATGTAAGGAAAACCTGCATATTATATAGGCAGTATATAGAATAAGCACAATGTAGCAGCCTGTCATAATATAATTCATGCACAATGATTCCTAATAAGGTGGTCAATGACTGTTTTACTGAAGAGTACGAATTCTGGCTCTTAATAATCCCATCTTCACTGTTTTCACAAGTGTCAGCTTTACTGGTGCAGTGATCGAATTGTTGCTCTTCATATCTGAGATCCAAAAGTGAAGGCTCTTTTTCTATCCATTATCTATCTCTCTTCTCAATTTCCCCCTCTTTTTTTTTCAACTCTTTTTACTGTCCCCTTACTGCTCTCACTTCCCTCTCCGTTCTCTTGCTCACTTGGTCCCCCGCCTTCCCCTTTTTCTGTGCTGTCTCCTTTGTCTCTCCTTTTATCTTTCGGTTTCTCCTCTCGTCTTTTCTCTGCATTCATCACTGTTTTCTTTGTTTTTGTACTCTCCCTCCCATGAACCATTACAGCACATAGGGGGGCCTATCATATCCATGCTGGGTGTGTGCTAGAACAATCCAAAACTGCAGTCCTACTTTCTCCTTTATATCTGTAGCCCTGTATCTTCTGGTTTTGTATATCAATCCACTTTCCTATTGAAATTTGCAATGATCCCTGCCTCAGCCACTCCCGTGTGTACATTCTCACGGAATGAGGGAAACTGGGAAGTTGCTTTCATTTTATGAGGTGACTTTTAGGTTTGAATTTCATTTTGTTGAAATCACTTGGCTCCTTCCGATTCTGTTGTGTGATTGTTATCGTTGTTGTCTGGGAAACAGAAGTGACTAATCAAAGGCAACGGTGATGAGGAAAGTTGAATAATGAAAGCATTTGGCCTTTGTGGTTGTCCCAGTTGTGAGAAATTTGGGGTCAAGTACAACTGTTCAGGTCTTATGTTAAAATGTACTTTTACATTTTGCTTATTACACCAGTGTGTTATTAATAAGACATGATCAATATTTCTATCATAAAATTCAAACCTAAAAGTCCCCTTTTAAATAATAGCAACTTTCTAGTTTCCCTCATTCTGTGAGAATGTGTATACGTGGAGTGGCTGAGGCAGAGATCAATGCAAATTACAATAGAAAAGTGGATTGATATGCCAAACCAGAGGAAGATACAAAACTACAGATATAAAACTTGGCAGATGGAATTAATGTGGGAAAATAACCTTATTTTTGTATTTCATGAAGATGACACAACTGAAGCAAGTGGTATGGGGAGAAGTTGTTTAATAATGATGCCATTGTAACTGCTTCCCAAACTTCATTTTATTATGCATTGCATTAACAACAACTTGCATTTTATATAATGCTTTTAATGTGGAAACTCAAACTGGGTACATAAGTGGGTTATTGGCAGGAAGAATAGAGGAGCTGAATTTTATTTAAATGGAGAAAGACTGCAGAAAGCTGCAGCACAGAGGGATTTGGGAGTCCTTGTGCATGAATCACAAAAAGCTAACATACAAGTTCAGCAGGTAATAGGGAAGACAAATGGAATGTTGGTCTTTATTTCAAAGGAATGGAGTATAAAAATAGGGAAGTCTTGCTAAAACTATACAAGGCATTAGTTGGACCATATCTCGAATACTGTGTTCAATTGTGGTCCCCTTATCTAAGGAAAGATATACTGGCATTGGAGGCAATCCAGAGAAGGTTCACTAGGTTGACCCTGGGTATGGAGGGATTTTCTTATGAGGAGAGGTTTAGTAGGTTGGAGTAATCATCGGAGTTTAGCAGAATGAGAGGTGACTTTATTGAAACATGTAAGATTCTTAGGGGGCTTGACAGGGTAGATGCTGAGAGGTTGTTTCCCTTTGTGGGAGAGCCTAGGACCAGAGGGCATAATCTCAGGGGTCTCCCATTTAAGACAGAGATGAGGAGGAATTTCTTCTCTGAGGGTTGTCAATCTGTGAAATTTTTTACTGTGGAGGGCTGTAGAGGCTAGGTCATTAAGTATATTCAAGGCTGAGATAGACAGATTTTTAATCAGTAAGGGAATTAAGGGTTATGGAAAAAAAGGCAGGAAAATGGAGTTGAGGATTATCAGATCAGCCATGATCTCATTGAATGGCAGAGCAGACTCAGAGAGCCGAATGGCTTACTTCTGCTCCTATGCCTCATGGTCACTTGTGACGTTAGGTCACACTGGTGCAGTATAAATCCTATTGCATCATACACTTTTTTCCTTTGTAAATTAGTTCCTGTTAATATTGCTAATTGTTTAAATAGTGAAACAATATCCTTATGAAGGAATTTGATATGTTGAAGCTTTATGGAGAGTGACCAGCATGATTCTGGCACTTAGCTCTTAAAACATAATTAAGCCTCAGTTTGTGCAAAATGGTTAAGTAAATGAAATGAGACAATCTGCTAATAGAATAGCTGCCGGATGGCAGAGATCAAGAAATATGAAGAAAACAATATTCAGTCTACTTTACTAGCAAACCTTAGGGTTAGTAAAAGTTGAAGCTCAATGTTTTTGGTCAGCCATACATGTGTAAATCCATTTTTTAAATTGGGAAGTAAGAATACATTTTATGTGCACGCCAGTCTTCTGTGGAGCAAAACCAGCAGACCATTTTAGTTTAGCTAAAAGCAAAATACTGTGGATGCCGGAAATCTGAAACAAAAACAAAAAATGCTGGAAAAACTCAGTCGGTCTGAAGAAGGGTCATACAAACTCGAAACCTTAACTCTGTTTCTCTCAGTCAGATCTGCGGAGTTTTTCTAGTATCTTCTGTTATTATTTAGTTATTTTATTTATTTTAGTTATTTTATTTATTTTATTTTCATGACAGTGTATACAGATCATGGAAGATTCAGGAAAGTCATTGGACCAAATTGTTTATTTTTTATTTTTCTGCTTTTTTAAGCATGTTTGTGGAAAACATACATGCATTATACTGGCCATGCACATAAACGAACATTAGCAATAATCCAAAAACAAAGAAAATGTTGTTGCTTTGTTTCAGAGCGATGGTGTAGTGGACTTAAATCACACTCTCTGCAGCTGGTGACTTGGTGGTGGCTTTATTGTGTGTCTTTGGAGGAATTTAATTAGCCACGGACATTCTGCCTTGCGGATAAGAGGATGTGACCTCGTGGCTGCAAAGTCGGCTACATGAGTGACTTCAAGCATCTGAATATCATCACAAAGATTAGAACGGATGAGGCAGGATGACATTTGGGCCATCCAGTTCCTTACATAAAATCTACAACCCCCATTTCCACTCCCAAAGAGGTGCTGTAGATGTGAATATTGTATGCATTTACATTTGGTTCAGGATTGATGTGAAGGAAGAAGCACTGTGTATCCTAGAAACTAGTAGGTAATTATGTTGGCCATCTCTCCTGGTCATAGCAGGATCCCCTGCAGTAAATGGATCAGATGAGCGTATTGAGCTACTATGGAAAGAAAAAAGCTCAAACAAATAAACGTGTGCAGAAGATAAAAACGCTTGGCATTTGTTCACCAGGGCTAGAGTAGTGTACTATTTGTTGCAACTGAGAAAAATATTTAGGCTTTTGTTGCCCCTTGATTCATTAATCTCATCAGATATTGGCTAAGCGCGATGTGATCTTTTCTGTACAGTAACCCTCATTCAAGAATGAATAGCCTCCAACCTCATATTTAGAATGGAAATTGTCGAATGTCCTTGTGGAGGACAGCAAATTAAACTTTCACTGGCATATCCTGCCATTTGGATTATGACAAGAGAGCAGACTTTGAGTTGCTCCTGAAGAAAACCTGCACCTCCAACAATTTTTACAGCTGTTTAGCCTGTGATCACCTTCTGCATGGGAGAACTGTCAGTATCCAGTCTCATAATTATATCTGAATATTAATAATATAGCGATGTTGGGGCTAATTTGTAAAGTGTTGTAGTTGGGCATTAATAAAAAGTGATTACGTTTTCTCTGACGCTAATAGTTTGAGAGGAATTTATAGTAGGGGTAAGTGAAGAAAATATTTTGAATGAGAAGTGTGCATCTATTGTGTGTGTGTATGTAATTGCTTAAGTGTGAATAAAAGTGTAAACTCTTTTCTCTTGTAATATACAGTTGAAGTTGGCTGAATATTTACTTCATAATTTTAGCACCTCTGATCACAAATATTTGCAGAAGAGATCGTATTGAATCATGTGCCTTATTTCGGGCTAAACATGCATGTCAGCAATTGACTAAAGCAATATTTTTAATTTCTAGCATAGAACATTTTTTATCCCTTCACTTGATAAGAAAGTATCACTACCTACTGTTTCCATAGAAATGGCAGTGTCGACTTTCAGCTTGTGTATGTTAGTAATAGCAGCACAATCTGGGAGAAATGTGACATACCAGTGCAAAAGATTGATAAATTTTAAACCTCTGCGTTACAGCCAATGCCCCTTGTCTTTTTATTTTCCACAATCTTTTACATTGTTTAATAATTCAATTTTATGGATCAGGCACCACTCATAAAACTGGTTGCACCTCCAGGATGACATTGCAAGATTTGCCAATTGTGCTGCTTCAGGAGGACTCTTCAAATTGCACCATTTTTTTCTTAGGTGTACAGGCACTAGTAGGAAAATTTTAGAAGTTTTCTTTATAACAAAATAATTAGTAAGAAACTAACTTGTGTACACAAACTACACTATTAAATGGCTCAGTATATTTTTTAAGACATTTTCAATGATTTTTAAATTGGTTACTGTTTGGTGGAGAACTGGCCACTTTACTTAAAAATGCTTATTTTTGGTGAAAAATCCATTTCCAGCCATACGAATAAAACTGCACCAGGTGGCCATTCTTCATCTTTACTATAAAGAACACTTTTTAATAGCAGAAAAAGAAAAAAAGTGATGTCTTCAGGTTCCCAGGTGCTCAAAATACATACACTTTTAGACAAAAATACTGGAGCTGACACTGACTATATATTTCTGGCAGCTCTCCAATGCTGGAAATTCTCAGGTCAGACCAGTTCTATGGAGGGAGAAACAGAGTTAATGTTTCCGCTTAATTCTTCACAAATGCTGCCTGATTATTTTCAGTATTTTTACGTTTTTACTTCAGATTTCCAGCATCCCCATTATCTTGCTTTGTACTAGATAAATACGCGACCAGTAACAAACTAGAAATTAGAGAGAGAGAGATCGACAGCCACATGATCATGGTTTTTCCAGATGAGAATACAACACCAATCAGTCTACCTTGCGCAGAGATCTTTTCTTCACGTTATTGCCTCATGATTCCTTCTTCCCCTTGCTCCTGCAAGAGGATATTTTAAATGGCAAAATTGTGGAGTGTACTTTTTTAAAAAATTCATTTATGGGATGTGGGTTTCGCTGGCTGGGCCAGCATTTATTGCCCACCCTTAGTTGCCCTTGAGAAGGTGGTGAGCTGCCTTCTGAAATGATGTGAAATGATCTATCCAGACATCTGAGACATGGCGATCATCCCAATCGCAGTCTTTAATATCATTTTGGTGGCAGAATGGACCTAATTATGGACTGGCTTTTACAGCCCCCTGGCAGGCGTGCTTTTGGTGAGGGGGGTGGGTGCATAGAATATGATGGGTGGCAAACCCATCACTTTCCTGCCCACCTCTGAACTGTCCCCATACTACGGTAGGTGGGTGGGTGCCGAAATCGGCAGCCCACTTGCCATTTTTCAATAATTAATGACCAATTGAGCTTGTTAATGAGCCAATTGACTCGGATTGCCCACCTTTGGTGTGGGTCAGCCATTTTTTAAACGTGTTTAAAAAGCAGTCTGCCTGCCCCCATGAAATCCAGCCCTGCATCTTCCTGGGAAGCTACACAGAATTCATGAGCCTCAAACTGAAGAAGTAAATGAAAACTTGCTGGAAGACATATCTTAACAAGATTAGCTTCCGTTTACATAGTGAATTTAAAGGTAGAAAAAATGTCCCAAGGCGCTTCAAAAGTTCAGGCAAAAAGGAACACGAAGCCAAGGCTCAAGTTTTGCCTTACCAGGAAGTTCAAAGTCACCAGGCACTACACACCCCATTTAGGTTGGGTGCCTTTCATCTTTGCAAATACCATAACATCCCTGGCAAGAGTCAGTGATTTGAACGGATGAGGCAGAAATGGCATTTCATACTGATTTGCATAGAAAGCATTAAAGTTAGGTGTGTTCCTGTAAAAAGCAAGGGACAGACTCCTTTAATGGTAAAGCTACAGCTGTCTTCTAACTTCTTGTCTCCTACTCTTCTCAATTCTGTTGACAGTTTGAAAAGCCGGTGTTGGTCTTTTCATCGCCCTGGATCAAAATCCTGGAACTCCCTACCAAACAGCACTGTGGGTGTATTTACACCACATAGACCACAGCATTTAAAGAAGATGACTCACCACCACCTTCTTAAGGGCAATTAGGGATGGGCAATAAATGCTGACTTTGTCAGCTATGTGCAAATCCCATGAACAAATTTAAAAAAAATGAAAGTGTGGGGGCAGAGGTGCATGAATGAATGATGACAGATAATAGAAACAAATTGAAAAATCCCAAATGTGTCATGGAAAGGGAGCATGAGGCTAACAAAATGGAGGGAGGTTGATTTGCTGCTGGCAGGTTGGATGGAAAAAGCTTTGCTGACAAGCTCACAGTCTTGTGCTCTTCAAGTCATGAATATATGCAAAGGGCTGACATATTGGACATTGTATTTTGGCCACCTGTGAGGAAATGTGGGTTTGTTATTTTACCTTGGAATATCCTGATGACATCACTGAACTGCAAGGAATCGGGAGCTGGCACTAATATCCAGTGCAACCTCCCTCTACTGAACTGTAGCCATTGGTCTTTGGGGTCCTCTGACCTGGATGCCAAACAGGCTGAGCCTTTCCTGCCTTATTTTCGAAAGCACCTCCATCTACTGTCTGTAAAACTGGCCGCCGTGTAGTTCTGCCTCCTTTTCCTTTGATTGCACCTTTTGAGCTGTTGAAATACTGAACTCCATGGCAGTACGAGTTCCTGCTGCCTACCACCCAATATGCAAAAGGATAATCTCAGGCAGCACTCTAATGGTAATCTGTCCACCATTATTGAAATTAGTTGACCTTGGAAAATAAGCTGGGGTTACACATGAAGTAAACAGAAGACTCCCTCACCCCGACCCCACCTTATGCCGGTGCAAGTCAAATGGGAGATCGGAGCCACTGGTTTCACCACGCCAACAGATCTACAAGATGAGCAGTGCCCCATCCTACAACTGAACTAAAATCAACTTGCAGGACTACAGAGATAGAGCAGGGAATGGGGGCTAACTGGATTGCTCTACAGAGGACTGGCTTTGACTCTGTGGACTCCTTTGCTGTTATAACTCTATCTACTTCACACCCAGGGAAGATTGGTAATTTTCTTTTTCATTCCTGGGATGTCAGCATACCCATCCCTAGTTCAGAAGGCATTTAAGATCTGGAGGCTGGAGTCACATGTAGGCCAGACCAGATAAGGATGGCAGATTTCCTTCCCTAAAGGTCATCATTAGACTTTTAATTCCATATTTTTATTGATTCAAATTCCATCTGCCATGGCGGGATTCAAACCTGGGTCCCCAGGGTCTCTGGATTACTAGCCCAGCGACAATGCCACTACGCCATTGCCTCCCCCTATATAGTTAGAATAAATCCCTTGCGATTGGCTTTGGGCTCGGTGTGGGTGGTGAGGAGGTGAAAGAAAATTGCAAATCTAAAAGTATGTGGCAAATCTTGCTTTTAGCGAATTTTAAAACCATTCTCATCTTGACCCAGTTTGTTTTCAGCTTGTCTTCCATCCTTTCTCCAACCCCCAGCCTAAGATTGTAAATGTTGGCAAGGCAGTTGCGAGAATGATTTAAAACAAGTGTCAGTAGAATCCTTGGAGCATCAGACAATTCAGAAAAAAACTTCTATTGGGATTACATTTTGGATAATGAGTGCACCCGTTAAATTGTTCCCTGTTGTTTTAGAATGACCTGAGATTATACATTTGAGAAACCTTCAAAGTCTATCACGCTATGTCATTTTGTGCATGCATGCTTTTGCTCACTTAAAAACATAGTTTAAGCAACAACAGCTTGCATTTAGATAGCACCTTTTTAATGTAATAAAACATTCCGAGACACTTAAGCAGCAAAGAAGGAAGTGCCGAGCAATGGGCAAGGTCTCTGAAGCAAAATGATTCATTATCATAGTTTTCAACTGTTGCTTTCTAAATCATTTGCAAGCTGATGCTAATATTCTCGTCGAGTTCAATCCTTGAACTATTTTTAAGCCCCATTGGAAGCAGCATGCTTTCGGTTTGATTGTACTACATATCCTCCGTTTGCAGAATAAATTAATTTTAAAATGTGTAAACTATCAAGTTTATAATGTGCATGTTATGCAGATTTAAAATATCTGTGGCGGGAGGGACAGTGAAAGAAGCAAAAATGTAAAATGTATATTGGCTCACAATAGAGTGCATATTGAAACAGTAGAAAAGGAGAAACAGATAAATCGACCAGAGTACAAGGAAGAAAAATTGAAACAGCTATGGCAAGTGAGAATACATTAAATTAGGCTGAAAGAAGAAATAAAAGAAAGTTAAAGGTTAAAATTAGAATAATAGCAGGAAGGGAAATGCCCCCAAAACGCAGAATAAGAATAGAAAGTTTCACTAAGAAAAATAACTAAGCTGCCAAAGTCCAAGGTTATAGCTTTGTTCATTTCTACTGTTTTTAAACATATCAAGAGCATTTAAAATATGATAAGCTGAACATTGTGCTGGTCTTTTCCTCTCTGTACTCTTCCTGTTAGTTAATGGATTATTAAAACTAAGGTGGAGAAAGTAATGAATTTGGAGATGTATGTTTGTACTTGCAGTGCTCAATGATGGCAAGTGTTAAATTTATTTTTGTGATCCTAGTGCTGCTTTATTGCAAGTATTTCTAATTAGTTCATCTGTCAATTTTAATACATTTTTTACATTTGCTGTTGTATGATCCCTGGAGTGATAAAAAGATAAACTGAACAGCAAGGGGAGTGGAATTGGAAGGTTTCTTCTTGGTTCTGAAGTGCAATTCAGGTGCATTTTTTTGTGCAGCTAGAAGTCACTACAGCTTCATCATCATCAAAGCCACTGTAGTCATTTGGGCTGCATTTTTCATGTAATACTTAGTTTCCACACAACAGCTGAAACGTTCAGCAGCTGGCCACATACCAGAGCAGACTATAGTTGGTTCCCTGGGCAGATGTCCATCATGACATTAAAAGAAATCTAAAAGTCGGCAAGTTATGCTTTTTCCTCAGTTGTGGAGCAATGTTTAAATTAATAGCAGCGTTTCCTAAATAAATCTTGACTTTTTTTTCAATATAGTGGAAAGTCATAATTGCATTGCAACCGAATGATAATCAGTAACTGGTCATTGGCATCCACTTGAATCTGTCACTCGAGCAAGAGTACAATTGCAGATGACCCTTTGTGGATCAAAAAGCTCTATGCAATCCTTGTAAAGTAGCAGAACCAACAGTTCATGCTAGTGAATTTCCATTGCCTCTAATTATTACAGCTAATGGATGTTGAAACTTAACCAATATCTCTCTGGTAACTGATTTTTTCCCCCCAATTGTCTTTTAGGTTCTAATGCTAAGCCAACATTGAAGATTTTCAATTTATTGATCTTGTAAATGATGAATGTAAATTAATTCAACTACCTTGTCAAATTGACTTGATGCAAACGCTTCTGGGAAAGGCTGCATTGACACGGAATTAAAAAAATGCTACAAGTGAAACAAGCACCAGTTTTTAAAATTAAAGGTAAACTACTGTTGCAGTAGTCTGATATTCAAATCACGTAATTGCACTCTGATACATGACACCACCCAGCCCCATGCTTACAGATGATGTTTTAAAATTAAAACTTTTTACAGATGTATTGCAACTTTCCTCTGTTCTGTGGGTAGTTCCATAGGGAGGGGAGTAGGTGGGGGGGTGGGGTGAGCATGGAGTGCAGTGAGGAATACAACCTGCAGCAGATCACAAAAGTATTTGGGAACCTCAGTGGTATAACATTCACAGTGCAATTTTTTGTTATTTCTCTCAAGGTTTTTACTTTTCCATATACCCTTCACAAAATAAGTTCATTGATGTAATTACTGACTTATTTTCCACTTGTTACAGTGCCAGTTATTGCTCAATTGTTAACTATGCTGTGCTGTACTGTATGCATTGTGACTGAGGTCTGATCAGGCTTCATATCTGATGGGGATACTCAGAAACTCCGCTGCACTTGATGGAATGCATGTCTTAACCATATTACAAAGTTACTACATTGTTCCTTCTGAGCTTTAAAATCTAAGCTCAAATCACCTGTTAGAGGTATACATTATATTAACTGGTATTGTTAACTTACAACGGCACTTACAATACTGGAAATGTGCCACAAATTATAATGCATTCAAACAGACAATAAGTTCTTTCTTTTAATTCTTTTGTACAATGTGTTTAAATGAACAGTTTGGTGCACATTAAGGTGCGGTTACTGGAGAAGTGTATCTGAGTACCAGGCTTTGCTCTTGAACATGACTTTGGTTTTTCTATGATATAGACCTTAGTCACCTCCCACAGCCACCATTTTTGCCAGGAAGCCTTTTTGTTGCATGTCTGTTACAAGAAGGAAGAAATGCTCAGTTTCAAAATACTATGGATTACAGAAAATCTTTTGGTTGACATAAATTGGCAGACATTTGGGGGAGGGAGGGGCAAGGAGTGCAGTGAGGAAATGACTGATAATAGCCTGCAGCTGAGTCAAGACATTGGGTGGAGTCATCCGGCCTGTTGCTGTTGGGCATTCATGGCAGGTGGGAGAACAATATGGCGAGAAGGTCAAAAATTGGTTTGATGCCATTGTGAAACCAGTTTGCAATCGTCTGCTCCACCCGTCAATGGGGGTTGCGTTTCCCGCTGCTGCACGTTGGGAACCTAATTTCAATACTTTAGCATCTCATTATAAGCCTTGCTCACTGGAATCATCCCACCCATGTCAAATTTAACGACCACGTCAGCGTGACTTCAGAACAGCTTCGTGACTTGTCAAAAGTAAACATTCCTCCGCAGCTGAGACTGTTCAGCAGCTCCATTGACATGGTTGGAGTCAGACCCCTGAAGCTTTTCTGCCAACTCAAGCAATGCAAAAACATGAAAGAGCCACCAAATGCTCCAGAACTTTTCACCCCTTGGGTGCAGACTGCAAATTAATGTGTGTTTTAGGGGGCAGAAGAGCAATTGGCCGAGTGGGCAAGTAGTAGAATCCCCTTGCAAAAGGTGGTCATGGCACAGTCACTGGGGGAGGTGCTCACAGCCCCTTGCAATGTTTTTATTAAGGTTTAGACCAGTATCCCTCATGGTTCAAGCTAACAGCACAGCCTTACAGTATGGGTTAGGAGAATGCCTGAGCTGAGAGCACAGCATGCAGTCCAGTGGCCGAAGCTGCCATCAATCGCTCAAGTGGAGAACCTTGGAGGTGGATGGGGTTTCAGACAGCCAATGAGTGCACTATAGATTGGCCATGCAAGTGGTGGCCAGCACTCCTGCATGCATGAAGGGGTCTTCACACTTAACCAAAAGGGGTTCTTAGGACACATGTGCTAACCCACGCGTCTTTCTCTTTGATTCTGCAGCAGGATAACATCAGGATTATGAGCCTGGTGATTTAGCAGTATGCCTCACAGCTTACAGGGAGCAGAGAAGAAGAAGAGAGCAGTGGACTCGGCAAAGAGAGGAGCAGCTCCCTCAAATTGGTGGTGTGGCAGGGCCTGCTGTGCAGTCTGCAGCTGAAGATCCATAGAGAGTTGTCACTTGTAGATGCTTCGCTAGACCCAGGGTCTATAGACGGCGCTTGTCATTCCTGCAGATGACTGAGAACCAATGTCGCCAAAGATTGTGCATGTCTGAGGAACTGGTTAGTCATATATGCCACCAGCTGCAGCATTTGGCACCATGGGGAAATGGAGGACATCCAGTGGCTGTGAAAATGACCATGGCGATCAATTTTTACGTCGGCTCCTACCAGGGCTCCACAGGTGACCTGTATGGGAACTCGCAAGCCTCCACGCACAAGTGTATCCAGGAGGTCACAGACACCATCTCCATGAAGGCACAGAACGTTGTGCATTTTGACTGGGATCAGGAAAACCAGGAAGCAAGAGTGTTGGGATTTGCGCAGATCTCAGGTTTTGCACAGGTGCAGGGTGTCATTGGCTAGACTCGTGTGGCACTTAGATCCCCATAGCAACAAGAAATCAATTACGTCAACCACAAGGGCTTTCACCCGCTGAATGTTCAGCGGGTGTGTGACCACCACAAACACATGATTCCCAGGGAGCGTCCACGACATGTAGATCCTTAGCTGGTCTCAGATCCTTGTCTTCCAGGAGTCAACCCTGCAGCCTCTCTGGACCCTGAAAGATGTCAAGGCTTACCCACCGAGGTTGTGGCTGATGAAACCCATGTGGCGGCTTTGGACTGCAGCAGAGTGACAGTATGACGAGGCTCATGCTGCTCTCAGACCTTTGTGGAGCAAACGATAGGCATTTTGAAAATGAAATTCCGGTGCCTCGACAGGTCTGGTGGAGCAATGCAATACAGTCCCCAGAGGGTGTCGTGCTTCATTGTTGCCTGCTGCGCGCTACACAACCTGGCGCTGCAATTGGGGGAGGACCTGAGGGGGAGATGGAAGAGCTGTACGTCTCCTTCAATGAGGAGGACGTTGAAGGGGCTGACAGTGATGAAGTGCTCGAAGGCAAGGATGCCGGTGATGAGGCCATTGCACTGGCCAGACGAGGCAGGCGAGCGTGGTTAGACATCTTCCGTGAGAGGACGATGACGAGGTGCAGTGAAGACAGTCCTGACATCCTCACCTTACATCTGTGAACATTTGATTCCTATGTGGCTGATAATGTGCATGCCCTCAGTGCTCAGGCTCATGTTATGGAGAGGCAGCGGAGGCCCTAGTAATCACTAGACTCCAAGAGGATGATGACACTCCATAGATCTTCACACTGCCTCTATGAATGTTTGACTTCTGTCTGGCTGAGGGCAGCTCGCTTGCGCTCTGTGATCAGGATCATACCATGGAGATGCAGCTGTGAAACTTTTAAAAGCACCTGATGCTTTGTCAACCTTCAGCACCTGACCCCTTCAGGAGCACAATGTCACCAGACACAGATCAGAAGAGATGGGCGTCCAGCCCCATCTTAACAGTACAGAGAGCACACAGAGAGAATGATGGAACTCTGTGACACCTGCCCACAACGTTCTAGCAGCAATGACAAGTACTGTCGAGGTGCAGGCATCACTAATGTATCCAGAGAGTGTGAAACCAGACCATCGCTTTGCTCTGAAGGTTGCACTCTGCACAAGGAAGAAGCCCTGGAATGAGACACCTGCCTTTAGCTTGTGCAGGAACCAAGGTTTCACATCTGAGTAACATGAACACTGCTTATCATAGCAAGGAGCCATACGTGGATAAGGTGACATTCTAAGGAGTTTATAGACAATAGTGAACATTATGTACAAGTGGTTAACACCCGTGGCCAGGCTGTACCTTCTTAACTTTCTTTTGCATTTTGTCTTTTGTTTTTGCAGTTGCCCTTTAAGGGGCTGCCTTTTACTTTGTCCCTGATTTGTTAATTTAGTTTAGTTGGTTGTGATCTGAAAGTGTTACATCTCCTTAACCTTCATAACCCTGCCTCTACAACTTGGTGCTCCCCCGATAACCACAGTGGAAGTGGAAGGAGCCTGCTGACTGATGATGTTGGTGGGAGTCCTTGGGTGGGCTGAAACCTGGAGGGTGCTGGCCTGCTTAGGGTGTCCTGCTGTGGGCCAGCTGCACCCTCCCCAGCCTGTTGAGCTTGAGCTGCTGGGGCCACGGGAAGAGGGGGTTTGGATTGGTCAGACATTACCGGAGTCACCTGAGTAGATAGCCCTGGGGTGTCGAGCTGCTAGTGGTCCTCCCTTTTGGTGCCCGATGGCCCCTGGCTGACTCCTTGAGGAGAAGGGGAAGCTGGAGTGAGATTGAGCTGTCCCGTGCCCCTCTTGCGTTGACACTCTTGAAGGCCATCTATGGCAGAGTGAAGGAGTTCAGCCCACGCAGCAGTGCAGGACCGATGTCCTGGACCAAGGTCTCCTTGGCAGTCTCCATCCTACCAGTGTTGACCTTGGCGTGTTGCAATGCCGGCGCTATCACCTCAGCCTGAAGGCGGACGGACTCCTCCATCGTGCCTTGCAGTCTGAGGAGTGCAGCGGACATCCCTTCCTGATGTTCCTGAGCTTGCCTTTGCAGCTCCAGCAACTGAGGTATAACTGAGTCCAGAGGTTGCTCACCTGACTTGGACACAGCAGATTTCTGGCCGCAGTAGTCCTCCGAGTGCTGGAGACCTGGAAAGTCCCTGCTACCACCTGCTGTGTGTGTCTCTGCGCTGGTGGAGGGTGTGGGTGAGCGCTGAGATGGGACTTCAATTAGGGTATCATCAGATTCTTCTTCCAAGGTGTCTTCAGGGCTTGAATCGAGGGCCTGACTTGTGTATTTCCGTGGCTGCACCCCAGATGTGCCTGCGAAAGCAAGGAGAGATAAGCACGGCAGGGGACTGCAGAACAGAGGAACTCACTGCATGGTTGTCTGATGGATGTTGCACTGTTGGATCCTCACTTGGCTGGGCACTGCCCACCTCATCGGGGCACAGGAATGGTCCAGGTAGTTACTGGCCAGCTGAAGGACTCTATTTTCAAAGTCTGTGTGACCTTGATGTCGGCCATTTTTCCACCAATCTGTGACCCCTCCCTTTTGTTGTGTGCCAGCTTGCCCTGCGTGAATACAAATGAGAGAATGTAAGCAGGATGCCTGCCAGGCCAGATGAGAAGGATACGTGGCATGTGTGGATGGTGAGTGGTGCCATGGATGGATGAGGACATGATCCCCAGGGCAGATGAAGGTGTGTGAGAGAGAGTAGATGGTGATGTCCCTTGAACTGGCTGAGATCCTTGTGGATGTGTGATAGGTTTATGAGTATGAGAGTTAAGTGTGATGAGAAGAGTGACTTACCCTGGTGGAATGGAGGAGATTATTCATCCTCTTTTTGCACTGGGTGCTGTCCTCTTTTGCAGGGCGTTGGCTCTGACCACCACTGCCACTGCCTCCCATGCTGGATTGGTGACCTTGCTTGCTGGCCTTGCCCAGAGCGGGTTTAGATGGCTTCATGATGGGGTTCTACTGCGTCCAATAGGTGCCCAAGGGAGGCATCGCTAAATTTAGGGGTAGCATATTTCCTCCCTTTTGGCAGCCATGACTTTCCAGCAGCTTTTGATCCCTTAGAGAGCTAGCTCAGTGCAGGAGTAACCTTTAAGTGTGGCGCCGAGATTATTGAATGCCTGAGGTTACGTGGGGTGGGAGAATCAGAGGCCGCCCCGCGAACAATCCATCGTGTTTCCCGTGAATGCAGTGTTAATGAGGGGGGATGTGTCAGGAATGGGATGATACGGTGCGAAAATCTGCCATAGCGGGCGGCGGTTAAAATGACTTTTCTCATGCATGCTATCGCACTTAGTGCAAATATGGGATGATTCCACCCCTTGCCTCACAACACAAAGATATTGGGGAAACGCAATGCTATAATATTCGCAGAGCACTTAAACCTGTGTTGCTAACCTACAAGAGCACTTGCTTACGTTACTGGAAATGTGACACAAAATATAATGCATTCAAACAGACAATAAGTTATCTCTTTAACTCTTTGTTCAATGTGTTGCTTAGTCCTTTCTGGCAGCTAACACATATACTTTGCTAAATATGTGGTAATTTACTGGTTATGCTTCAGGAATTATATATCGAGAGACTGGCACTTGGTATTGATTGAAATTGCTGAAAAGAGAGACATTGCTAAAGCTTTTCGTCTTGCAGTCATCAGAACAAACTCAAGAATGCCAACTTTCAAAGGATCACAATTTGTGCTACAGGAGAAAAGGGATGCTGATTGGTTGGAAAGTAGACTCTGTTGGTCTAGGCATTGCCTTGGATAAAACAAGTAAGAACTATAGGCTCACCAAGTTCCCGGCTAATTCCAAAAAGGTGCAAGGCTTGAAGATATTCCTTTTGTTTGCAGGGAATGGGTTCAGCAAGTGCTGCCCAATCATGGGAGGGAGGCGGTGGCATAGTGGTATTGTCACTGGACTAGTATCCCAGAAGACCCAGGGTAATTCTCTGGGTCCCGGGTTCGAATTCTACTACGGCAGTTGGTGAAATTTGAATTCAATAAAAATCTGGAATTAAACGTCTGATGATGGCCAGGAAACCATTGCCGATTGCTGTAAAAACCCATCTGCTTCACTAATGTCCTCCTGGAAAAGAGATCTGCTCCCCTTATCTAGTCTGTCCTACATGTGACTCGAGACCCACAGCATTGTGGTTGACTCTTTAATTGCCCTGTTCAGAAAGCATTTGGGATGGGCAATAAATGCTGGCCGAGCCAGCGATGCCCACATCCCATGAACAAATAATAAAAAATTGTTGAATCACACCTAACATTTGATGTTTTGTTTTGAGTTTTGCGAGCATGGTGGTTGAGTACTGTCTGTATTCTGAAGTTGAACAACAGGTTAAGTAAGCCATTTCACATTGCTACAATGCATTGGCTATGCGAATGGTATTTTACATTAACTTGATGCTGCCGCCAGCCCAAAAAGACAAACAATTGTATATGAATTTCAGTGCCGGTGTAATGACAGGAACGTCAGCCATGTGTCCCAACAATTGGCTGATCAAATCAAACAATATGTCCCTTCAGTTGTTTGTAATAAGCAAAGTACAGATGATACTCAACCAGCCTGTGCTTGCAGAAGCCAAAACAAAACACCTGCTGTTAGATGTGACGTTGCAATTTGGCAGCACTTCTTGAACAATTCTGAGTGCGCTAATAGGTACACTAACAATTAATGTAAGGTAATCAGTTGAGCTTGTAATGTGGCTCATTTAGACTCGCTAGAAGCAGCTTGCATTCATATAGGGAGACATATCCTATGCAAACAAAAGGAATATGTTCAAGCTTTGCACCTTTTTTGAATTACCCAGGACCTTGAGGAGCCTGTAATTCCCCAGTGCTTTTTCTGTGGCAATGCCTCGGCTAATCAGAGTTGACTTGACAACTAATCAGCACCCTTTTATCCTGTAGTATAAATTATTGTGATCATTTGAAATTTGGAATTCTTGCATTTGTCCTGATGAGTGCAAGATGAAAAGCTTTGGCAACATGTCTCTCTTTTCAGCAATATTCGATTTCTGTATTACCAAGTGACTATTGCTTGATAATTCTGTTTCCTACAAGTTTATTTCTTAAAACAAACTAGAATGAAATGGTTCTCAATGTTAGCATATGAATGCTTTGTTGCTGTTTTAATGAATGCATTAATCCACTTTAGTCAAATTTCATATTCAGCATTTTTGCTTTAATTTTGAGCTAACACACAGATCCTGTTTATTGTACAGGCAGGGTAGGTGCAGATGAGTACCTACAAATTAAGTGTATGAGATAAAATATATTCAGCTCCTCATCACCATAAATGAAGAAATATTAGAGGCAATATGAATCATAATGAGAAATTAAAGGCTTTTAAGAGACATTAAGAACATGTAAATGCTCTCTTGTAAGATGGTGGCAAGTAATAAAGGTAAAGTGGAAATAGAAAAAGCTGTCAAACAAAGGAGAACTTGATATAATGTAAATAGGCCATTCGGCTCAACTAGTCTGCTGTTGGTATTTGTTCTCCACGCAAGCAATAGTTTGAAATCCAAAGGCCCAGTGTGTTCTCACATCCCTTTTATCCTCTTGAACTTCAATCGCCTATCTAACTGATTCTTAAATGTTGACATGGCCTCATCATCAATCTCTAACTCCAGTAGTATATTCCACAATCTGTGTGCACTTTTTAAAAAAAAAATCCTTCTTGCTAAATTTCTTGCATTTATTTCTATGTTCCCTTAACCCAGACCCATCAAACAATGAATACTGCCTGCTTCTGTCTACTTTGTGCCATCCCTTCCAAATTTTGTACCCCTCTGTCCAATCACCAACAATCACTCCTCATCTAATGTAAATTGCCCCAATTTTTCTAGTCTTTCTTTGTAAGTATTTCCTCATACTAGGCAGCATTTGAGTGAATTTGTACTGTTCCCTCTGTTGCCTCAATATTCTTTCTCATCAGAACATTTTGCAAGAATACCAAATAAAGGAGAAAACAACAATTTGTATGAACATATGAATTAGGAGCAGGAGTAGGCCACTTGGACCTTCCGAACCTGCTTTGCCATTCAATAAGATTGTGGCTGATCTGAATGTAACCTCAACCCCAAATTTGTCACTACCCCCAATAAACTTTCACCCCCCCCCCACCTTGTTAATCAAGAGTCTATACTGTATGAGAAGAAAGTGCTGATTGGTTGGCAAGTGCAGTCTGATTGGTAGAGGCATTGCCATGGAGAATGCACCAGTGATGGCTACTGGCAGGTAACTGCTAAGCATTGTTTGAAATTTAAACCAGATAGCTTGACCCTGATTGGTCAATGCATTACCTGAGGAATGAGTCAATGAATGGCTGTCACTTTTATTTTGTTTAGCTAAAACAGGCACAATGTGTGTACATGATCTTTCTGTCTGCAAAGAGCACGGCCCTGTGTATTAATATATGTAGCTTCCAGTATACGCAAATGCGCCGCACTGCGAATCCAACTGATAATCTTAAATTAGTTGTCCGTGTAATTCTTAGCACATTAGACAACATTTGCTAAATAATCCTCAATCGTGGAATCACACCTAATGTTGAACATTGTGTTTTGAGTTTTGCAAGCGCCGGTTAGTTGGGTACGGTCTGTACCTTGCCTGTTGCAAACGGCAACTGGGATATGATGTTTGATGTGATCTGCCAGCCTTTGGAATGTATGGCCCACATACTAGCATCACACTGGCACTGAAATTCATATACTACATACTCATTTGTGTGATAGGCAGAATGCCTTTTTAGTCTTAGCAGCACGCTATTAGTGGCTAATACCACTCATGTTGCTATTGCATAGCAGCAGCGTGAAACAGCTAGTTTCACCTATTGATCAAATTTTTTGAGATATCTTGCCCTTCCAGGGTAATCTGGAAGTAGACTGGGCACTTTTCAGAGCTGAAAGTGATAGCCTTGGGCCCATTCGTGAGTTTGCGAGTTATACCTCCTAACCTTCTACCCCCCGCATATTTCTGATATGTGGATGATATGTTTGCTATATTTAAATCTGCAGCTGTATGTAATAAATTCCTTACATGACTAAATGGGCGGTATCCTGCACTCAAATTCACCTATGTTGAGAAATCTACTAGGGGATTCTGTACCACGGTCTACCACAACCCAGCTTCACTGGTCAATCATATGCATTGGCATTCCATTTGCTCACCGAGCTTGATGCTGAAATAGGGCGCATCAAAGGCATCCTGTGGGATTAAGGCTACCCTGATCAGATCATTTTGCACTGTATATCAAGCAAAGGCCATCATTTTATTTCTTTTGCTGCTTTTGAAAATGGCACTAGAACTTGTAGCTCTCAAATCTATGTTAATGCTGCAAACTGTTATGATTTTTTTTATAAGCACACTTTGAGAAGAAATGACCTTAATCCATTATGCAATTTTTCCACTGTTCTTTGGAAAAGGGAGGTAAGGAAAACATTACTTGCTTGCTCTTGTCACCTTGCTTGGTTTATTGCCTGAGTCAGAGGTTTAATCACCATTTCAGGACTTATGCCGGTAATCTAGGCTGGTACAGGGGAGAATGCTATTATGTCATAGGTCCTGGGTGTAGTACATTACAAGATCTGAGCGTTTTATTATATTGTCCTCTTTTCTGCCCCCTCTGATGGGGAGGTGTAAATAAAGTTAGTTCAGTAATGGCTTCCTGCAATACACAAGATGACAAAGCGGCTGAGATGGAATTTTCTGTTCATTTCATTTGAAAAGTTAAGGACTAGAGAACATTGTGCAACACTTTTTGAAACTTTTTTTTGAAACACATGAGAATAAAGTAACTGTTTGCCTCAGCATGATGGGGTCAGATGTGTTTGGTATGGTTTTTGACCAATATTGTCTGAGAGACCCCAAATTGATAGAATGTGCTGAAAGTAATGAAATGTTGGATTCATATTATGGTACGACTAAGAATGAGATTGCACTGAGAGTTGCATTCTGTGAAAGGA
Organism: Carcharodon carcharias; assembly: GCF_017639515.1. Lineage (NCBI taxonomy): Eukaryota > Metazoa > Chordata > Chondrichthyes > Lamniformes > Lamnidae > Carcharodon > Carcharodon carcharias. The sequence continues at coordinate 64,971,981 of NC_054474.1, read as the reverse complement.
AGCAGTTACCAAGTGAGACTGTTAAGATTACATCCTTGAATTAAAGAAACTCTCTTGCCACTGTGGGTATGGCGCAAGCTTAGAAATCAACCTTGGAGTCACTTTCGCAGGAGGCCTAAAGAACAATACAGTCCAGGCCAAGCTTTTTAGCAAAGGCATTAAGCTGACATGGAAGCAGGGCCTGCAGTGAGGCCACAGGCATGGAAATGACAGAAAGAGACAGAGATTCAGATTGCTTAGGAGTTGTTTTCCTGAGCTGGTAGGGTAAGTCCACAGATTTCAGAGAAATCCAGGCCACGGCAGCCAAATTTGTAGTCTCAGCATCAGAAATTTAGATCCTACTGCTGCCATGGCACCCACCAACCATTTAAATTCCCCCATTTCCAGTCCAAAGTGCTATGCCTGTTGGAAAGCTAGTCATACCCAGATGGCTTGCAGGAGTGGAGAAAACAGTAATGCCCCAGGTCATGGTAAAGCTCCAGGTCACAGCCATACACTAGGTTGAGATTACGGTAAAACTAAAATTAGTTCAGGAGTCTGGAAATTCTCAAATAAGCATTTGATAGATATGGAAACAGAAGTTGATACTATCAAGCAGGAAGATCAAGAACTGTGCCCCCAGAGTAAGAAAAACAGCACGTGGAAAACGAGAGTAAAAGTCCTGAAGATGCAATTTTAGCACCCACAATAAAAGTGATTATTGGAGATTCACAACTTATTTTCTTTGTTGATACGGCTGCAGTCGTGTCTGTTATCTCAGAAGGAGAGTACAAGAAGTCCCTAAGTCACCCTCCCTTATGAAAGCCTGTGTGATTCTGACTCGTTATCCCACTAACAGCATTTCAGTGTTAGGCCAAGGTAGCGTTAGGATGGAATATTTACCTTCCATTGATAGTAGCAGGAGGGAACAAAGTCTCCCTGATGGGAAGAATTTGGCTTAAGAAAGTGTGGTTAAACTGAGCCGAGTTATTTATAGTAGGGATCAGAAAGAGTACATCTGTCATTGAGAAAGTGCTAAAAGAGTACATAGTGATCTTTGAGTAAGGAGGACCAAATGATAAAATTAGTCATCAGTACAATATTAAATATTATAAGTCATGCAAATGCGGGTGTTCTTTAGAGATTTCCCATGAAGACTGAGTCATTTTTGTCACTGAATTACCTGTGAATTACTTTAGCTGCACAAATGACATGCCGGTATCTGCTAGAGGAATTAATGAAGAAATTCAGAAGGGTGTGATGCAAATTAAAGTGCTCAATTATGCCATTCAAGAGTGTGTTGAGAAATTGCAGGACTATTTCAACAGAAAATCAACAGAGTGCAGATCAAGGCTGCCTTCAGTGGTGTTTAAGGGTCCATTATTCCACCAAGGCTTAGAAACAGATTGTTAGAGAAGATGCATCACACAGGAATAGTTCTGTTGAAAGCAGTAGCAAGAAGCTATTTTTGGTATCCAAGGTAGATAGAGATATTGAAGAGTTGGTGGAAAGTTGTGAAATGTGTCCCAGAATGAGAAACAGTCCACCCAAGGTTCCTTTCATTCCATGGTCAAACACACGGAAACTGTGGAAACGAGTATTTCCATTTTTTTGAAATGGAAGAGAAGAGTACTTTGTTTTTGTTTAATAGCTGTAGCAAGCAGATAAATGTTGAGTCTATACCCAATATCACAAATGCCAAAACTATTGAGGTTTGAAGAAGGTAATTTGCAATTTATGGGTTATCAGAGGTGTTAGTGTCAGATAATGCTTCACAGTTTAAATCAAAAGAGTTTGAAAAATTTCTGAGTAAGAATGGAGTCAAACACACTCGACTATCACCATTTCACCCAGCATCGCATGGTGCTGCAAAAGTAAGTGGACAGATTGTGAAGAGGCCTTTGCAGAAATGTTTGCTCGGTAAGAAGCCAGGCAGTAATTTCTGTGCTTTGATAAAGACTAGACAATTTTTTGTTCTCTTACGGAATAACGCCACAGTCTACAACAAGTTACTCACTTTATGAATTAGTGTTTAAACACCTGTCTGGGATAAGATTTAGTTAGCTTAAACCTGTCGTCAATAGCAAAGTAAGAGCAAAGCAAGACAAAGTGAAGATGAGTCATGATATCCAAGGCATGAAATTTAGAGAGCACAGTGCTGCTTAGAAGATCATGGTGAAAAACCATTGAGGTGATAGGAGAAGTATGTATTTGGGGTTGTTGTAAAGAGAGTAGGTGCATTCACGTATCGAGTGAAGATTGAAGAGAGACTCTGTCAGTGTCATGTGGATCATGTGCTTGAAAGAGGAAACCTGACAAAAGGAGAGCAGGAGAAATCCCCTATAATCCAAATTCCTCCTATAGCACAAAGTGAAAGTCACAAAGAAACTGAAGGTTTGCTGGTATTACAGAACCCACTGGTAGAGCAGTGAGTCAGGGTTTTTAAGACAAATCAATGTCTAGTCCCAACTATTAAGTGGAATTGCTAGTTAAAATCAAAGCTCAGGTTTGATACAGAGATGTTGAGCGTGCACAGTAAAGGTATTGGAAATGGAAGGAGGTAGCCAGACAAAAAAAGAAAGAAGCCAGAAAGGTTAATTGAAAGTACGTGGAAGGAAGAAGAAATAAGTTGTTTATTTCATTACTTCTTGTCAAATTATATTTTTGTTAAAAGCATACTGCTGTTGAAAAAATTTTTGCATGTAAATTACTCTGGAATTATTGGTCATACTGCAGTTGTCAACATGTAAGTTGACATTTAATGCCTCCAAAAACGGGAATCGACTTGTACGCGAGTATAAAATGTAAATAGCTGGCTTGCATGGTCACCATCTCGAAATGTGAAAAAAAACACCGGTAATTCATATTGAGTAAATTAATTGTATAAAGAAACTTTTAACCACATTGAAAGTGTTTTTAAATGTCAAATTCATTGTCACCATCATCTGATGCAGAGAGTTAATCTTGTTCATTCTCTTAAAGTATAACCGTAAGAATCCCACTCTAGATCAGATCTGGTGCTTTTGGTTTCAGAATCACCTACCTACAATAAATTATCTTCCTCTCCATCCATTGAATTGGATATTCTACATATTTTGAACAATCCGAGGACAGATTGTGCCCTAATAACATCCCATGATTTGATGATTAAATCACACAAAACATCAAGCAGGTCGCGTGCATATTTCATTTCTTTGTGAGGGTTTTTTCTCTGTCAAGCATCCCATTCGGTGTGAACATGATCCTTGAATGGTTCGTTGAGGCACAAATTCAAAGGTTGAAAAATGGACATCAGAACCCTTGGTATAACTGCAATGTGGGTGTTTCTTTGCAGTTGCCTATTGATCTCAGGTTTTATGGGAGGTAACATGTACCACCAATTCCTACATTTTTATGTAGGCCACTGGATGCCTATTCCACACACTATTAATCCATAACTTCACTCCATCCTCATCCAGCCAACCATTGTCATGAACCTGCACAAAAACTCCTGCAGGGAACTTGATTTTTGGCTTGGGATTTCTTTTAAAAAGGACCATAGGCTTTAATTTTGTTCCATCGGCCATGCAGGCTAGTGTCCGCCATGGACGTTGTCGTCTTATGCCATCTGGATTTTACTAGAACTGTTTCAGACCTTTCCACTCCACAGTTTGGTTGCTGGGCACATCGAAATTCGTGACTGGCAACGTGGATGAAACAATGTAGCATAATGGGTACTTGCGTTTTTGCTGCTGTCTGATGATGAATGCATGGGAACTGGTAATATTGGCATCAAGGCCTTTTGATAGTCTCTGAGAGATCTTGGCCTTCTATGCAGCACTGGATATTTTCGCTCCATAAAACGGATACACCAACTAGCTGTTGCTCTGAAATCTTTGCTGGACTCGGTTTGATCTGGCCCATTTAAGTTTGTGTAGAATCATAGCATTTCTGGTGACGATGTAACCATTCAGATGATTTTTGAGGACCCATTCCAATAACTGTTTCACAAGGTAAGGCCATTGGTTGGCCCCTGTTCTCATGGCGCATTTGGACTTTGGCATCATCTTCAGGCTGGATTACTCCTCCTCCCTGTTCTCGCACTGGTTTTTCGCTAACACTGAATTCCCTCGCTGCAGCAGTTATTTGACAAGTCAGCAAATGTTAGACTTTGTGTGAAACCAACTTCATAATTCATTTCATTTTGTGGAAGACTCCATTTATTTTTGTTGTTTGCCACATGGGGTCTGCTATATGTGGGCATGTCTTAAACTCTTACACATCTTTGCAACACAGCCTGTATCACCTACTTGATTCCTTATGCCCATTTATAAGGTAAGTAAAAGCTGCATTTGTGGGATGAAATTTGAGGCTGACTGCTAATGCAAGTATCGCATGCCATGGCTGAAAAGGCAGATTGAGTTAAATGCTGAGTCTTTACAAAAACATGATTTTTGGGGCTGGAAAAATGGGGTTGTCCTATACACCATATAGGTGTATTGACTTATTCACCACGATCTACAGTATGTGTTTTGGTTGTGATTACAGTAAAAACAAGTATGCAAACCAACCTGTTAACGCTTCAGATATTGTTGATGTTGGTTTAGTCAAATTGTGTTATGGGAACCTATACACATTTACTATTTTATATCTTAATATTGAGTAATTATAAGTGGGGAGGGAGTATGGTATATTACAAGATCTGAGCATTTTGTTATATTATGCTCAATGTTGTCCTGTCTGTTGGGGAGGTGTAAATAAAGTTAATTCAATGATGGCTGTCTGCTGTGAGTCCACATGTCAATCTTTTTTCAGTGCAATACACAACACTGGAGAAAAATGCAAGTTTCTGTTTGCCATTTATAGAACTTAGGTGGATTTCTATCACATTATTTGAGGAATAACAAGGAACCTGGCTAATGTTTCTCTCTACTAATAGCAAGGGCAATGAATTCATTGTTCAATGCATTCACTGCTACTTCTGAAATCATGCTGTTTATAAAATAGCTGTTGTCCTCGTACATAAACAACACTCTGAAATGCAATGATTATAAAATGGTTTGGCAGATGCAATGAAGTCTGATATAAATGCATATTCTCTTTTTAGAAATTATTGTAAATGGTTCCTTTCCTTCAATAATTTGCATTTTGTTAGATTTTCATCAATATGCTTATGTTTCAAACTAATTATACACATATACAGAAAATAATTTACTTTATTAATACCAGCCTGTTGGTTTATACTAACCATGAAATTCTATTTTGATTCAGTTAGTGTTACATGCTGATTAGGACCAGTTCAGAAAATAAACTATCATTGGTAATGTAACTCATTTCTATTTATGGAATTTTTAAGTTAGTTGCACAAGGTCACTTCATTTTCTGGTATTTACTAATGTGTAGTTAAGAAAGTAATGGCCTGGATTTTGTAGTCAGTGGTGAAGTAACAGCACTTGCCGCTGACATCAAAGATAACTGCCCACAAAAATGTAGTGATTTCTGTGGTGTAGCTTTCCCCTTCCCTGACCTTAGTTTGAGCCTGCTGTCCAGTCAAGGAAATCACCAGGCATCTAGCAACAATATTTGCATTAATCAGGCTAAGTAGCCAGTCACATTGGACTATTCTCACACGCCGCAAACCAAGAATTAAAATGCATTGATTACCCTTAACATTTAATTAAATTTTACAGAGATTGAAATAAATGAATGGGACTTCCATATGAGATTAAGATAGAAGCTAAATATAACTAAATCTAAAAAAAAATTGTAAGTGGAATTTTTTTATCACAATGAAGGAATTTGATATTCCACAAATATCAAATTAGTTTTTAAGGGCCAGTGAGCCTATTCAGCAGTAATTATGAAATTAACAAGTCATCAAAAGCCCAGTTACATGTTACCCAAGAGATGTTACATCAGACTAATAATAGCATAAACTGGCAAGTTTTCATCAGTTCAATGATTTCCAATTGATTGCAGAGTAGGAGTAATGATGGTGAACGCTGACAGTTTTGCCATAATTACTGCCACAACATTTGGGGCAGTTCCATTCATACGTTGAGTATGTGTGTTGCTTTCCTTCTGCCTACAAGCAATGATACCAACTCAGCTACAGTGCAGTATTAACCCAAACCTCAAATGGTTTTATATTTATTGGCCAGTGTTTGTCACCTCCCCGCTACCTAACCAAAAAAAAAATACATGCTGGTTTAATTTATCCCCTTAAGTGTGTAAAGAATTGGAATATGGTCTGATGTAACAATTCTTGGAAAATGACACCATGTTAAACGACGTGTGGCTGGGCTTTAAGTAGGTTGGAAGCATGTTACCTTGTTCACAATGCTTCTATTTTTATTCCTCCTTAATGAAAACTAGAAGAATGGATTGAAAATATTTCACACTGGAACAGACATAATGTTCATTGTGGAATGGCAATGATGCAGTTGCCAGCATGTCTCAACCGTCCAGTTTTTGATGCTGACTGTGTTTTAGGAACATATCCTGCCAGAAAACTCCCTTGTGAGGCAAGTGTAGGTTCTTTAAAAACAGAAATAAATCAACTGTACCGACAGCCACTTCAAACGCCCACCACTCAATTTATGATTGCTGTTTTTGATTGTGGCTGCAGCATTTGTAATATTGTTGAAATTTAAACATACTTATATAGGTAGGAAATATATGTAGGAATGTTATCCAGGAAGTGACTCCATTTGTGTGATATAACAAGACAACTAAGAAACAGTTGTCTGTATGGGAGGGGTTAATCTGATAGAGGAGGGCTGAGTGTTGCATAAGGGAGAATAAAGAAAATGACTTGTCTAAATTGAATGTTGTCAGAAAATAACCAGCTAGTGTTTATGGTAGAACACAAGAAATCCTTTTGATGGTGATTTGCTGCTGGTAAAAAGAATTTAAAAAAAGAATATAGAGAGGAATAATACTGCCTCCCCCTCTCTTTCTTTCTCTCTCTTTTTATATTTTTTATATATATAATATATATATGTGTGTGTGTGTGTATATGTATATCTTATTTTATATATAATATAGAATATTATAGAATCTATATAATATGTATTTATATATGTTTTGGGTTCAGATAAGCCTGTACGTTTGCTCCCAATGTTGTAGAAATCTAGCTTAGATTATAGTAGTGAAGTTCAATTGGTTCCCTGCCATCTTGCTTCTGGGTTTCTGCTATATAATATTTTAGAATGTCTTTATTTATTGTGTTAATACTGCTGAAATGAAGGAATCTTATTTCCTTCTTTGGTAATAGATTTGTGTTTCTAAACTGTAATCAGCTTGCTGCTTCCTGAGAATGTCCCCTGAGCATGCTACAGTATCAACATTTTGTTTCTGGACACAGAGCAACTGAAAGGGCTTTGATTGCCTGCAATTATTTGCATCACATTTCCGTGATGTGTGATACTCTGTACCACTGGAATGTTGATTGTTGGCTTTAATGAGTACAGTGCAGGATGTCTTTTTTCCTTCCCAGCTCAATGTTGTCAGATGTTTCATTGTACCTACTAAGTTATTTTAATTTGACATCCTTGCTGTACCAAATCACTAAGGCTCTCTCAGCCTTACTATTCCTTCTGGTTTAGCCCTCCAATTTTGCTCCCTTATGTATTAGGGCTGCAAACTCATGCTTAAGTGGTGTACGATTGATTTGATCATTCTTCAGGAGATCTGACTTGATCACATTAAGCAGAAGTCTGCCCTTGCCCACAGCTGATCCTGTCTCACTCTGTCGTAGAGGATAAGGATAGTTCAAGATTTCTTTTCTCTTATGAATTGCCTGCTCAAAGCTTTCTTCCCCTGCCCTCTATATCTTTGCCTCCAAAAACACGTGCAAAAAGCACAGAGCTAATCATCGCTGCCTGAAACCTATCTATGTAATGCCATTCAAATATTAAGTTGTGGGTGAGGAAAAATTTTCAACAACTGAGTATCTAGCAGAGCAAAGCCATCATTTTTGGCCCTCATTATCAACTTAACTTCCTTGTTGATTCCATCCTCAAGCTGTGCAAACCCATTGAATTTTCTTCACCTTGGTGCTGAATTTCAAAAGTCACATTCTACTCACCACCAAAACTGCTTGGCAGCGTACCAGTGGCTGTATCTTTTTCTCCCTGGCACTGACTGTTGCTGAGAGCTTGATTTGTGCGTTTGTTACCTACAGATGGATTTCTCCAAAGCCACACTTGCCATTCTCTTACCACCTTCTTCTGTGAATTTTGATTTAACCCAAATCTTTAAGCCACACCAAGTCCTGCTCACACATCACCCCTGTTCTTATTACTTCTGTCCTTGCGTCAAGTTCAAAATCTTCCCTCTCAAAATAAAATCCCTCCATAGCATTCCCCCCCACCCGCACACTGACACTGCCTCTTCAGTCTTCTCCTGCGCTCTTCACTGTTAGAACTTTGATGCTCAGTGGATATGCCCATCCACCCCACCATTAGTGACAGACAGAACTTCCAGGCAATTCAGCCGCACTCTCTAGAGCTCAAAACTCTTTTTGAAAAATCTCAAGACCTATTTGTTTGATTAAGCTCTGGCTGTCTTCAATCTCAGCTTTTGTTCCTTTTATTTGAATTATTTCGATACCTTCATAAAATGCCACATGCCATTTCCTATAATAAAGGTGCTATGTAAATGCAGCTTGCCTGTTTAGCTTTGAAGGTGGTAAGCACTGCTATTTTATATTAAGTAACATGTTTAAAAACAGCTAAATGAGAGCAATTTCAATTTTTTTCTAGAAGAGCTCACTAAGCAATTGAAGCAAATAGTGCTAGGAAATTGAAATAAGTTGATGAAAATGTTGCCAGGTATTTGGGGTGTTAAATTTTAATTTAAAATATTTTCATATTTTTCCCTAGACTTGATATCTACAGGAAAGTACCAAGAGACCTTACACAGCCCACATACACGGGAGCTTTTAGTAAGTATTGTGCTATAACATCCTGCTTGCTTCTACAACTTGGTCTCATGCCACTTTTACAAATGTGTTCCTAATTATTCATGTAATAACAGCAGTTCAAAAGAGAGTCCCTTCATGAATGGAATGGGTCTTTGTGAAATTATGATTGCTACTCTACTTTTGCAAAAAATCTCCCATTCCTATCTGACTCCAATAATGAAACAATTGGGATATTTGGTCTATTAGATGGTCAGGGACAGGAGGCTGTGACTGCAACTGATGCAGGTAGGGGACCCAGAGGACAGGAGTGCAGGAGCCTCAGCCTTTGCAATTGTCCAACAAATTTGAGGTTCAACTTGTTTGGATGAGAGTGGGAGCCACAGGATGGATGAGCAAACTGACCATGGCACTGCAGGAAGCCATTCAAGTGGGGGTGCAAAAAGGAATGTAGTGATAGGAGGGAACAGTACACTGAGGGGGGATTGACACTGGTGTTGGCAGTGAAGAGTGAGAGTCCATACGGCCATGTCACTTGCCCAGTGCCAGGGTTTGGGCCATTTGTTCAGAGCTGGAGAGGAACTAGCAGGGGGAGGGGGAAGGATCCAGTTCTCGTGGTCCCTGTAGGCACCAATGACGTAGGTAAAACTAGGAAAGAGGTTCTGCATATTCAATATGAGGAGCTAGGCACTACATTAAAAAGCAAAACTTCATAGGTAATAATTTTTGGTTATTATCTGAGCAAATTGGCATAGGGTACATAAAATTAGAGAGATGAAGACATAGCTCAAAAACTGGTGTGGGAGAAATGTTCCGGTTTGTGGGGCACTGGCACTGGTATTGGGGAAAGTGAGTACCTTTGGGGTGGTCTATCCCTAACTCGTCCTGGGACCAGTGTTTAGCGAGTCACATAACTAGGGAAGTAGAGAGGGTTTTAAACTAAATAGTGGGGGCAAGGTATCAAATTTGGGAAGATGTGGTAAATCAAAGAGTAGACAAAAGGCAAGAGAGAAAGGTATTAATGTGGGAAATGATAAATAGACCGTGTCAGGAAGGTAAAGAGAGTACAGGAAGTATAAATCTAAGAGTAAATCAGCAAATAAGGCTATAGGTTACAAAAATAATAAAAGGACAAAACTAAAGGCTCTGTGCATATAGCATTTGAAACAAACCAGATGCATTGATACCACAAATAGAAATAACTAAGTACAATCTGATAGCCGTTACAGAAACATGGCTATACATTGCCAGATTGGGACCTAAGTATTGAAGGGTACATGACATTTAGGAAGGACAGGAAGCTTGGAGAAGTTGGAGAGGTGGCTCTGTTAATTAATGATGGTATTAACACATTGGAGAGGGATGGCCTAAGCTCAGGAAACCAGGATGTAGAAACTATTTGGGTTGAGATGAGAAATGATAGAGGCAAGAAGTCACTTGTGGGAGTGGTGTACAGGCCCCCTAACAGTAACCACACGGTAGGACAGGGCATAAAGGAAGAAATAATGGGAGCTTGTCAGAAAGGTACGGCGATAATCATGGGTAATTTTAATCTAAATATAGACTGGGGAAACCAGAACGGCAAAGGTAGCCTAGCTGAGGAATTCATAGAATGTTTTTGGGATAGTTTTTTAGAACAGCACGTTGTGGCGCCAACCAGATATACTAAATCTTGTACTGTGCATTGAAATAGGATTAATTAATGATCTCATGGTGATGCCACTCATAGGTAGCAGCAACCATAATATGATTGAATTCTACAGTCAGTTTGAGGGTGAAAAGTGGGTCGAAGATTAGTATTTTAAACTTGAATAAGGGCAATTATGAGGGCATGAAAGCACAGCTAGCTAAAATGAGCTGGCAAATTAGGTTAAGGGATAGGCCAATAGAGTTGCAGTGACGGACATTGAAGCAAATATGTCAGAATACACAGAATAGATACATTCCAACTAGGAAGAAAAATTCCAAGGGGAGGACCCACCATCTGTGGTTAACTTAAAAAAAAATTAAGGATAATATCAAACTTAAAGAAAAAGCATATAATTGCTTAAAGATGGGTGGCAGGTCAGAAGATTGGATAGGGGATATTAAAAACAGCAAAGAAAGACCAAAAGATTGATAAAGAAGGAAAAATTAGAGTAGGAGAGAAAGCTAGCTAGAAATATAAAGACAGATAGTAAGAGTTTCTATTGATATTTAAAAAAGAAGAATTAACAAAGTCAATGTTGGTCCTAAAGAAAGTGAGTCTGGGGAATTAGTAATGGAAAATAAGGAAATGGCAGATGAATTGAACTGGTATTTTGCATCGGTCTGCACTATAGAGGATACAAGTAACATCTCAGAAATAGCTGGAAATCAGAAAATGGAAGAACTCTTGGCGGGTGGGGGTTATGGAATTACATTCACCAGGGAAGTGGTGCTGAGAAAATTGTGAGAGCTGTGGTCGTACAAATCCCTGGGTCCTGATGGACTCCATCCTCGGTTCTTAAAAGAAGTGGCTAGCGAGGTAGTTGTTGCTTTGATTTTAATTTTCCAAAATTCCCTCGATTTGGGGAAGGTTCCATTATATTGGAAAATTTTGACCAAAGGAGTTACATTCACTAAGGGATGGAGACAAAGCAGGAAACTACAGGCCATTTAGCCTAATGTCAGTCATAGGAAAAATGTTGGAAGCTATTATTAAAGATATTATAGCAGGGCACTTGGAAAAATTCAGGGTAATCAGACAGAGTCAACGTGGTTTTGTGAATGGGAGATCATGTTGACCAATTTATTGGAGCTCTTTGAAGAAGTAACATGAGTTAATATGGTAATCATCTTGTTAAAACTAATTGGTAGTTAAACAGGTGATGGGGCATTAATTATCCCAACTGAAAAGAATAAAAAGGTAAAACTGGAACACTTTGGGTGGGAGCTACTAGGAAATTAGTAGCTCTGAGGAGTTGTCTTGGAAATAAACCAGCTTTAACCAAGAGACCTGCCTGGATTAATTCTTCCACCACAACCTCTTATTGTGAATAACATGATAGCAGAGGATGAACTTTGAGCTTTGCTGATTGATTGCTGTACCTGAAGCTTTCTGTCTCAGTCATCTGAGGGAAAAGAAGTGTACTGTTGCTAACAATTTAAGTTATAGAAGGATGGTGCAAAATCGCAAGCTTTGACTATCCACCAAATTTTTCTGACTCTGAACCTTATCAGCAATGGAAGGCTGAAGCTGAAATGTGGACCCGGGTTACTGCTATACCCTGGAAGAAGCAAGGTATGGCTTTGGCATTATAATTGCCAGCCAAAAGTAAGATAAGAAGTAAAGTATTTTCAGAGTGGAAAGTAGATGATTTGGATCATGAAGAGGGATTAAACCATCTGATACAATTTTTGGATAAGTTCTACAAAAATGATGAGCTATTGGAAGCGTATGAAGCTTAGACGTTTAGGAAATCAGATGATCAGCCCATGAAAGAATATATCATGGATTTTGATTAATGGTATAGGAGACTACAGCGATTTGACCTCAAAACTCCAGAATCGGTATTGGCACTTAAATTATTGGACTGTGCTCACATTTCCCATGTTGATGGTCTTTTAGTACTAATAGGAGTTCAGTTCCGGGGGAAAGAACCTCTCTTAGATCAAATGGCTGCTATCCTAAAAAAATTTCTGGGGAAACAGTCATTCCCTGCCACTTTTTTAGCAAACGCGAACAACTATGCTGTAAAACAAAGGATAGAGGATTCGATGGTGACTGAATTTTGCAGTCGACCAAATATTAGACGAAGATTCCAATACAAAGATGGGGTTAATGACAAGAGGCCTGAAAATGGCTGTAATCATAGTCAGTTTGAGAGTCGGGCCAAAAAGCATGTCTGGGATGGTGACCGTAGACATTTAAACCCAAAAAATGCACGGGGAATGGTTAATCAGTGTTTTTGGTGTGATTCCCATTTCCATTACGCAGTGAACTGCCCACAGCGAAGGAATCGTGTTTTTGAAGTGACCCATGAGACGGTTTCATCTGAAACTGAAAATGATGATGGTGACTGCCATGATGGAATTGTATTGACCACTGAGAGTTTGAATCTGGTAATGAGTATCTTGATGATAGATTCCTTCAACTGTGCAGTTCTGGGCAGTGGTTGCACTTCTACAAAGTATGACATGGACTGGCTTGACTGCTATTTGGAGTCTCTTGATGAGGCAGACTGGCAGAAGGTCAACGAGTATGAAAGCTCTACCTGTTTCAGGTTCGGAGATGACAATACACTAACATCCTCCAAACAGGTGGTCCTCCCTTGTAAGATAGCAGGGATGAATTTGTACTGATGTGGTTTCTAGCAAGATACTGCTATTGTTGAGTCGATTTACGATGAAGAAGGCTCAGATGACACTAGATACGAAGAATGAAGGAGCAGTTGTGTTTGGAAAAAATGTGGATTTCCATTTTACTAGGCCAGGCCATTACTGCTTGCCACTAAGGAAGCCAGAGATTTCTCATCAAAAAGTTCATGAAGTTTTGTTAACTGCTGAGAATGAGAATTTGGTGGACAAAAAGGTGATCATTTGGAAATTACATAGACAGTTTGCACATCCAGCACCACAGAAACTGAAGACTTTGCTTCGAGATGTGAGAGTGGTCGATAAAGGATATCATGATCTTATTGAACAAATCACTGCTCAGTGTGAAATTTGCCTTAAATATTGCAAGACACCACTGCGACCTGTTGTGAGCTTGCCACTAGCCAGGGAGTTTAACCATGCAGTGGCAATGGACTTGAAAGTTTGGGATAAGGATAGGGGTATTTTTTACTACACTCCTTTGATATGGCAACCAGATTTCGTCTATCCATTGTGATACATGGTAAAGACAAAAGGACCATTGTCAATAAGGCCATGGAGAAATGGATAGGAACAGGATTAGAAACACCAATGAAGTTCGTCACAGATAATGGTGGGGAATTCGTCAATGAGGAATTTTGATGTATGTGCGAAAATTTAAAAATCGTAGTTATGCACACTGCAGCTGAGAGCCTGTTTAGTAATGGTCTTTGTGAAAGAAACCATGCTGTAATAGATGACGTGTTACATAAAATATTGGCTGATCAACCAGGTTGTAAACTGCAAACGGTGCTAGCATGGGCGATGCATGCAAAGAACTCTCTGCAGATGGTTGGGGGGTATAGTCCGTATCAGTTGATGTTCAGAAGAAATCCGAAGTTACCTTCAGTGTTGTCAGATGCTCCCCCTGCTCTAAAAAGGACTAGCATTAGCTCCACCTTTTCTGTTCATCTGAGCACTTTGCATGCGGGCAGAAAAGCCTTAATTTAAAGCTGAGGTTTCGGAGAAAATTCAGCGGGCCCTACGGCACTGCATAAAATCATCAGGAATATAGTTTAGACAAGGAAACATGGTATATTATGAAAGGGAAGGCCAGAAAGAGTGGAAAGGACCTGGCAAGGTTATAGGGAGTAATGGGGAAAGTGGTAATTGTGCAACACGGTAATCAAACTGTTAGGATACATTCTTCACAGTTAATTGATACTGACTATACCTTTACAGGTTCTGAACAGGACATAGAAAGTGAGGAGGCACCATGCCCTTCACATACACATTTGGTGGGTAGTTATGAGGAGCAGATGACAGCAGATACAGGGTTGACTGATAGTGAACAAAGTCATACTGAGGTACAGGACAACACTATTCACCCAAAAGGGCAATTACCCAAAGTAGGAACAAAAATAACATACATGCCAGAAGGGACCAGTGTGTGGAGGGACGCCACCATCATAGGGAGAGCAGGAAAGGCCACTGGTAAATACAAACATTGGTTAAATGTGCAGGATGAAGGACAAGACCTATCGATTGGCAAACTGAGGTAAAGACGTGGAAAACCAGAAAGTGCAGTATGAGTTCTGACAGTGGACCAGAAAGTGGTCGTAGCCCTAGAAAAAGATCATGGACCTGCGAACAGAGTTCTGTTCACGTGGGAGGACGATCATATAGTAGCAGCCCAGAAAGGAATAGGAAAGTGAGTAGAGGCCGTAGCTTAACAGGGAAGACTAGAGAGTGAGCCGGCAATCTCAATAGAAGTAGAAGTCCTTATGACAGAGAGGGATTCTAGTAGCTTCTAATAAATTGGAAAGTAAGCTGATAAAGGAAGGGAAACAGAAAGAGTTAGAAAGTTGGAAGGAATTTGGGTATATTCTGGAATACTTGACAGAGGACAGCCAGCTGTATCTCTCAGATGGATCTGTACAGAAAAGGTACTCCCAGACGGCACATATAAGGCGAAGGTGAGATTAGTAGCCCGAGGCTTTGAAGAGAGATTAGGAGATCAGGATGTCAGACTAGATTTGCCTACTGTGGGGAAAGTGAGTTTGAAGATTTTTTTAGCTATTTTGGCATCCTATTCCTGGGAGTGCAATTCGATTGATATAAAGGCTGCGTTTTTACAGGGGGAGAAGTTTCAACGGGAAGTTTTTTGAAACCACCCAAAGAAGCCGGGGATGTAGAAGGAAAGCTGTGGAAATTGAATAAGTGTGTTTATGGGTTGAATGATGCATCAAGAGTATGGTATTTTTCCCTTAGGTCTGTCTTGTTGGAAATAGGTTGCATTCAGTTAAAGGCAGATCCCGTGATGTTCTACTGGTACCATAAGGAGAAACTAGCTGGGATCTCTATCATGCATATTGATGATTTCCTGTGTGGAGGATCTGTAGAATTTAAACTATGGGTAATTGAGAAGATAAAGAAGGGATTCCAGGTCGGAAGTCAGGCCTCTAGGGCCTTTAAATACATAGGTTTAGACATTAAGCAGAGCAAGTCAGGAGTGACATTGAATCAACAATCTTATCTAGAAAATGTTAAATATATCCCAATAACTCGTGGTAGATCCTCACAAGAGGATCCTGCTACCAAGGAAGAAATGGAACAGTTGAGAAGTTTGACTGGGCAGTTGAACTGGTTGTGCACTCAGACTAGGCCTGACGCTAGTTATGATATATTGGAGCTGAGTACCATGATGAAGCATGCGACAGTTGAGCAAGTTCTGAGGGCAAATAAAACACTTTAAAACAAAAATAAATTCTGAGAGATGTGTGTTCAAGTTTCCAGCATTGGGTGACCCAGAAGATATGAGGTTGGTCATTTTTAGTGATGTTTCACATGCCAATCTTCCAGATAGGAACTCTAGCACCGCAGGGTTTATCATATTCTTGGTGGGAAAGAACGATAAATGTTGCCCACTGGCTTGGGAGGCTAAGAAAATGAAAAGGATAGTGAAAAGCACCTTAGCTGCTGAAACGTTAGCCTTAGTAGAGGCATTAGATAAAAGGTTGACTTGTATAATATTCTTGTCAATATATTGGACAAGGGGCTATGTGGGAAAAGTTTGCCCATAGAATGTTATGTTGATAACCGGTCTCCGGTCTCTTTGGGACAATGTTCAATCCATGAAAAGTGCCACGGAAAAAAGACGACGAATAGACCTAACCAACGTAAAGGAGATGTTAGAAGGAAAAGAGATCTCTAAGATAAAATGGGTTGACACAAGTCACCAACTTTCAGACTGTTTTACAAAAAGAAGTGCCTGTTCTAAAAAATTATTAAATGTGTTGGAAGAGGGGCGCCTTATAATGATGCAATGAAAAAAATTGTTTTTAGTTTTATAATTTTGGATTAATTCTTCCACCACAACCTCTTATTGTGAATAACAACATGTGCTGTGGATAAAGGGGAACTGGAAGATGTACTGTATTTAGATTACCAGAATGCATTTGACGAGGTGCCACATCAAAGGTTATTGTGAAAAAATAAAAGCTCATGGTGCAGGGTATAACATGAAAAGAAGATTGGCCAGCTAACAGGAAACAGAGGGTAGGTATAAATGGGTCTTTTTCTGGCTGGCAAGATGTAATGAGTAGTGTGTCATGCAAATCAGTGCTGGAGCCTCAACTTTTTACAATTTATATAAGTGACTTCGATGAAGGGACCGAAGATATGGTTACTAAATTTGCTTATGACACAAAGATAGGATAGTAAGATGTGAAGAGGACCCCAGGAGGCAACAGAGGAATAAAGTAAGCGAATGGGCAAATATCTGTGGGAAAAGGTGAAATTGTCCATTTTGGCAGGAAAAATAAAAAAGGAGCATATTTTCTAAATGGTGAGAGATTATAGAGCTCTGAGATGCAGAGGGATCTGGGTATCCTAGTACATGAATCGCAAAAGGCTCGTATATAGGTGCAGCAAGTAATCCGGAAAGCCAATAGAATGTTATCATTTATTGTGAGGGGAATTGAATACAAAAGTGAGGAGGTTATGCTTCAGCTTTATCGGGCATTGGTGAGACCACACCTGGAGTACTGTGTACAATATTGGTCTCCTTATTTAAGGAAGGATATAAATGTGTTGGAAGCAGTTCAGAGAAGGTTTACTAAACTACTGTCTGGATTGGGTGTGTTGTCTTATGAGGAAAGATTGGACAGGCTAGGCTTGATTCTGCCAATTCTTGCTATCACATGGAGTGAATTGAATTGGCTAAAGACTGGCATCTGTGATGCAGGGGACTTTGGGAGGAAGCTGAGATGGATCATCCACTTATCATTTCTGGCTGAAGATGGTTGGAAACATTTTAGCCTTGCCTTTTGCCCTCTCATGTTGGGTTCTGCCATTATTAAGGATGAGGATGTTTCTTGACCTCACCTCCAGTTAATTCATGACTAGATGTGGCAGACCTTTGGATCTGATCTGTTTTGTGGAATTGCTTAGCTCTGTCTGTTGCATGCTGTTTCTATTGTTTATCATGTGTAAGTCCTGGGTTGATTTTTAGGTTTGCTGCTCTACACTCCTCATTGAAACAGCATAATTACCTATCTTGATGATAATGCTAGAGTGAGGGATATGCCAGGCTGTGAGGTTTAAGGTTGTGATGGAACGCCTTTCTGCTGCTACTGATGGCTAACTGTGCCTCATAGATGCACAGTTTTGAGTTGTTAGATCTGTTCTGAATCTTATCCCATTTAGCATGGTGGTAGCGCCACACACATAATGTCCTCAGTGTGAACACGGGACTTTATCCCCACAAGGACTGTGTGGTGGTCACTTCTGGCCAATACTGTCATGGACAGATGTATCTTGGAATGGGTTGATTGGCAAGTGTGAGGTCAAGTAGGTTTTTCCCATTTGTTAATTCTCTCACCACCTGTCGCAGGTAAGTTCTTCAGGGTTTGGTCAGTATTGTTGCTACTGAGCCAGCTCTGTAATAGGCATTGAAGTCCCCCACCCAGAGCAAATGCTGTGCCCTTGTGACCCTCAGTGCACCTTCCAAGTGGTGTTCAACATGGAGGAGTACTGACTCACCAGCTGAGGGAGGGTGATAGATGGTAATCAGCAAGTGATTTCCTTGCCCATGTTTCACATGATACTATCAGACTTTGGGGTCCAGATTCATTGTTGAGGACTCCTATGGCAACTCCCTCCTGGCTGTATACCACTGTACCACCAGCTCTTGATAGGTCTATCATGCTGGTGGTACAGAACATATTTAGGGATGGTGATAGAGGGGCCTGGGACACTGGCTGTGCAGTATTACTCAGTCAGTATGGTTGTAGCTTAACTAGTCTGTGGGGCAGCTCTGCCAATTTTGGCATAAGTCCCCAGAAATAAGTGAGGAGGACTTGGCATGGTGTTCCTTTGCTGCTTCTGGTGCCTAGGTTAATTCTGGGTGGTCTGGTTTTCTGCTTATTCAACTTATTCAGCCAAACTGTTCCACTACAGTTAAAACACTGGTATCTACCTGCCAATGGAAAATTGCCCGAGTATGTACTGTCCACAAAACGGGCAAATCCAATCTGTCCAATTACTGTCTAGTCAGCCTACTCTTGATCATCAGCAAAGTGATGGAAAGTATTAAGATAAAAGCAAAGTACTGTGGATGCTGGAAATCTGAAACAAAAACAGAAAATGCTGGAAAAACTCAGCAGGCCTGACAGCATCTGTGGAGAGAGAAACAGAGTTAACGTTTCGAGTCCTTATGACTCTTCTACAGAGTTCTGTAGAAGAGTCATAAGGACGCAAAACGTTAACTCTGATTTTTTTTCTCTCCACAGATGCTGTCAGACCTGCTGAGTTTTTCCAGCATTTTCTGTTTTTGTTGATGGGAAGTATTGTTGGCAGGCTATCATGTGAAACTTGCTCAACAATAACCTGCTCACCAGTGCTCAGCTTCGGTTCCTCCAAGGGCACTCAGTTCTAGACCTTGTTGCAGTCTTGGTACAAACATGTAGAGAAGAGTTGAATTCCAGAGCTATGAGAGTGATGTCCTTGATATTAAGGCAGCAAAACTGAAGCCTGGGAATTGGGTTGGGGGGAAACTCTCCACTGGTTGGAGTCATGTCCAGCACAAAGGAAGCTTTTGAAGCTGTTGATTGCACTGTGGTTGGTCCCATTCTTGATCCCTCAAACACTGAAGACCTGGACAACATTCAGGCTTGGGCTAAGTGGAGAGTAACATTCATGTCATGCCATGCAAATGCCAGACAATGACCATCTCCAACAAGAGAAGTCTAACCATCTCCCCTTGATGTTAAATGGTATTACCATCACTGAATCCCCAACCATGAACATCCTGAGTGTTACATTGACCAGAAACTTCACGAGACCAGCCATATAAATACTGTGGCTACAAGAGAAGGTCAAAGGTTGGGAATTCTATGGTGAGTAACTCACTTCCTGGCTCCCCAGTATCTGTCCACCATATACAAGACATAAGTTAAGAGTGTGATTGGATACTGTCCGTTTGTTTTGATAAGTACAGCTCCAACCACACTCCAGAAGCTCAGCAAAATCCAGGACAACGTGGCCCTTTTGATTGGCAGCCTCCAGTACCAGTGCACAGTGGCAGCAATGAGAACCATATACAAGATGCACTGTAGCAACTTGACAAGGCATTTTCAGCAGCTCCTTCCAAACCCAGGACCTCTATTACCTAGAAGGACAAGGGTAACAGACGTATGAGAACCACTATCTGCAGGTTCCTCTCCAAGCCACACACCATCTTAACTTGGAACTATGTCACAGTTCCTTCCTCGGTCAAAATCCTGGAACTCTCTTCCTAACAGCACTGTGGACATACCTATGCCACATGGATTGCAGTGCTTCAAGATGGCAGCTCATCACCACCTTCCCGAGGGCAATTAGGGTTTGGCAATAAATGATGACCATGTCAGTGACACTGTCATCCCATGAACAAATTTTTTTAAAGAGACATGTCTACTCCTTGTTTTCCCGCCTGCTGGTTCCCCACTCACTGCCCCAGCCAACTTTTCACTGACTCTGTACTTGCTTGAACGCTGCTAATTTCTAACACCTTCCAGTTCTGATGAAAGATCATTGACCTAAAACAATTGACTGTTTCTCCCTCCACAGATTGTTTATCAGCATTTTATGTTTCTGATTCAGATCATGTTTGAGATAGTTAGTTTGTTAGAGTCTCGCATGTCTTGTGGCACATTAAGCAACCCACTTCTTCTACTGCTGTCTGTTCAAAGCAGGACATTTGCTTTCAAGGCAGTGTCATCTTGCCTTACTTCCTACATATCATGGCTTCCGTAGGTGATGTTTATCTTTTCACGTCAGTAACGGTCTTGGCTTTTCTCTGGGTTGTTTGCTTATTGATTGAATTTAGTTTACATGGACAGATTCTAAAGACTGATTCACAGCCCCTGACCATGAGTGTGAGTAGACTGCCTTTAGTCTGGCTCTTGCCTTTCCCCCTGTCAGGAGTTATACTCCTGCGGGCATAGCTACCTGGGTCATGGGAGAATGTAATCTTCCCAGCACATCAAGATGCAATCCTCAGGGAAGGGTAGCTCAGTTTGGAGACTCCTAAACACTGAGTTTCCATTTATGTCAGGCACCCAATACAGGAAAAAAAAATCTGAGCCTTCGTCAAAATCCATTTAATTGATTATCTCATTGATGTTTTTGGGGCCGCACTGTGTTAAACTTCACTGATTGCTTTCATACAAAGCAGTGACTTTGCTTCAAAAATATTGCTTCTTGATTAACTTAATATGATTGTTCCAGAAGCAGAATGCACAAAGCAGATAACTAAGAGTATAATTCTTGGCGAGACACGATACTTTAATATTTTAACTGAGCCCCTGGTGAAGCACGACCTTCAAAGTGCCCTGGATGGAGCAGGAAAACAGAGTTTTAAGGAAAATTCCATACCTCTTGTGCAATTTTTCTGGGCATCCAAAGAGCAGAATCTCTCTGAAGATCAGCGAAGTTTTTATCAATAGCGAGGTAATCAGAACACTATTTTTATTTCCATCATGCAGATAGATTTGGCGTGACCAATCTCTTGGTTAGCATTTGCTGTGGTAGTTGGTCAAAAGAGAAATCATTGTGAAGGTCTGCAAGTTCACTAGTATTAACATTTTAAAGGGCATGAGCTCATTTCTGGTGCAGTTAATTTAGGAATAAAGACAGTTGATTACCAAGAGTGGTGGTACTAAGTCAAATAACCCATATGAAAAAATTGATTATCTTTTTACAAAGTGCTGCATATTTTTTCCCCCCTCACAAAGTTAAAAGAAATCTCTTAATCATGTTCTGTCGAAGGGTCATGAGGACTCGAAACGTCAACTCTTTTCTTCTCCGCCGATGCTGCCAGACCTGCTGAGTTTTTCCAGGTAATTCTGTTTTTGTTTTGGGTTTCCAGCATTCGCAGTTTTTTTGTTTTTATCTCTTAATCATGTTGGTCCATCAGTCTTGAAAAAAATAAGTTTTCTGATGTACCTTGGTGCCCTAGGATGTTTTGCAATGTTAAAGGCACTTGCATAAATGCAAGTTGTTGTTATTCCTACATCTCTTCTCATGTTTCTGACCAAATGCTAAATCTAAATCCAGTGCAGCTACAGTCATGAGTCAAGTTCATATAGAGTGACCTAGTGATGAGACAATTGACTTTGTTATATTTGATTGGAACTGTAGAATTTTACGGAATGGGAGAGGAGTCCACTCAGTCCATTAGGCTCGTGCCAGCTTTTTGTTAAAACTAATTATTCCCAGTTAACTAGTTCCTGTGACTGGGCTACCCCAGTTGTAGACTTGTATCTAAACTATTCTCATTAAGCTCAGTATTTTCCTCTGCGTCACATGTTTATTCCTGTTTGCTGTAAAAGATAGGAATATCACTACCTCAGCACTCCATGTGACAGTTCCATGGTTCAACAACTCTCTGAATAAAGACATTTCTCCTGACCGTTTGACAATTGTAAATAGTCCCAATACCGTTATAAAAAATGTCTTTTTGAAAATTGAGACAAAAAGTAATCCTGAGATAAATCATAGAAAACAAAATTTCATGTGGTGTGACCATAGTAAATTGATGTGCCCTGGTCACTGAGTAACCAGAGGAAATCTTCTTTGGCAAAATCATTCACCATTTAAAAAAAACACTGCGTTTAAATCTTCTGATAGCCATCTTACCCCCTGTGGAAATAGGCACAGCCTTTCAAGCCTCTCCTGAAACTATAGCTTCCCATCCTTGACTTCATGCTGTTGGGATTTACATAGTATGCACTATCTATAGCTTTCATGTCCTTCCTGTAATGAGATGCCTGAAATTTTCACACAGTATCCTAATCATTGCCCTGTACAATTTTAATGTTGAGTCTTTACCTTTATGCCTTCATTTATAAAAACCCAGATAATGTTTCCTGTATGATACTATCAATTTTTTGTGATTAATTTTGAAGTAAAAACATGCTGTATTGTTTGCCTTAAATGTTTGTGCTTCTGTCTACTCACAGTGCGGTTACATAAATAGTGTTTAGTTATCGCAGTTGGATGGCGTAACCAAGCTTTCCTGATCTTTATTTCAGAAAAATCACATGATCTATAACTGGATGGTGGTGATGCATTAGGATTACTCATTTTTGACAGTTTGGTATCATGAGTCAGAATAGTTGGCTTGTAGTGACTGGTTAATGACTGTAAACTACACATCTCTTAATATTGTAAGACATTTCCTCCGTTCTGACGCACGTCATAACCCACATCTTTCTTGCAATGCAGTGACTACCTTCAAGGACAAAATAAATGGTATCCTTAAATCATTTATGCAGTGTGAAGTACACTGTTCTGAAATGAAAATTATAGTTAATAAGGAAAATTAAGTAGATTTACAATCCAAAACAAGAATGTAAATTGAATATTACCTGTATAAGAGCAAAATTCTAATTAACACCAGTATTGCTAGAAAAGTTTGTATATTTTTTTGAAAATTGAGACCAAACTAATCCTGAGATTAAAATGTAGAAAACAAATTTTCATGTTGTTTCCAAAATACACAAATAAGACTTTCGTAAATATAAGGTAGAGAACCGAAAATCCTTCACAGACCTGAGACTTTCATAAGAAAACACATGGTTGAAGAGGTTAGAGTTGCAAGAGTAATGATTAAAAGGGCACCTGATCTGCATTTTTCTCAAATGGATACAATTGGACAATATGGTTCCATAAAACATTAATTTTGTGAAATAAAATTAATCGTTTAGCTGCTGTAAGAGAGTGGTTCTGATGATGAAATGATGACATTTAGGAACTTCTGGTTTTTTAAGAGACCTGCATGAACTATTTGTTGCTACAATATTGATGTGTTGACAAACCAACAGTATTCTGAGAAGAGTCACACACTCAGGAATTTCTCAACTAAGAGGAAGTGTAAACGGTATAGTTCACTGTGAATCAATGATATACTATAGCCAAGACAAAAGCAAAATACTGGGGATGCTGGAAATCTGAAACAAAAACAAAAATACCTGGAAAAACTCAGTTATAGCCTCTGGTTTGTAGAGAGCAAGTGTCAAAGAGACTCTCTATCTTTATTTAATTGTTCAACTTTAGAAAACAGCTCTTAATGGTGGAGTAATAAAGTTCAATGTGCGAATTCTTTTATCCCTGTCCTCTAGATGGTTGCTCAAAAAAATTAAAAGCTACAGTCAATTGTATACTGTTCTTTACTTTTGAACGTGAGAAATAACAGTAATCTAAAATCTTTAAGTTGAAGGTACATGTGAAGAAAAATAAGGCAGATATAGCTTCATAATTGAAACAGAGTTCACAGTAGTTCTGGTCATGTTATTGGACTAGTAATCTAGAAGCCTGGATTTATAATTCGAAGAAAGTGAGTGTAAATCCTACCATGGCACTTTTAAGAGATTACATTGTTCACTGTTTCACCTCTTTCCTTTAAGAAATGAAATCTACTGTGCTTAGCCCATTGGGCCTGTACGTAATTCTAGCCCACATCTAAGTGGTTGACTCATTTTTAAACTGCCCTCTAATGTGGCTTCAGAAATCATTCACTTGTGTGAAGCTGCTACAACGAATAAGAATAAAAACTGAATGGAGCACTGGGCTATGATCTACGCATAGAATTAGGATGTAACAAAGGCGCATCCAGCCCAATCAAACCTGCAAAGCCCTCCTCACTAACAGCTGGGGACTGGTGCCAAAATTGGGAGAGCTTCCCCACAGACTAGTCAAGCTACCGCCTGACCTAATCATAGTCAGAATTTTACCTTTCAGCCAAAGTCCCAGCCACAGTCTTCCTACAGCAGCCCTGAGTATGTTCTATCCCAACTGCAGGCACTGCGTTATACAGTCAGGTGGGAGCAAGTCTTCAAAATTGTCTCCAGGCTCCATGAAATCTCAGAACCTCGGATCAGATGTGGGAAAGAAATTCTCCTGCTGTTTACTGCTTACCATCTTTCCTTAGCTGATGCATCGCTACTCCTCCATGTTAAACACCACTTGGAGGCACTGAAGGGAGGAGGGCACAGAATGTGCACTTGGTGGTGATTTGAGTAGTTTGGTGATATTGCAATTAATCCAGCTGGTTGAGTCTTCAAGTGGGGCTGGGTTTGCTGCATTTGGTGTAAGAGTCAACGCAACAGTATAACTGACTTGAGCTTGTCTTCACCAATCTGTCTATTGTAGATGCATCTGTCTGGGGCAGCATTGATCGGACTAACTCTATATAGTTGGTGTGCTGGCCAAGACCTAGTTTCACATTGGTGCTCTCCGTCATGTCTTTTGGCACTACCACTATGCAAAAGAGGATAGTATGTCACTGGATTAATAATCCGGGGAATGAGTTCAAATCCCACTGTGGCAGTTTGAGAAATTGAATTCAGTTTTAATGAATAAATAAATCTGGTCTAAAGATCAAAATTCCTCTCCAGGTTGCACAACATTCTGACTTCCACATATATCACTGTTCTGTCATTGTTGTTGGGTGAAACTGCCTACCTAACAGCATTGAGGGAATGCCTTCACCGTGTGGACTGCAGAGATTCAAGAAGGCAACCATGGGTGGGCAATAAATGCTTATTTTGTTAATGGTGCCTGCAATCTGAGAATTGTTTTGCACAACGAAGCCTCCTAAATCGTTATAATCTGAGACTGCATTGTGATGGTACAAGTAGTGTGATATGTTAATTAAATTCTATAATGCTATAAATTTTAAAATAAAACTTACTTTGATTCAGTATTTTTGTATTTTGTTTAATATTTTCTTACAAACATGCAATAAATGTATAACAGGTTTCTTTGCAATATTTTTCTTGTTCTTCAAGATTATCATTTCTTGACCATATGTTTCTCCATTTCCTTAAGGTTTGGTATGTTAATGATTTATAATTTTTTAAATTTTCATTCTGACATTTTTTATCCCTGTGATGATATAATTATGCATCAAAATAATTTTGAAGGGGGCTTTGGAGAAGTTGGGTCATTTTCATTACAACAAAGGAGTTCATAAGGTGATTTGATGGAGATGTTTAAAATTAGAAAGGGATGGGCAAAATGGCCAGAAAGGCACTGTTTCCAGTAGTTGAATGAGAAGACATAGATACAAATTTAAGATTAAGGATAGCAAACAGGCTGTCATTTACACATGACTTTTACAAAGAGTTGTGAGGCTTTGGAATTAGTTATTGAAGTAGAGGCCATGCCAACATTTAAGAATATGTTAGATTAGGTGCTTGAAGGGAAGGGGAGTAAGAAAATATGGAACAGGGAGGGCATGTAGAATTGGGACTGCTCCTCATGAGGATAAACACCAATATGGCGTGAGTAGGCTGAGTGACTTGTTTCTGTGTCATAAATCTATTTACATATTTTAGACGCTTGTAATTAGTGTGGTGTCTTTTATTGTGTACTTAATTGAGCTTGGCTGGAATTTTCCAGCCCCCACCCCACCCCAACTCCACGCGGCAGGTTTCCCTGCGGCAGGGCCAGCTAGCCATTGAAATCTCCGTTTGTGCTGGTGGGATCTTCCGGTCCTGCTGATGTGAAGGGCTGGAAAATTCCAGCCCTTATATTTGATCTTCTCATCAGATGATGAAACACGGGTACACACTTAAACTTACACCAAGGAGACATACAATTTATCGACTTTTTTTACCCTTCTAAAAGCTGAGGTTTAAAGCAAGAGTGGGCACTGACATTTTCTGTCCAGACCATTCTTCCTGTTGTGCTCTGACATTCCACTCCAATGATCTCATGAGTGAGTGCTGCCCACTGCTCACCGTTTTAGTTCATGTCACTGAAGGGGAATTTCAGGAAGCCACACCAGGGGGAGTTCCACAGTAAGCATTAATTCCCAGGCTGTGTCAAACCAGCAGCAACTACAACATATGAACTAAGCATAGTAACAAAGGGGCTGGCAGAGATTCTACCAAGTAGCCAGATTTTCCTTCAATATCACTTGGGATTTACTTGACAATCGAGAGAAATACAGTTTCCTTCAAGACAATTTATTAAGTTGTGTCATGAGTTCTGAAGATTTCCTTTAAACCCATCCACATATACCTAACACATTGCTTAGGTTTTTACAAAATTCTTTGGGACTTTCAGCCAGCAATATGTCTAACTGATTTCCGAACAGTTGCACATACTGTTATGCAGAGAGACTAGAGAAGCTGGGGGTGGGGGGAATGTTGGTTTCTTACAGCGGAGAAGGTTAAGGGGACAGTTAGTAGCAGTTTTTTAAAATCATGAAGGGTTTTGATAGAGTAAATCAGAGTAAACTATTTTCCTGTGGAAAAAGTGTTAGTAGATTTGAAATAATTGTCAAAAGAACCAGAGATGAAGGAGTGGTGGAAGCAGATTCAGTGATGACTTTCCAAAGGGAATTGGATGGTTGAAAAGGAAAAATTTGTAGGCTAGGGGAAAAGGGCAGGGATGAGGGGTTAATTAGTCAGCTCATTCAAGAGTTGACACAGACATGCTGGATCGAATAGCCGCCTCCTGTGCTGTACCATTTCATCATTCTGTGATGCTGGTCTTGCTGTCCATGGCCAAAATGATTTTTTTTAGTGTTATTTTGTTGCTAAGGATATCTAAATAGTAGTTGGATCTGGCTTCAGTGATTTGCACAAAATGGTAGTGATGAAGAGTGTCATTATACCTTAGCCTGTGGAACATCTCTGTAACCATGATATTTACTTCTATTGGAACCATTGTTTAGGTAATATTAAATTGTATGGTACTGCCATAGTAGTTACTTTATCACAAATATTGTTTTCACCCTGTGTCAGACACCTAAATCTAAACCCTAATTATTGCAGTGAGCTTTTGGCTTTGTGGTAGCATTCCTGCTTCAGAACCAGAAGGTGCAGAGTTTGAGTTTTGCTCCAGGCATCCCTGGCAAGTAGAGACTGCAGTCCCAGCTCTGAATTTTGGCTTGACACCCAGGATTCTTGATCCGTCCCTTTGTTCATTTCATGGGAGCCCATTAAAAACCTCTGCTGTTATAGAGTTAACCACCTTATTGGCTTGTACAAAGATGGTTACATCCATGGAAGGAGTTCGTTAAACTGTTAATTGGTCTGAAACTCATTCCATTGCTTCACACTGTTCTCCATGGGAAGAGTGTGAAGATATGAATTAATTATTCTTTAATGCCAAAATAACATTGATAATCTTGTGTAATATGAGTTAATGATGTGAGGGAAATGGTTGAAATTCAAACCTTGACACCAGTACAGTCCATTGTGTGTGAAGTTTCTATATTTGAGGATTCTTTTTGGCACCATGGGAACCTTGGGTGGCGAGCCTTACATATTGCATGCGAAGACTTGAGTACTTGTGCTTCTTCATAGACGTTACCATTGTCTATCCATTTTGCTGCTAGAATTTGCAAATCATTTACCTTACACTTTTACAGTACCAAGGGTGTTGGCCCCATTCCACTATTTGAAAGGATTGCTTCTTAACATTTAACCACAGTTTTGACCAACCTTGCTTATTTTTGGGCACTTGACATACAAGGCAAGCAGCTAGAGGATTGTGGATAAGTTCATATGAAGAAAATCTTTGGGCCAGCTGTCCCTGAATGTTTGCCCAAGTGCCCAATGGTCTAGTCAAAACTGACTGATGCACCATGTATTTATTTTACGTAGTTGTTTGAAAATGAATAAAATTTTGGTTTGTCCAGACAAGCCAATGGATTTTTATCTTGTGGGGAAATTGGATTTGGGAGATATTTTGGTTTTGCTGAATCTTATCAAACATTGGTATAGTTGATTAAGAGAAAGAAACAAACCTTGCATTTACATAGCAATTTTCACAACTTCGGAACCCTCAAAGTGCTCTGTAACCAATGAAGTAGTGTAGTTATTGTTGTTGTATAGGGTAGGGGATGAAAGGAGAGTTACTCACCAGCTCTGACAGCCTGAAAAGCAAGCAGTCCTCCATGTGCCAAGTGACATCTGTTTGTTTGATCCTACATTTCCAAGATTTTATTGGTTAGCTGTGTTTTTGCTATTGTCTGAGCTTTAGCAGCTCAACTACAGTATGCTGTGGCACATTCCACTGCATTAATTTTATATGATGGTTCACTACACTAATGAATAATTGAATTAACATCAGAAAAGTAGAATCACATGAAACATTGCTTCTCCAAATCAAACTGATACTGCCACTTGTTTATGGGCTTGTTTAATTCTCCCGTCTTCAGAGTAACATGAAAATGAGACATTTGCAGCACATAATGGACCCAGGATCCAGGATCATAAAACTTTTACAAACAATTTGTTTTTAGTCTTTACAGAGTTTTAATGCAGGTCAATATACTGATAATGTTTTAATGTTTTACTTGTTTATTCACCTGACCCTTACTTTCAACCAAGTGACCAGTTAGTCAGCCTTTATTGATACAGCAAAGCACTGTGAGTCTTTACTACCATTTATAAATGATGGGGGTCATAAAATTATGGTTTGTAGAATATCTCACTCTGTACAATGACTATATATTCTGCATTTTGAACAAAATAACACTGGAGTTTGTTTTTAAATGCATTCATTTGTTTTACAGTTTCCATCTGTTGTTGCGTGTTCATGTTGTTCCTTTTCTTGTCAGAACTGACTGGCTTCATTGCGACTGAAATGTAAGTATGACAGTCTGTCCGTAAACTATTACAGTTGCTGCAGTATTGATTAAAACCCTTCATTTGCAGGAGAAAGCTTAATGCATAGGGCTCAATTAAATTTACCATTGCTCATTACTGTTGACTCTTGGGTTGCTAGGAGTTCAATGGCTTTTCATCCTCCCTGGGTTGTTTATCGCTAATAAATAAAACTTACTCTCCCTCCTTCTTTCTGTTCGTTTATTGCAAAGGTCTTAGAAAAAATCTCTACATCAGGTGTGTTTTTATAGAGGATAGATACGCTTAAGAACAAGAGAAGGCCATTCAGTCTCTTGAACTTGCTCCGCCATTTAATTGAATCATGGTTGATCTGTATCTTAACTCCATTTACCTGCCTTCATTCTGTAGCCCTTGATCCCTTTATATTACAAAACTCCATCAATCTCAGTTTTTAAATTTTCAATTAATCTAACCTCAACAGAATTTTTTTTTGGGGGTGGGGCTGGATTGCGATGGATGATGGAATTCCACTCATCTTTGTGTACTTTGTGCAGAAGTGCTTAGCTCTAATTTTAAGATTTTCCCCTTTGCGCTAGTCCGATCCCTGATGTGCAAAAAAGAAAGACTGCAAATTTTTTACAATCCTTTACATAACATTCCATTTTAAAAAAAAACAAAATGCACCCTTCCCGTACATTAGTTATAATTTTAGTTCTGTTGGTGTAGCACCAGATCTGTAGTCAAGTTTAGCAGCTGGGATCATCTCTCTAAGCATCATAATAAGTGGGTAAATGTTGTGTTTACTGTGACACTTAACATCTTGGGGACACTAATGCGGCAGCGATTCTAGCAATCTCTCATCCTCCCCCCATCTCCCCAGCCCCCCACACACATACCACAAAGTTTAGTTTAGTATAATTTTTCCATACTCTTTATCCTTGATACTGCTAATTCACTTAGTATAAACAGAATTAGAGCAGAGTAATAGCTGATAGAGCTGGAGGAGTGGAGCAGGTTCCTATAGTATTTCAGTGACAGCTTTTCCTCCTGACCCAAGATTTCAGTTTTGACTCTGTGTCGATTTAAAAATCAAAGACCTGCTACCAGCGTTGAAAGACAGAGAGGAGATTAAAAAGTCATCACCAAGTTTTGACTGAAATAGTGACAGTTTCCATTTAAATGTCAAAGTGTCGAGCAAAGGTTAATAGAAACGTGCTCAGTGATGCAAATACTTTTAAGGAAAAAGAAAGCTCTTTAAAAATCAAGCTTTGTTCCTGTAACTTTCAATTAAAGTTTTGCATATTACTTGTTTTGAAATGTTTAGATCGCTTTTGCTGATGAGAATATGACTTGCCCTGAAGTCAGACATCTTATGCACCACACATTACACACAATACCTTGAATAAAGATATCTATTTGCTTTCTGATGACACTTTTTTCCCTTTATTTGAAATGTTGTCTTCGTTTTATTTTTTGGCTTCTCATAATTGGATTCCAGGGCACTGCTGTGCTATAATTTCAAATTTTAATCCCGAGCCTCAGTAGCTCCTTTATCATTTTATGTACATCCCACGTATGCTTCATTGTTACTGGGAACAATGCAGAGTCATCAGAAAATAATTTGAATTGTAGTTTGACTTGGTCATGCCAAGAAACCAGCTCAAACAGTTATGGAATTTTGTGTAGCCAAATTGAAGGTGTGGAGCTGTAAATTAATTATATTAATTGCTACACCAGAGAGATGTCGCCCAGATGAGTACACTTGTCTGCATTGCACTAGAATTGTTTGTTAATTGTATATCAATTGTGTCTAATTATATGGAGGATTTTTTGGGATTTTGCTTGAGCACATATAGAGACATTGATTTTGTTAGTTCAGTTTAATTGTTCAGTAACAAAAAAGTTATTGAAACTGTGTGTGGCTGAGTTAGGAGGTATATGCCTGTAAGTTTCACTGTAAATAAATGTAAGACTGAGTAAATATTGGCTCCACTACATTATATAACATTAGTTGGGAAAATGCTACATTTCTTTCTATCTTTGGTGTTGCCTACTAGAACATTTAAATCATATTTTCTTATTGCCAAATGTTCTTGGAATGAACGGTTGCCATTTTATTTCAGAGTGAATGAATTGTACGTGGATGACCCTGACAAGGACAGTGGAGGAAAAATTGAAGTAAATCTAAATATCAGTTTACCTAACCTTTCATGTGATGGTGAGTATAAGTAACCATGAATGAACAAAAACAGGAAGGAATGATAAGGTCAGTTTACCCTTTCTTTTATGTCTGAATATGCAAAGCCTCTGGGGCTAAACTTCATCTGTACATCAGAGTTGATTTCAAGTCTGCATCACTGCTACTTGTTAGGTCACCATTCTGGCCTTTGTATTTTCTTGAGCATTTTAGCCGAATCTGCCATTACTATAGAATGCATTCTATTCTCCTTGTAAACTACTCTAAACGTGAAGCAATTACTCATTTTTTAAGTTGTGTTTGGTTTAGTTTCCATAACTGATAATTCCACTTCTCGGTTTCTTGGTTAGGAAGGAAGAACATTTTCAAATCTGTCTCATTCCATTTCATACTTCAAGAAGAAAACTCAGATCATGAGTTTACCCTCTTCTCATCGGTTCCTTGCTGCCCTGTCCCCATTGCCCTCTTTACAGTGAGAATCAGTTAAATACATCTTTGTACTCTTCATACATGTTCTATGCTGTTACCATTTGCAGAGTCGTTAATGTTTGTTGCGAAAGAAATCAGGATTTCCGGCATTGCCGAGCTTAACCTCCTGAGGTCAACCCAGAAATGCCCTGCCCTCTTTTGGGCATTTTTGAACTGCACAGAACCTGTGTGCAAGTGCAATATTGTGCTCAGAATTCCTTCCTTCCTTCATTCTCTCCCATGCCTAGTGGCATGTGGGGCAGAAGATGCATGTGCTTTTGTCCGTTTCCATGACGACTTTTTCCTGGAACAGGTCGCCAGCCTGTCGCCAGAGGCTATAGCTTGAGGGGCACCACTCCACATCAAGCATGGCTGACCAGAGGACTCTCCCGCTCTTATCGCCTGCCATGGGTGTATTGGAAGGATTTTCAGGTTGATAATTAGTCTGTTTGGCCGCATAATGAATGTACCTTCCATGACCATTGTGTCCTGATGTGTGACTTGAAGCCAGAGTATAGGATTCTGAAATCCAATTTAACATTAATTGTAAGACCCTGGGTCTTACCAAAAATGAAGCCACTCTGGATATGAGTATGTTTAGACAAGGTTTACAAATTTATTAAGTTATCAAAACAAGTACAACAGAAGGGACACTCAGTGGTCTCAGCCGATTCATCATGGAATACTGTCCTCGGTTGGCTGGGGTACTGTCTTTTCCAGAATTCTTCTTCTGTCTTCTTTCTGCTTTCTGCACACTGTACCACTGAAACAGGCCTTATTAACCATTTCCAAATCACAACCACAGGCTGACCAATGGCAACCCTGAACGCTGGTTCAGGCAGTGCATGATTAGATTCCAATTGGTTAGGTGAAGCATGTACAGTGCATGGTCACCTCCTGATGTCCATTCTTCCATGATAGGAATCAAGATTAGCTCATTGTCTCAGATTTTAGTTACTTAGTGTAAATTCCTAGTTAAATCAGACACTTACTGCAAAAATAAAACTACCTGGAAAACTGAGTTTTTCCAGGTATTTTTATTTTTGTTTTGGATTTCCAGCATCCGCAGTTTTTTGCACTTATCTTATTGCGTCAGTGTGTGTTGTTGATTAGATCAGTCGCTTTTAAATGTCTGCTTTCTGGAGGCCTCCTGTTGGGTGATATGTTTTACTGTGGTTGTTGTGTTTGGAATGGCTATAATACTTTTGAAAACAAATTGTAAAGTTATTTATAACTTTTAAACAAAGCAATATCAAACTAATACAGAGAATTACACAGTGGACAATATTTAAAAATCAAGTGTGTGTAACATAATGGATAGAAATCATCAGTATTTACAAGGTGGGCTAGGTAGAATATTCTTGTACATTCAGCTGATAAAGTTACGAGTGATAAAAGTCAAAAGAGATTGTATATTTCCAAAACTAATCACCCACTAATAGAAGTTAAACCTAATACAAAAATTACATTTAGATATTTTGATTCTGTATTATAACTACACTAAACTCCTACAAGAGCTTGTGGCTCAGAGGCAGGGACACTATGCACTGTGCTAAAAGACCACCTGTCTCAGGTTAGGGTAGATAAGAAGAGCATTGATCATGTGTGCCAGACATGATCTTGCAGGATAAATTATTGGGTGGAGCAAAACCAGGAGCCAGTCGCAGAATGAAAGGATTCTCTGATCAAAATGGATTCAGCTATTCTTTTCTAATATTTTATGGTAAATGGTTAGTATGTTACAAGTGTGTAAACAGTTATTCTTGATGGTATTTCATCAAAAGGTCCCTAATTAAATGAGGCATAAGCAAATTAATATTCCTGCACATCGAGCTGTTATAACCCCTCATTAAAAAACACCTTATTCCACATTATTACTCAAAGAAAGCTGATCTGTGTTTGTACTGATGGTCAACCTTTGCAGAGTTGTATCAGCATTTACTAGCTGGAGTCATTTGATGTTGTCGCAGAATGACCCAAAATCCCCTTCTATGCATGTAAGCATCAAAGCTTGTAAGCATGTGCAATCTTGTGGGTCCTGCACTGCCTGGCTCATCTTCCAAAATTGCCTGAGAATTCCTCCTAATTTGCATGTGTGCACAGAGGAACTTGTGTGTATGTGCAGTCGTGTGGTTTCTTGCTGGGTTGTAATGACATTGTTCTTAGTAGTGTTTGCACCTTCAAGGTGGGGGTGGGGGTGGGGGGGAACGGTGATATGCTATGGAGACCGCTTATGTAAATTTTAGTAGGGAGACTAGTTGGTGCACAATATATCTTCAAAATCAATGTAAAATATACTGGAAAAAGTGATGTAAACAGCAATGGCACGTGCTTGACGATCATTGTTAGTTTGACTACTGTTCTATCAACTCTTGGCATAAAAATCAAGTCAATTGCAGCAACATTTAATGCTTAAGGTATGTGTCATCTTTGCATGATACAATTATTTTTGGCTTACAAGATAGAATTGTAGTAGCCTTCAAAATACTGGAAACTTACCAAAAAAATGATTGATTCAAAATTGGGGAGGGGGTTGGGGTTACATGCTTCTAAGACTACCTTAAGAAATAATTCTCACTTCAGTGCTCATGTTCTCTTAAGAAATTTTTAAACCTGCTGTTAGAAAATTGCCCTTTTGGACACTGATGTGACTACGTTGAGGGAAGAATTAGTTATTGCCAACATTTTAAGTTGTCATAGTTTATGCAGTACCTCACATTCAATCTAACTAATTACTTTTGTACATTATTGCCAAGATCTTTGGGTTTAGGTTTACACAGAAAAATAAACCAAATTGTAATATTTGGCCCCCAAAGCAATTAAGTTATCCAGTCCCCCCCTTCACTGGCCTATACTCTGTTGTTTTTGAGACGTTTGTGCTTTGGAGTCTGATAATAATTATGGTTATTCCTAAGCTATTTATTTTAGGCCAAATATAGTTAATTTTACAAGAGGTAAATGCAATCTTCCATAGCCTGAATTTTTGCACTCACTGGGCGTGGGCGATCGGCGCACCCAGAAGCGGACGTGAAATGCACTTCCACCTGTGATTGGCCCCTAGCCGCTATCTTACGCTGGCTGGCCAATTAATGGCTAGCCAGCGTGAAACGCGCTGGAGAAAGGCTCAGCACTGCTGTTGGGGGTGGACACCGATGTCTCTGCGGGTTCTGGTGAGCGCTTCCAATGAACTCCTTGAAGGCAGACAGATGCCTCAGGGAGCTGAAAGCCTCTAAATAATAAGAGAGCCCAAAAATGTCGCAGAAAATGTCCATGCAGCACGATCAAGCACTTGAAAGCAGATCTCATTAAATACCTGGGGACTGTTTTTATTTTAAATCCTAATGTAGATTTCATCCTGCCCTTGGATGAGGTTTCATCAAAAATGTAAAGGCCACCAGGCTGATTGGCCCGTCTGCCAACCATAAAGTTGGATGGGCCATGAAAAATCGTTACAGTTGGGCTGTTAATGGGCTTAATTACCCTCTTAATTGTCGGCGGGTGCTCTTTTGACTTTTGCATGTGCCCACCAAGCAAAATATTGTGCAGGTGCGTGATGACGTCGGGACCCTCGCCCAACGTCATCTCATGCAATTTCACCCCCATTCAGGTCAGGCACGTGCCTGCCTGCAGGACATAAAATTCTGGCCCATGTGTATTCTTGCCAATGTTTTATTGTGTCAATAATGCACAGCTAGAACTCTTACTTACTACTTTGTACAACGAGAGGTAGAGCATTAATAATTAGCTCCTGGTTATTTTAGGACTAATTGAATAGTTATTTTAGTCCATCAAAAACTAACTTCAGAATTTTAAGTAGACAGTATAGTTAAAGTTATTTTGAAAGTTTTGAGGACTTCTGTTTCATGTTTGAACAGTTTGTAGCAGTTTGTTTATTTTAAAATCTTTTTTTCAGTTGTTGGACTAGACATTCAAGATGAAATGGGACGACATGAAGTTGGCCATATTGATAACTCTATGAAACTTCCTCTAAATAATGGTCAAGGCTGCAGGTTTGAGGGACAGTTCAACATTAATAAGGTAAGTTTGAAAGAAACAGACTTCAGGATGTTTCACGAAAATTGAAGTCTGAAAAACCTTCGTACGTGCTCAAAAATTTAACGATTATGTCCAAACACCTGCTTAAATGCTACAACAAAGATAAAAGAAGATAAATACAATGTTTGTCACATGTTTTTCTGTATCTGGGTTTTGTATTTAAATATGGTCACTTCCCTGGTGTTGGGGGGATAGGATCCTGTCTTGTTCCCACTAATTTGCATCCAAACTCCAAAGCACTGGTAAACCAGCAGAAAAGATTGAGGAATTTGAAGCATAATTGGCTTGCATCAAAACCATTTATGTTTGTGTTTCTCATGATCTTTTGTGCTGGTTCAAGATTCATTTTGTCTGGATCAGGTTCCGCACACATAACTGGCCATGTCCCCAGACTGACATTGCGAGATTCCCCTGATTGCACTGGTAGGGAAATCTCTTTTAGGCTCATAGTCGTGTTTTTTTAAAAAGGTTTTCCAAATACTTAATTTACAAAGAAACTGGCTAGTGTACAACTAGGGAGCGTTCCCTCCGGGACACCCTGGTCCACTCCTCCATCACCCCTACACCTCAACCCCCTCCCACGGCACCTTCCCATGTAAACGCAGAAGCTGCAAAACCTGCCCCTACACTTCCCCTCTCCTCACCGTCCAAGGGCCCAACACTGCTTTCAAGTAAAGCAGCACTTCACTTGCACTTTGCTCAATTTAGTCTACTGCATTCGCTGCTCCCAATGCGGTCTCCGCTACATTGGAGAGACCAAACGCAGTCTGGATGACCGCTTTGCAGAACACCTTTGGTCTGTCTGCAAGCATGACCCAGACCTCCCTGTCGCTTGCCATTTCAACACTCCACCCTGCTCTCTTGCCCACATGTCTGTTCTTGGCTTGCTGCATTGTTCCCGTGAAGCTCAATGCAAACTGGAGGAACAGCACCTCATCTTCCAATTAGGCACTTTACAGCCTTCCGGACTGAATATTGATTTCAAAAATTTTAGATCATGAACTGTCTCCTCCATCTCTCCCCCCCCACCCCCCCCCCCCCCCGCCCCCCACCCCCTTTTCGATCCCCCCCTTTTTCCAATAATTTATATAGGTTTTTCTTTTCCCACCTATTTCCATTATTTTTAAATGTATTTCCATCCATTGTTTTAGCTCTACCTTATAGCCTATTTCGATCCCTTCCTTCCACCCCACTCCCACTAGGGCTATCTGTACCTTGCTCGTCCTGCTTTCTACCCTTAATGTCACCCATTATCACATTCCTTAGATACACCGTCAACACCTCTTTGTCCTTTTGTCTGACATCTTTTGGCTATCCAGCTCTACCTGTCCCAACCCCCCTAAACCAGCTTATATTTCACCTCTTTTCTATTTTTCCTTAGTTCTGTTGAAGAGTCGTACGGACTCGAAACGTTAACTGTGTTCCTCTCCGCAGATGCTGTCAGACCTGCTGAGTTTTTCCGGGTATCTTTATTTTTGTTTTGGATTTCCAGCATCCTCAGTTTTTTGCCTTTAAACTATTAACTGGTTCAGTTTTTTAATGTAATTTTCATTGATTTTAAACCTGGTTACTCATAAGCGGAAGACTGGACACATAAATGCTTATTTTTGGTGATAAACCCCATTTTCAGCTACACAGATAAAACTGCACCAGGTTACCACTCCTGAGTACATCAAGAAGTTCTTTTCGTGGAAAGGAAAAAGTGGTTACACTCTATTGCTTTGGGTCACAGATTTTAGTTTGTGATTATGCAAATTAGTTTTAGCGGAAACTTAACCAAATGCATTTTGGATCCAATTTCATGATTGCTCACCAAGTGGGAACTCTACCTCAAAGAGTTTGTAACCAATCACAGCTTTTTAAAAAAAAAAGCCTACAAAGCATGCCCCAGACATAAGTTGCATGGATGTTTCAAATTGTTTTTTGAATTGTAGACGTTAAGGGAGGAACCAAACTGCATAATCACAGGAGATTTGTTTCATTTAATGTCTGACTACGAATTACTTCTGAATCAAAATGTCAGTTATGAAAACCAAAACAAGCCATGGATGCCATTGAAAGTGATCGGATTTGTTCATTTTACTGAGTTTGTAGAAAATAATCGAATTGATTTGGAATTGCTGGAAAAAGAAACTAGATTCTGTAGTTAGGGAAAAAAAATAAAAGCTAGTGAAGGGCTACCAAACATTAAAAAGTTATCTGCGCATAAAATCATGTTGAATTGAATAGCTTCCTTATGTGGTTCATCCATCCCTTTAGTTTATTGGAATGTTTGGTTTGGAAATGTGTACATCTACTTTTGTTTACTTAAGGGACAAAAAGTAATAGTTTCATAGCTCGAGCAGGACAAGATTTTACACTGCTGTAAAGGATCTGTACCAGCTGGACTACTTAGTTCAGCAGAATGATTTGTTGAATGTGTTATTAAGGTGAGGTAAAGAGGTTTTACTCGATATGCTTACAAATCTTGACTCATCAATAATCCTGTGAATCAAGATTCCTTTGTATTATCATACCTCCCTTTCAAATGCTATTCCAGCTACTGGTCCGCCACAGAGTGTATTTATTTTTTGTAACTGCCCTTGTGACTTGCATTGCTTATGTAAAGAATATTGAGTCATATGGTAGGAATCCCTTTCTTTGTCTTGATCAAGCCAGTTAAGTGTTGATCAAGCCAGTTAAGTGTAAGGTAAAGGCTATTTAATCTTCAGATAACTTTAAGTGATTCTAAAATTACTTGCTGTTTGGGAGTGGCAACTTTTGACTAATCACTGATTTTTTTTTTAATGCCGGGTCCATATATGTAATATTAGCCAGTAAATGCAGATCTGAAATTGAAACGTGAGGAGTGTTCACTGATGTCTACTAATGCTTACCCAAACGTCAATGAGAAATATCTTGCTATAGTCTAAATAATTGTTATTTCACCAGATGTCAGCTGATGCCAATGAGCAGTATCAAGTCAGTACCTTCAGGAGTTGAAAGGAAAGAATAAAACCTGGACCCGTTTGCAAAAGCTGGCACAAATGAATCAGACTGATAATTCTGTCAGTATGCTGAAACAGAAAGCAGCATCTTGATGTCTCACTGTATAGATGTCCTGATGAGTCCATATGATTCGTTCCTCAATTTGGAATGACTTTGGTTATTGACTTCTGTATATCACTTGCTTACAACCAGTCTGTATAGAATCAGTACCCAAATGTCAGGCAAGTGCAATTTCTACCCTCACTGAGCACTTGAAAGCTATAAAAATGAATGTAGTACAAATTGTGCTGTTTTTGACAGCATTTACTTCTGATTTGTGCTTTCTTTAATATATTGAGATTTAAAATAAAACAAAAAATGAAAAAATCAATGAAAATTGAATCATACTCTTTGTAGTCTATTAGTTAAAATGATTTGATTAAAAGCTGTATGAAGTATAATAGTCTAGATTCTGCATTGGTAATAACGATGAGGCTAACAGCACTCACCGATATTAAAGAGTAAATGAGACACCAACATCTGACATCCGCACATGTGCATTTAAACATTGAAATTTGGAAGTTGCCGTTGGGGATACCTGCTCTTCCAGAGGGTGCACTGTCAGAGTCCTCGTTGATGGACTCAACATTGAAAGATATACAGTGACCTAAACTTTGGCTACTTTCCTGCTAGAAAGACACCATTAAAAAGTTAGGACTGGTGCATTCAGGAGTAAGTCAATTTTTAAAACCTGGTAGTTGATAACTAATGCCAAACAACCTGCCTGCTCCTGAAAGTTTAATTTTCATTTTGAGTCTCATCCCTTCAAAAATTAATTACTGTTGGAGATTTTAAAATATAAAATAAAAATGACCTCTCTTTGCTTTTTCTCTCTCTGTCTCTCTCTGTCTCTAATTTGTACTGGTTCAGTAATTTGCTTGTCATAGTTGGGATTCTTCAATCTGATTGAAGAGCTTCGCTGTTTTTTGCCCTACTCACAGATGCCATGTGGAGGACGCTGTGCTGGATCAGACACTTGATTGCAGCAGGCCTCTTCTCTAAAGCCCAAGAAAACTTTGTGGGCAGCTGTCAGAGTGTTAACAACAAGCAGCATTTCTTTGGCACTAACAGCAAAATCTGGGCCAAAAACGTTAATTGGATTTAAATATAACATTTTCTCCCCTTTATCCCAATCCCTATGTTAAGCATTTTGTATTTCTTTTCAATTGTTTATTTTGTATTTGTATATCAGGTGGAATTCTGGGATTAATTTGTATTATTGTAAGCAAATAAATGTGTTTTTGTTAGGTTCCAGGTAATTTCCATGTATCCACACACAGTGCCACTGCACAGCCAGATAATCCAGACATGACTCATGTAATTAACAAACTGACATTTGGTGAAATAATAGAGGTAAGTGTATTCTTCTCCTTTAAAATCAATGCAGTTCTCAAGGCCAATTAAAGCCCTGCCCAAAGTGGCAAGTGAGTGTTACCCTTTCATCATATTTAATTGCCAGTATGAATGAGGTCTTGAAGTCCTTGGTTTTCTGTTTTTTAAATTCTGAAACTCATTATATTGGGTAGACTTGTTTCCTAAGTTTTCTGCTCACACTTCGATGAATGAGGAATTTGAATCATTAATGTGTTTTTTTTCTCACGGCAGTTATGGTCAGAGCCACTTAGTTCAAGATATACAACTTGCTTTTGCATAATTTGCAAAATTGGACATGCTAGACTTCTCTGCATCATTGGCTTAAAACTATTTACTAACTCCTTATGGTATGTCCTCCTTTTGACATTTATTTAGGGTTCCTTGCTTCACAGCCTTTAGTTTTTTTTAATAAGAAAACTATACTGCCTGAGCAGCATCCTGACTTGAAAACATTCCTCCTGGTATCTCTGTCTCTATCTTGGAGATCTCACTGTTCACAGCCAAAAAAATGGATCCAAGGCTTACAAAACGGTGTGCATGGTGTGTTAATAGATTATTCAGCCAAGCTAACAAATTGCTTATAATTTATAGTCTGTTGAGGAAACAGTATTAATGCTAGCTCATTATTATAATTACTCATCACCTTGCACACTATATTTTCCTTATACACAAACCTATCCTGGTTGATAACCCGGTCAAAGCAATGCTTCATCCAAAACTTTTCTGTTTAAAACTGGCAAACTTGACAAACACTTCAGTGCAGTATCTGAGGGGCCTCATTCATACTGCCAATTAAATATGATGAAAGAGTAACACTCACTTGCCACTCAAGAGGTAGAGCTCTTAGAATGAGTTGTGGAATTGAGGCATTCAGATGACTAAGCTGGACTGTATTATTTGAGAAAGGGCAGGTAGTTCTCTACCAATGTGATTTTCCCAATCTACATGAAGAGACACCCATGATTAATGTACTGCCTTTTTACATGCCCTCATTATCTCCTGATTTATTCTCTGTCCTGTAGTCTAGCTATTGTTAGGGGTCCTATAGACTACTCCCACCAGCGTCGTCTTCCCCTTGTTATTTCCTACCTCCACCCATATGGATTCTGCATCTTCTGATCTAAGATCATTTCTTGCTATTGTACTTCTTCCATCTTGTACTATCAAGGCTACCCCAACCCCCTTTCCTTCCTGCCTGTCCTTTTGAAAAGTCACATACCCCTGAATATTTAGTTCCCAGCTTTGATTTCCTTGCAACCATGTCTACGTAATGCCTATAAGATCATACCTACTAACCTCTGTTTGTGCTGTTAATTCATTTATTTTGTTATAAGTGCATTATTTGTTATATGAATTATACGTGCCTTTAAGTGAAGAGCCGTTTAATTTTGCATTTTTACCATTTTTTTCCCTCTTTGATCCTATTTGCTGCTGCTTTTTTTGTTTGTATGCTCTGTCTCTTCCTGTCACACTCTGGGTATCATTACCTAAATAGCTGCCCTGAAATGGTGCCATATCCTTTTGCTTTGTAAGCTTACATATCCCCTCTCCGGAACCCCCCCTCCTATTTAGTTTAAAGCACTCTCTACAGCACTTTTCACCAGGGTAGTGGTCCTAGCATGATTCAGTTGAAGCCCATCCCACCGGAACAGCTCCCTTCTACCCCAATACTGGTGCCAGTGCCCCATGAACTGAAACCCATTCCTCCCACACCAATCTTTGAGCACGTATTTAGCTCATTAACCTTATTTACCCTATGCCAGTTTGCCTGTGACTCAGGTAGTAATCCCAAGGTTATTACCTTGGAGGTGCAGAACCTCCTAATTTAGCTCCTAACTGTTCAAATTCTTTCAGCAGAACCTCCTTTCTAGTCCTATCAATGTTGTTGGTACCAAGGTGGACGATGACAACAGTATCCCTCCCCTCCCACTCCAAGTTCCTCTCCAGCTCTGAGGAGATGTCCTTAACCCTGGCACGAGGCAGGCAATACAGCCTTCGGGACTCATGATCCCGGCTGCAGAGAACGCTTATCCCCCTAATTACACTGTCCCCTACCACTACTATGTTCCTATTCCCTCCCCCCACTTGAATGGCTCCCTGTATCATGCTGCTGCAGTCAGTTCACTCATCCTCCCTGTAGTCCCTGCTCTCACCCTTGCTTGCAAGGACCTCATAACTGTTGGACAATTGCAGGGGCCGAGGCTCCTCGAATGCTACCCCTGGGTCCCCATACTTGCTTCACCTGCAGTCACACCCTCCTGTCTCTGATCACAGAGCAAACTTGAATTACCTAATCTGAGGGGTGTGACCGCCTCTTGGAGCAAAATGTCCAGGTAACTTTCCCCCTCCCTGATGTAGCTCCTCAACTCCGATCTAAAGTTCTTCGAGCTGCAAACACTTACTGCAAATGCATTCGCTCTGGATCACCTTGGTCTCCAG
The DNA here is from genome assembly GCF_017639515.1 of Carcharodon carcharias. Classification (NCBI taxonomy): domain Eukaryota; kingdom Metazoa; phylum Chordata; class Chondrichthyes; order Lamniformes; family Lamnidae; genus Carcharodon; species Carcharodon carcharias. The sequence continues at coordinate 64,929,098 of NC_054474.1, read as the reverse complement.
CAGCACTCACATGCTGCAGCAGCAACACACCACCCATCCTGCCATCACTATTGTATTTAATTAATTAATTACTCTAGTATCCCTGATCTTTACACTTTATTGTAATTAATTGCTTTTACACCAGTATAGATCTTAAGCTATTTTTAAGAAAAAGAGAAAAAAAAGACTAGAGACCTAAACACAAACTGAAGACCCTACTTTTACTTTAAAGACTAGAAATATTCACCAATCAGCTGCTTTCCCTGCGCTCGCATCACATTGTGGTTTGTGACCTCACTCTGGTCTCATTGCAGATGAGAAAATAATCCTGAGCACTTGATTCAAGGAAAATGTAGTTACATTAAACATGTGGAAATTACTTCTAAAGCCAATATGTTTTGGTACAAAAGTCACTCTTGTTTTATTTCTCTTGTTTTATTTCTTTAGGTTAAAAATGTTCAAGGTGCTTTTAATGCCCTAGCCAGAGCAGATAAACTTAGTTCAAATCGTAAGTACTTACATGAATTAATTTTTCCAGGTTCAGTTTAGATGCTTGACTATTACTTTTACTTTACTCATATTATTGCATAAAAAGTGTGACAGGAAAATTACATTTAGAGGAAATTATTAGGTTGTGATCTACGAATTGTTACAAAGTAATTTGGAACACCTAATAACATCGGTTAGAATCTTCTGCTTTCCCTTGTGGCCAGCTTGGAGATGGAAGGGGTATATTATTAGGCAGGATGGTGGCATACTTGAACCCTGTCTCAGCCAGAATTCAGTTCTGGTTAGGAAGGCTCACAGTTGACCTTCCCGCCCCACAGCCTATTGAGACCCCTAATTGGCCAATTAATGACCACTTAAGTGCCTCATCCTGCCGTTGCTGGTATTAACCCAGCTGCGAGTGGGCCTATCGCCATGCAGTCTGCATAGCAGTATGCAGCTAGCTTGTTGTCACTGGCAGCAGTGGGGATGTGCTGGTGGCCCTTCGATCAAAGGCACTTTGTGCCTGATTGAGGGACTCGACATCGGGAGGGGCGAGGGGGGTGGTGGCATTTACAGCCACTCCCCTACCCTTGCTGCCACACTCCTCCCCCCCCGCAACTCCTACCCCACGAACCCCATCCCCACCCCCAAATTGCTTATCTATGGCCTGGGTTACTCCACGATCCTGGAACTCTGGTAGGCCTATTTCCTGCAGCAGCCACTGGCTCCCTATGGCTCTGCTGAGCAGAAGAGCAGCCAGCCTCTGAGCAGTAGGTGAGACTTCCGCCCCCCGGGTCTTGTTTGGTGGGCCTTTCTGAAAAGAGGCAGTGCTGGTCTGCCACTGGCTCTCCAGCTGGGAGACGAGACCCCCGACACCTCAACAAGATTCTGTTCATCATTAGTGAATCGTGCAAAAAATTCAGTTGCAGTTCCTTGCTGCTGTAGTTAGTGGAGCTTTTCTGTAATTCATTCAAGATGGCTGCAAATCAGGTTTCAAAATATCCGACCAACTATTATTTAATCTTGGGTCAACTTGTGCATGCCTGAAAAATGGACTTGCCGTTTCTGTAAAGTACCTAGTTTTATTCTGGAAAGGTATCTGAAGGTGTCCAACTGCCTAGAGGAGGACAGAATGTCATAGCAAACTCCGCAGGTACTGGAAGGTTTTCATTCCATCAAATATAAAATCAAGTCATTAAAAACAAACCAGTGATAGCACAATGTGCAATATTTTCAATTGCCTGGCTAGATGTTTTGTAATTTGTATTTAAAATAGTTATGGATTCAGTCTTTAATAAGAAGTAAAATAGTTTCTGAGGCTAGGTTTGAGCAAACTTACTTTAAATCTCACCAACATGTTCCTCAGAACAGTTCTGGTACCTTCATTGCAAATATCCTAGCGTAGGATGAGGGTTATAACTAATATTTTAGTTAGCTCGGTAAGAATTAGGAGGGGCTGATTGGTTAAACTTAGAAAAAGACTTGAAGGATACGCCAATATTCCAATATTTTGAAAATGGGGGAAAATTTATTTCTCTCTCATTCTGTGTAAACGTTATCTGAATGCAAACTTGAATTTTGTGAGCACAACGGTTAAATGAGCATTTATCTTAATATGATGGAGGATGGTAACATCGTGATAATATAACTGGACTAGTAATCCAGAGGCCTGCACGAATGCTGGGACATGGCGATGAGTTGACGGGGTCAGGCGGGTTGGGGGAAGGAGGGGAGGGGTGCATATTGCTTGCCCCTGCAAGGAAAATCGGTGTTGTACTGACCGATGCTCAGCAAGCAATAACACGCTGCTGGCGGCATCAAGCAGATGAGAATCAGACTTCCGCCTCTCAGTGGGAGGAGGTCGTGCCCTTGAGAACTGTTGGTTGCTTAACCGGCAGCTCTAGCAGTCCCAGCAGTGCCAGAATTCAGTGCGTGCTGCTGGGACTGCAAGCAGCCCCACAAGGAAAAGCAATGGTGTCTGGAGTGAGATAAATCTTGGGCCTTTAAGGGCAGGAAGGAATTGGCAACGTAGGGAGTGGGGCAAGTGGGGGTGGGGGGTGTGAGTTTTGGAGACCAGGCAGGAAGGAAGAAAGGTGGGGCTAAGATCCTCGAGGTGTGATGACTCCATGGCCTGAATCTTTCCTTCTCTTCCTTTTCCATGGAAGATTTATGCACAAACCACAGACTTCTCTGTGACAGCAAAAGAAATCTAAGCTGACAGAAGGGATGCCTTTCATAGGAAGAAACAGAATGCCAGGTTTTCTCCCCCTTGGTATGGGCTGTTCAGCTTCCTGAAAGTAGCACCTCCCACCAATGCCCTGCACCAATTTAACCTGGCAGTAGGTTTGTGTAAATCAAGTTATCTGATCTTCTAGTTCATTTTCAAGCATTCTAGCCAAATAGGACTGGAAGTGGAGCCATCTGCGTAGATAGTCCAGATCCATAGTAACGGTTCCCACTGCCTGGTTAACATGTTGCAGAGTATATGGTCGGTTTGAGAAGATCGAAACCCACCATTTGTGGCTGGCAGGGTATACATTGTCTGCAGTTATTGGAATAGTGCTTGTACAGCTGTTGAATAGCACTGTGCCACCTAACTGCTAGATACTGATGCTTAAAATAATATTTTCACTAAATTACCTGTTTGAACTGTGACCTAATTGCATTAGTGGTGATTCAGTCTTCCTCACATTTTTATTTTAAAAAGGTGAAGATGAAGTTCACTGATTGGTTACACTAATCATGACACGGCTGATGATCAGGGGGTTACTCATAACCATTTAGATGAAATGCTGCTGACTCTATAGGTGTGGCGGCCGCAGGCAGGTAAACTAAGAAAATATACTGCTACCTGTGCCTACGGCTATGCACTTAGACAAAATATTATTTGTAACCCTTTTCACAGTGCTCAGGTCTTTGTTGGAGCTGTCAATGTGGTGATGATGGTAATTTACTTGGAGATTGCTAGTCCTTGTCTTTTGGACAAACAAAAACTGAAACTCTTAATTAGCTTTTTAAATCATAAATTGTAAAACCCAAAGTAAGGGTCACATGTTGCTTCATGTCTAGAATCAAATCGAGTTGTAGGTAGTTGTTAGTGATTATTTTTGTACCATGCATAACATGATAAAATTGTTACATATAAATAATATACTCTAACACTTAAAATTCAGTTGAAAAGTCTTCACTATATATTTCGATGTAACCATTTGACTCTCTTTGCTCTCGCACAGCTCTTGCATCACATGACTATGTACTGAAGATAGTCCCCACAGTGTATGAAGATTTAAAGGCAAAACAACGCTTTTCCTATCAGTACACAGTAGCACAAAAGGTAAGGTGACTGAGTTTTTATTAAGTGACTTTAAGAATGGGCGATTGTGCTCCCATACAACTTTAATTAAAATTGATGTAGAATAAACACTGCTCATAAGAGGGCAGTCAAAACAACTTCCTCCATATATTGTTCTATCCCCCCATATTCTATATTATTTTCTCATTAAAATTTGCATTCCACATAATCAGTCTGTTTTGAATGTGGTTATTTACACATTCTAGGGCTTGGAGGTAGTTAACTAGGCTTGCATCCAGTATAATCGAACTGAGGGAATGATGCATTGGCCATCCTTTGACCATGATATTATGCCTGGGCTCCATCTTCCTGTCTTAAAGGTTCAGCTTGACATTAAAGGTTTCATGGCACTATCAGAGAATTCTCTTAGCCGTGGCACTCTCAGAGAATTCTCTCAGCCAGTGTTCCACCCTCAAAACCAGAGTCCTTGCCTATTCAGCTCCTTGTTGTTTATAGGATTTTGCTGTGCAGAAGATGGCTGCTACATTTGCCTGCAAACTATCAATTTAACTGTCAAACTAACTTATTGTATGTGATGCACCTTTGAGATCTTTGCAAGAAGTGATAATCTGCTATATGAATTCAAGTTAGCCCTTGCCCTCTTCTGTACATCAATGAGTGGAATAAATAAATAAATAACGTGAAAACAGTATTAAACTGAATTTAAACAACCTTTGTCAAAATTTGATTAATGCTTTGTTTTTGCACATTTCAGGAATATGTGGCATACAGCCACACAGGCCGCATTATACCTGCCATCTGGTTCCGGTATGACCTCAGCCCAATCACTGTAAAATATGTTGAACGGCAACAACCATTATACAGGTTTATTACAACAGTGAGTGGACACTTGATTATCAACTTGATGTGAATACTTAATAGTACATCATGCTGTATAGATCATACCATGTAACATAATACAAATATAATAGCAATTAGGTGGCTGACTTAAAAGCCAACATTCTGATGGTGTTCTGTTTTTTCAGTGACCTTGGTGTAATTCGATCTTGATTGGGAAAACCATATTAATTACACTTTCACTTAATGAACAAAACTTTGAAATATCAGTTCAAATAATTAGTGTGCTAATGTTTATTCTGTGGGTTAGTTTTTAATAACCTTGTGGTTTTCCAGTGCAACATTTAGGGACTTTAAGATGGGTATTTCCTATGACTCAAAGGTTCTTGATATGGGTTCTTCTCCTGACGTAAGTTGGATTGCTTTAGGGATTGCTTTACCACTGTAGCATATTTTATTTTTAAAACTGTGTGTATAAACCCATTGTAATTTTTGAGATTTCTCATTGAATAGAGTGAATTGGGCATGATAGTGTCAGGTTAGGACAATAGAAGCAATAATACTAATGTCTCGATTTTTAAAAAAATTTAAAATCTTGGTGTAGTGCATCCCACATTCGTCTTTCATAACCGAACCTTGAATTTAAATCCTGCCTGGAATAATGAAAGAGAAGTCTTAAGGTGGAATTTTCCACGCCCATTGGCATTGGGCATGTTTGGCAGCGTAAGCAGACAATATGGCAAGAAGGCCAAAGATCGGTTTCACAACGTCGTGAAACCAGTTTGCGATCATCAGTTCTGCCCATCAATGGCAGGCCGCATTTCCCGCTGTCAGACATTGGGAACTTCATTGTAAAACATCTGCATATCATTATAAGCTCAGCTTGCTGGAATCATCACCCCCCCCCCCCTCCCCTCCCACGCTGTATCATCTGAGCATTGCCACATGTTTCACAACTGTACATAAGCAATGTGCACCTGGCGAGCTGCACTTCGCTCAGGAGTTTGAGGTTTATTAACTTGCTTAACTTGCTTTGATAACTTGTGGTCATCAGCGCTAGGCTTTGCAGACAGCACCACATTGCTTTTGGGGGGGCTCACGGGCAGGTCTCTACCTACCAGGCCAGCTGTAAGGCGTGGATGGCTTTTCAATGGCTAAAGGGGTAGGACTTGTTTGGGGAAGAAGGAGAAGTGGCTTCTGGCAAGGGAAGAGGCTGCAGGGTGAGGACTGTACTGGGGAAGGGGGGGTATCCCAGGGTGTGTGTGAGGGCACAAGTTGATCTGTGCAAACAGCCTCAAGATGGTGAGGGCTGAGGAGGCAGCCTCTAGAGGAGATGAGGCCAGATTGAGATATGAGGATGTGTGAGAGAGTGAGTGGTGATGTCCCTTGAGCTGGAGGTGAGTGAAATGCTAGTGAATGTGTGATGGGCTTAGGTGTGTGAGTTTAGAGTGATGAGATGGTTGCCTTACCCTGGTGGCATGGATGACATCATTCATCCCCTATCTGCATTGAACGGCCAACCTCTTCTGTGCAGCATTGGCCCTGATTACCACTGCCGTTGCCAACCAAGCCGGAGTGGTGAGAATGCTGGGCATCTCGCGGCCAGACTGGGGGTGAAGGACATTACTGCAGACCTCCACGGCATCCAAAAGGCATTCCAGAGACGCATCACTGAATTGGGGGGCTGCAGCCTTCTTGCCTTTCGGGGCCATGTCTACTTTTCAGCAGTCCTGGGCTGGAAGCACTGAGAGGTATGTGCACAGCTGCACTTTAAATTTGCCGCTTGGTTTGAAGGAGCGGTGAGGTGATACTGTGGTGGGCAAATGAGACCCCACCCGCCATCAAAATGGCATGTTTCCCGGAAATGCATGATTAATGAGGTGGGATTGGGACAATATGGCGTGAAAAGCTGCCATTGCAGCTGATGGGTAAAACTTCTAATTCCCACCAACGCCTGCACCTGGTGCAAATCTGGGATGATTCCACCCTTTAGCTGTTGGCCAAAAGGATTTTATATAGGCAACACCAATGTTATTGAGTGTAGAACTATAACAGATTTTTCCCCTAGTTTGGCAGTATATTGGCCCAGAGACTACAGGGTGCCTAGCGTGGAAAATTGAAGCACATCATGCTTATATAGCAGGAGGGCCCCTGCAGTGTATTCGTTGAGACCAAGTGTAGGGGAAGTCTTACTTATCATCTAACTAAGCAAATGCTGACCTTGCAGCGCTTAATGCTGATACCTGAGGCCAGGTTCTGGCTACTGAAGCGGGTAGCTTGCATCAGGAAGTTACCCCACTCAGAAGATCTACTTCAGTTTAAAGCACCCGGTCACACACCATTTTTGCTCCAGGGAGGTGGATGCATGATGATTGTTGACCCAGAAATAGACCCTAGACAGCCACGGGGGCGGGTGAGTGCCGAAGTGGGGGTGTTAGAAGGTCCGCCATGGTTTGCTGGGACTTAATTCCATTTGTAATAAAAGCTGTTAGGCCCTCCAACCCTCACCCCTTCACCCACTTCCTACAGCCCCTCTTACCGTACATCCCAACTCATGCCCTCCCAGCCACTCCTCATTGCCCCTTGTACTCTCCTTGCCAGCTCAGTGCCAACTCATGCCCCTTCCATGCTCATTCACCCAGTATGCACTCTGTACATAACCAATAAGCCATGTAATATCAATGGTATGTGTGGAACTGCTGAGAAATAAAAACTCCCATTCAGAAATGTTCTTTGAAAAAGGAACCACTGTTTGTACAACTCTATAAAATTGATAGTCAGACTGACCATTAAAGTATCAATGACAGGCTTCAAGCAAGTCACACGTTTTACTCCTGTCCAAATAAACATTGAGACTAAAGTGAGCACAGAAAGAATAGCTTATTATAACCACTTAAAGATGTCAACCAAGCAAAGCCAAAAACTCACTTCACTTATCATAAAAGATTCTGTTTTGAGCTTTTATTGGTCTGGGCTCTCAGCCAAGCATGCATAATGAGAACAGGTGGAAGTGAGTGCCGGAGCAAGAGAAGCTGCAAGTGGAAGGACTGAGGAGGGCAGTGCTAAGCAGGAGAGAAGCAGCAAGTGGGAGGGTCATGGAGGGAAGTGGTGAGTGGGGGAGAGGGGAGAGGGAGAGATGGCGAGTGGATGGGAAGTGGCGAACAGTAAGGTCAGGGAGGGAAGTAGCGAGTGGGAGAGTCGGCAAGCGGGCTGCAGGAAAGTCAAATGCTGACGTAGCTTCAGGCTCCAGGAACTGAATTCCGGTTTTTAATTTCACCTGATTAATCCTGTCGGGCTTGGCTTTCATCTGTTAATTTCTTGTCTTGAGGAGTCTATCAATTCTTTGTTGTTGCACTAGGGTGGCAGTAAACCTCATTTATTCATCAGGATGTGTATGGCTGTAATAATTGAGCAGTCTGGCTCTTGTGGGCTGTTGAGTGGCTACGCAGGCACGCAGCTTAGAGGGAACACTGTTTGTGGCCCCCATTTAACCCCAAAGCCAGGGTCCCAGCCCCGAAGAAGAACATTTGCATAAGAGTGGTTAGTGCTAGAGAGGGAGCAAGGAAGAATCTAAAGTAGAACTACTAAATTGGAAGTGGGCTAACCTTAATGAGGTGCAAGGAGATCTATCCAGGGTAAAATAGAACCAAAGTTCGACAGGAAAATCTAACAAAACAATGGGTGACCTTTAAGGAAGAGAGATTTCAGGTACGGGTGAAGTACATTTCATTAAGAGGGAAAGGCAGGGGAACCAAATCTAGGGCTTGTTGGATGATGAGGGAGATGGGGAATATGATGAAACAAAAAGAGGGTGTATATTGCAAGGCAGGTGAATTCTTCAGGGGAGAACCAGGCCAAATACAATAAGTTGAGCGGGGAAATGAAAAGGAAAATAAGACTAGCAAACAAAGAATAGAATGGCAGTTAACATTAAAAGGGAACCCCAAACATCATCTACCGGCATGTAAATAGTAAGTGGGTTGTAAGAGGAGGGGAGGGCCCTTTTAAGTACAAAGAAGATGCAATATTCTAGAGGCACAGGGCAAAGCTAGAATACTTAAGAGTACACTGTATCCATCTTTACTAAAGAAGAGGATGCTGACAATATATTGGTAGAAGTAGATATGACAGAGGTAATGGATGGAGTGAAACTTGATATGCAGGAGGTACTGGAAAAACTGGCTATGTTTAGAGTGGATAAGTCACCTGGTCCGGATGGTTACTAAGTGAAATGGGGCATGGAGAAAGCGGAAAGGCTTGCCATAATCTTTCAATCTTCCCTAGATAGAGGGGAGATGCCAGAAGATTGGAGAGTGGAAAATATGACACCGTTGTTCAGGAAATGGTGCAAGGGCATCCCTAGTAACTACAGGACAGTTAATTAATCATTAGTGGTGAGTAAAGTTTTAGAAACAATAAACAGGGAAAAAGTCAACAGGCACTTGGAAAGGTTTGAGTTAATGAGGGAGGGCAACATGGATTTGTAAGAGACAGATCATGTTTGATGAATCTTATTGAATTTTTTTGATAAAGTAATGAGAACATTGAAGGAAATGCGCAGAGGCTGTATGACTTGGATTTTAGAATACAGAGTAAAATTTCAAAATTAGCTGATGATACGAAACTTGGAAATGTGAACAGTGAGGATGGTACCATTCAAATACAACAGGATATAGATAGACCAGCAGAATGGTTGTGGCAGATAGAATTTAATATAAAAAAGTGTGAGGTGATTTATTTGGGCAGAAGGGGTAGTGAGAGGCAATATATAATTACTGGCACAGCCCTAAAGAATGTGCAGGGAGAGAGGGATCAGGGAGCTCATGTGCATAAATCTTCAAAGGTGGCAGGACATTTTGAGAGAGTAGTTAACAAAATATATGGGATCTTGGGCTTCATGGTTTGAGGTATTGAGTACTAAAGCAAAGAAGTTATGCTGAACCTTTATAAAGTCCTGGGTAGGCTACAACCGGAGTATTCCATTCCAGACCTGATCACCACACTTTAGGAAGGATGTGAAGGCCCTTGAGGCAATGCAGAAGATATTTACTAGAATGGTTCCAGGGATGGGAAATTTTAGCTGCAAGGTTAGGTTGGAGAAGCTGGGGTTGTTGCTATTTTCCAATCTAATGGAACATTCCCCGAACCTAGGGATTTTTGGAAAATAGCAAATGTAACTCCTTTTACTCAAAAAGGGAGGGAGACAAAGCAGGAAACTATAGGCCAGTTAGCTTAACATCTGTCATAGGGAAAATGTTAGAAGCTATTATTAAGGACATTGTAGTGGGAAAAATCAGGGTAATCAGGCAGAGTCAACATGATTTTCTGCAAGGGAAATTATGTTTAACCAATTTATTGGAGTTCTTTGAAGAAGTACCATGTGCTGTGGATAAAGGAGAACCAGTGGATGTGCTGTATTTAGATTTCCATATGGCATTTGATAAGGTGCTACATTAAAGGTTGTTGCGAAAAATAGAAGCTCATGGTGTAGGGGGTAACATATTGGCATAAATAGAAGATTGGCTAGCTAAAAGGAAACAGAGGGTTGGTATAAATGGGTTTTTGTTCTGGTTGGTGGGCTGTGACAAGTGGAGCGCCACAGGGATCAGTGCTGGGGACTCAACTTTTTACAATTTATACAAATGACTTGGACAAAGGGACCGGAGGCACGGTTGCTAAATTTGCTGATGACACAGAGAAAGTTAGGGTAGTAAGATGTGAAGAGGACACAAGGAGGCTACAAAGGGATATGGATAGGTTAAGTGAGTGGACAAAGACCTGGCAAATGGATTATAATGTGGGAAAATGTGAAATTGTCCATTTTGGAAAAATAAAAATGAAGCATATTATCTAAATGGTGAGAGATTTCAGAGCTCTGCAGAGGGATCCGGGTGTTCTAGTGAATGATGGCAAAAGGCTAGTAAATAGCTGCACCAAGTAATCAGGAAAACTAATAGAATGTTATAATTTATTTCAAGGGGGATTGAATACCAAACTAGGGAAGTAATGCTTCAGTTATATAGTCATTGATGAGACCACATCTAGAGTACTGTGTACAGTATTGGTTGCCTTACTTAAGGAAGAATGTAAATGTGTTGGAAGCAGTTCAGAGAAGGTTTACTAAACTAATACCTGGATTGAACGAGTTGTCTTATGAGGAGAGGTTGGACAGGCTAAGCTTGTATCCACTGGAGCTTAGAAGAGTATGAGGCAACTTGATTGAAACATATAAGATCCTGAGGGTCCATGTGAAAAGGATGTTTCTTCTTGTGGGAGAATTTAGTACTAAAGGCCACTGTCTAAAAATAAGGGGTCACCCATTTAGATCCAAGATGAGGAGAAATTTTTTTCTCCTGAGGGTTGTGAGTCTTTGGAACTCTCTTCCTCAAAAGGGAGTGGAAGCAGAGTCTTTGAAAATTTTTAGAGCAGAAGTAGATAGATTCTTGATAAGCGAGGGGGTGAAAAGTTATCGGGGGTAGGTGGGAATGTGGAGTTGAGGTTGCAATCATATCAGCCATAATCTTATTGAATGGCGGAGCAGGCTAGGGGGGCCTACGCTTCCTAATTCGTATGCTTATATGTATGTGCCTATGTTCATAAAGAAGATTGAGGGGAGATCTATTAGAGGTGCACAAGTTTATGACATGTTTAGGTAAGTTAGACAAAACTGTCCCCATTAGCTGATGGTACAAGGACTAAGGGCCACAGATTTAAAGTTTTCAGCAAGAGGTACAGGGGGGATGTGAGGAACAACTTTTTTTACTCAGTGAGTGGTAATGACCTGGAACTCACTCATGTGATGAAAGTGGAGACGATCATTGATATCAGAAGGAAATTGGGTAGGCACTTGAGGAGAACAAACTTGCAAGATTATGGGGATGGAGCTGGGGAATGGGACAGGCTGGATTGCTGCACGGAGAGCTGGTATGGTCTCAGTGGGCTGAATGGCCCCTTTCTGCACTGTAATGACACTATGACACTAAGCTGCTATCAGTTACAGAGGTGTAATGATAGTGAATTGTGACAGATTTTCCATCATTATTACTGCAACATCTGGGCCAATAGAAGATTTTAAATGGAATATTGTAACAGTCTATTTAGAAAACTTCAATTCCAAATACACTGCTAATTGGGTTGACGGTGGATAGACGATGGCTAATAGTTAAGGAATGTATGCATGAATTACAACAATTATTGATCCCTGTCTGGTGCAAAAATAAAAGAGGAAAGGTGGCTCAACCATGGATTACAAATAAAATTAGGGATAGTATTAGACCCAAAGAGGAGACATATAAAATAGGCAGAAAAAGCAGCAAGCCTGAGGATTGGGAGCAGTTTAGAATTCAGCAAAAGTGGACAAAAAGATTTTTCAAGAAGGGGAAAATGGAGTATGAGTGTAAACTTGCAGGCAACATAAAAACTGACTGTAAAAGCTTCTATAAATATGTGAAGAGAAAAAGATTAGCAAAGACAAATGTAGGGCCTTTACAGTCAGAAACAGGGGAAATTATAATAGGGAACAAAGAAATAGCGGAAGAATTGAACACATATTTTGATTATGCCATCATAAAAGAGGATACAAGTAATTTCCTAGAAACGTTAGGGAACCAAGTCTAGTGAGAGGGAGGAATTGAAGAAAATCGGTATTAGTAAAAAAAAAAAAATGGTGCTAGAGAAATTAATGAGGTTAAAGGCTGAAAAATCCCCAGGGCCTGATGATCTACATCCCAGAGTACTCAAGGATGTGGCCCTGGAAATATTGGATGCATTGGTGGTCATCTTCCAAAGTTCTATAGACTCTGGAGCAGTTCCTACAGATTGGAGCTTGGCAAATGTAACCCCACTATTTAAAAAAGGAGGGAGAGAAAAAACAGACCAGTTAGCCTAATATCAATAGTGGGGAAATGCTAGAATGTATTATAAAAGACCTGGTAACAGAACACTTGGAAAGCATTAACAGGATTAGACAAAGTCAGTATGGGTTTATGAAAGGGAAATCATGCTTAACTAATCTACTGGAGTTTTTTGAGGATATAACTAGTAGAATAGATAAGGGAGAACCAGTGGATGTGATGTATTTGGATTTCAAGAAGGCTTTTGACAAGATCCCACATCAGAGGCTGGTGGGAAAAATTAAAGCACATGGGATTGGGGGTAATATACAGGCATGGATTGAGAATTGGTTGACAGACTGGAAACAGAGAGTGGGAATAAATGGGTCTTTTTCCACATGGCATGCGGAGACTAGTGGTGTACCGCAGGGATCAGTGCTTGGACTCCAGCTATTCATGATATATATAAATGACTTGGATGAGGAAACCAAATGCAATATTTCCAAGTTTGCTGATGACACAAAACTGGGCAGGGTTGAGAGGAGGATGCAAGGAGGCTTCAGGGCAATTTAGACAAGTTGTGTGTGTATGAGGCAAACACATGGCAGATGCAGTATAACATGGAAAAGTATGAAGTTATATGCTTCGGTGTGAAAAACAGAAAGGCAGAGTATTATTTAAATGATAGATTGGGAAATGTGGATGTACAAAGAGATCTGGGTGTCCTTGTACACCAGTCAATAAAAGTAAACAGGCAGGTGCAGCAACCAATTAGGAAGGCAAATAGCACTTTGGCTTTCATTGTAAGAGGAGACCACACCTGAAGTATTACGTGCAGTTTTGGTCTCCTTACCTAAGAAAGGATATACTTGGCGTAGAGGGAGTGCAGCGAAGGTTCACTAGGCTGATACCGGGGATGGCAGGGCTGTCGTATGAGGAGAGATTGGTTCGATTGCGCCTGTATTCATTAGCGTTTAGAAGACTGAGAGGGGATCTAATTGAAACATATGAAATTCTAACATGGCTAGACAGACCAGATGCAGGGAGGATGTTTCCCCTGGTTGGGGAGTAGAGAACCAGGGGCCACAGTCTCAGGATACGGGGCAGGCCATTTAAGACTGAGATGAGGAAATATTTCTTTGATCAAAAAAACTTCAGTGATTCTGTAACTTGCCTGTGTTTCATACAGTTATTAAGCTTTCTTCCATTTGTGATGCAATTGTACAATTCCAGAACATTAGATTGGGTCACTCAATGTCAAACGCTCATAGCTACCCTTTCTGTACTTCTAAAATTTCTACATGAATACTGTCTGCTTATTACTTATGTAATGTACACTTAAGCAGACTCTGGAGGAATAGAAAGTACTTCAAAAGAAGCCTGACGTAAGAAAGAGTGGTGTGTTTAATTCAAAGTTTATGCATCTTAATTCCTGTGAAGCTATTATTTATAAAACATTTAAATTATTTATTTTTTTAGAAATTGCGCGTCCTATCACTTGTAGCTCCCTTTATCCTGTGTTTTTGGTTGCATTTAGTTGAGAGGGGAAATCGACACATTATTGCATTACTGTACTGTTGTGCTCTCTGAGAAACAAGGCAGAATTACTAGTATTGCAGAGAAGGGTTAAGGTGGAGCAGGGCAGCATCATACTGCAGATGCTTAGAAGCTTGGAGTTGCTGTCTGCATATCTCACCCACGTTTTAAGTAACAGCTGTTCAGTGGAGCTGTAGCACTGCAGCATTTGGAGCTTGAGTGCTGTTTAAGAAACTACATTTTAACCAGCTCTCTCTGTTATTTTTGTACGAGTCTATTGTCAACCTACGGATCCTTTTAAAGTAAGTGCTTAACAAAGCAACTTCAGACAAAATCTACATAATGTCTCTTGCTTCCCTCGTGGGCATTCAAGTTCTTTCAGCTGGCCAATTTCAAGAATGTATGGATCATGCACTTGAGCTGTTCACTTCAATTCTCCACTCAGGGTTCCTGCCAATTACCAAGCTGGAACTTTAAGAAAAGGGACAGAGATGAGTGTTGACATATAGTGAAACTGACCCCTGTAATTAGGGGTTAGAAGAGGTTCCACAATCTCAGATTCAGAATCCTTAGTAAGAATTATTTATGCAAGGGAGTGACCAGAATCTCTGATATATCTTGCAAAGCTTTAGGAAATATATAATTCTGAATTTAATCCAGCTCTCAGTCGAAATTTAAGAATGGAGAAATGGAATACGATGACTACATGGATTGAAGATTAATACTCCTTTAAAGTATTGTACTTCTGATTCTGAGACTGTACTCGAAGGATATCGTTCTTATAGGCCAAATATAGAGACTAATAGTGTTAATCGTGAGGATTTACATCATTGTTGCTATGGTAGTATGTGAATCATCACAGTGCACTGAAAGCTACCCAGGGCTGTTTCTAGGGAGATTATCTGCTGGATGGCAGATGGTGTATTGTTTATGAAGCAAGCATTTGGGATGAAGCAGCAGCTTTCGCACCTACGCAGCAAATACATATTCATCAACTAGTGTAGGTAACAATTTTAATTTCAGAATTTATCAAATATGAACTTGCAAGTGTCCATATATTTGTGATTTTGGAAAAACAAAGCACATTAGTCTGAACCTTGTAACCTTACCTATCCTAACTTCTGTTAAAAATGCAATAAAGATTAATAGTGGTGTAAAAAGCTGCCAGATCTGCTCTGATAGTGTTATATTTATTAGATTTATATTGTGCTATATAATTACAGTCTATCCACTTTGTTTAGTGTTGGCCTTAGGAGGCTTAGAACTGTGTCCTAATTTAATACATAAGTATGAAAAAATTAAGGCCAAATCCAGTAGCTTCCAGGAGAATGAATGTAATAACTTAAGAGCCATAGTTACTTTTTGGGCTGGATTTTGTGGTTGCAGAGGTGCCAGCAGAATCATCACAGTGGGAAAATGGCATACTGGATGCCTGGCATCTTCTCCACCCCGCCATTTTCAAGGAGACCTAGTCAAAGGACAGTAGCCAATTGAAACAATTTTAAGACCCTATTCCTGTGCTGATTGGAATTTATCAGTCGGCAGGTGGACCCCCCCCCCCCCCCCCCCCCCCCCCCACACACACACACACACACACACACACACACACACACACACACACACACACACACACACACACACACACACATCAGTGACTGAAATGTGGCCAATGAAAGGAGCTGCCTCCCAGTGGCAGACCAGGGAAGCAGTGATCCCGAATAGTTTAAAGCTCTTGCTCCCCCCGCCCCCCCCACACCCAAAATCCATGTCACCAGTGCAGGAAGATGGCTGCAGCTGCTGCCACAGTCTGCTCTTCTGCCCTGTGGAGGGCTTCCCCCTTCACAATGGTGGTCTGCCAGCCGCTGTGGCCATTTTTATTTTCAAAACTTTTAAAAGTGCAGAGGGCGCACCTCCGTCTTGAGATTCTCTCTCTCTCTCTCTCTCTTTCCCTTCCTTCCATTGGCAGGAAGGGAAGGCAGGCTGTCACTGTCTCGGTGCTGGAGGACCCTCTACAGGAACCTCCCCCTATCCTTAATTGTACAGTGAGCATGCCCTCTGGCTACTAACTGACCAATCCTGGGATACCCTGTCAGGTGACTATTTCCAACATGTTGTGTGGGGTCGGGTCCTGCATTTGATCCACATTAAGGTTCCGATCCCAAATCAAAAATCCTGCCTTTCATTTTCAGAAGGTGTTGAAAACTGGCAATATGGGGTCAGTGTTGGTTACACATCCTGTATTGACTTCAGTGAATAAGCGACTCGAGTGGAGTGTATAACGGATGCTCAATTCACAACTGCATGTTTTCTACTGACACATGGTTTCCACTCACACTGAATGTGAAAATTGCCCTCACATACTCTGCATGATTAAAAATTTCGAATGAGCTCAGCGTTCCCCACTTGGGTACGAAAAGCTGCCCTGCAGATTCATGTTAGGATCTATTCTAACATTCTGATACTACATTGTTTTTCTGTAAACTTCACTTTTATCCCCTAAATGGGGAATATATGGAATAGGGTCCAGGTTTGGCAGCTAATGTGAACAAATCTAAGAGAGAATTGGATCAATATTTGGTGATTGAAGAGTATTGTTTTTTTAACACAAATTACAGTCTATTCTGCAGCCAGACTTTGCATAATCATTAAAAAAAACTGCCTGAGATTTTATTTCCCTTCCAAGTAAGATAGCAAACAGTTGGACCATCCCAGGATATGTGCAATCGCTGGTGAAGTGAAGGTTGATTTGTTTGTACTTAATCCTCAGTTGGTGCACTATTGAAACCAGCCCTAATTTTACAATGCCAAAACTATCCCAGTATTGTCTAACTTTATTATTGAAATAGTTACCATATATAGGTACTACTAAAAATCAATTTTACTAAAGGACAGGTTAAAAACTTTTGCTTGCTCTCTCTCCCTTTCTCCAGTTTTTTTTTCTTTTTTCAATTCACTTCTCAGACTCTTTCGATTTCACCTTCGACATCTAAAGAAACTGAAGTGATGTTTTTAGGATGTCAGTAGCTGTCTTGCAACTGGTCTAGAAGAAATTGTTGGTTGCAACAACAGCTTAAATTTATAAAGTGCTTATAACGTAATGAAATGCCTCAAAGCACTTCACAGGAGTATTATAAAACAAAGTATGACCCTGAGCCACGTAAAGAGATATTAGATTAAAAGAGGTAGTTTTTAAGGAGTGCCTTACAGGAAGAAAGTGAGGTAGAGAGGTGTAGAGAGGGAATTTAAAAGCTTGGGGCCCACGTAACGGAATGTATGGTCACCAGTGGTGGAGCACTTAAAATCAGGAATGCAGAAGAGGCCAGAATTTGGTGAATGCAGAGATCTCGGAAGGTTCAGTGGGCTGGAGGAGATTACGGACATAGGGCGTGAGGCCATGGAGGGATTTGAAAACGAGGATGCGAATTTTAAAATCAAGACATTGCTTCATTGGGAGACAACGTAGGTCAACAAGCACAGGGTTAATAAGGGAGTGGGATTTGCTGCAAGTTAAGACATGATTTCATTCTCGATGCAAAGTCAGACTTGGATTCTAAGGCTTAATTTCCAAGTATCCAGCATCCTTTTTTGGCTTGATCAAGAAACAAAGCTGAAGTCAATGGGACAAACGGGGAAGTAGTTATTTTATGAGTCCTCTGAAAAGCTATTGTAACAGCCATCAAAATTATTATCTATATCGGTTTGAGATAACGGGGTTGCTGCTTACACTTTTCAACACTGCTTTGTGCTAGTTTGACGTGTAATGTTAGAACACCTTCATTCGTGTGGGCCAAGAATGTTCATTTTTTTTCTATTCTTTCATGGGATGTGTGCATCACTGGAAAGGCCAACATTCCTAATTGTCACTGAGAAGGTGGTGATGAGAAACCTTCTAGAACAACGGCAGTCTGAACAGTGCAAGTACACCCACAGTGCTAATAGGATAAGACATCAAGGCTTTTGATCAATCAACTGTGAAGGAATGGCGATATAGTTCCAAGTCAGGGTGGCGTGTGGCTTGGTGGAGAACTTGCAGATGGTGTTCCCATGGTCATCTGCTGCCCTTGTTCTTCTAGGTGGTATGGATTTTGGGTTTGGAAACTGCTGTTGAAGGAGCCTTGCAGTGCATCTTGTAGATGGTATATATACTGCTGCCACTGTGTGTCAGTGTTGGAGGGAGTAAATGTTCAAGGTGAGCTGCAGATCATGCGGGCTGCTTTGTCCTGGATGGTGTCAAGCTTCTTGAGTGCTGGAGCTGAACTCATCCAGGCAAGTGGGGAGTATTCCATCACACTCCTGATTTGTGCCATGTAAATGGTGGACAGGCTTTGCGGAGTCGGGGTGAGTTAAGAATTCCTAGCCATATTCTTGCAGCCATAGTATTTATATAGTTGGTCCAGTTCAGTTTCTGCTCAAAGGTAACGTCCAGGATATTGATAATGGGGACTCAGCGATGCCGTTGAATGTCAAGGGGAGTGTTAGATTCTCTATTGTTGGAGATGGTCATTGCTTGGCACTTTTTTGGGAAGGCAAGAACCAGTTTGATCGTTCACGTGGTCAGTCATGTGCAAAGAGCTCTTGGAGTTCAAGCCTGGGCTTTGCTGTCCACACAATTTGTAGACAGACTGATTGGACCTGGAGAGGAAGTCAGAAAGGTGAAGTGAGGCTTCACTCCTAGTGCATTCCAGCTTCGGAAAATTACAGGTCAGATGAGTATTTGGCCCATCAATGGGGATTAAGTGGCATTTTTTGTTACTTTCCATGTTTGAAGGAATGTTTTTTAAAAAAAAAGGTTACAATTCACTAAACGTTGGGCAGAATTTTACGGGCCTCTGGCAGCAGGTTTACAGGTGCACTTGCTGGTAAAATTTGCCAGTGACCTTCCTGCTGCATTCCCACCTGCTCCCAACCTGTTTGCAATTTTATTGGGCATGGGTGAGGCCTAGGACAGCTCGCCTGCCCTCACCGTAATTGAGGCCTTTTCCTGCTCTACAGCTATGTTCAGCAAGCAGGAGGAGTTCAGGGAGAAGGGGGTAGGCAGCTGGGTGGTGAAGCAGATCCTGCAGGTGGGAAAGGGGGAGGATACCCCTCTCACTGGTCCCCTTTTTCACACTGGATGTTGAACCATCACCCACCCCCAAGGTCTGCCCTTTCTGCCCTCCCCTCCCTCAAGTGCTCCCTTTCCACCTGGCCTTGCTATTATGACACCCATTCCCACCCGACACCTCTCCCCACCACCCCATAGGTCTCTCACCACCACCACCAAACCCCCCCCCCCCAATCAGACTGGCTGGCAGCTCTCTGAGGCAGGACTCCCCCCGAGTGAGAGGCAGAAGGCCCCCCTTCAGCCCATTAACTCTCCTCCGATTGTTAAATGTCTTGCGCAGGGGTGGGGACTGCCATGATTGTTGGATCTTCAGGTGTCGGGGTGGGAAACCCCACCATCTGAAACATTCCATTCATTATCTCTTGTTTCATGTATTCTTTCAAAATGAAATCAGCCTTTGCTCATAATTGTTTTTATGTCTCTGTGGTGGTTTAACAGTCTAGCTTTTAGAAGAGAGGTAAAGCGCACACAGTGGCACATCTGAGATTATAGTTGCCATAATGGGGAGGAGTTTCATTGTTGCGACCCCAAGTCCTGATATTGTAAGATAAGATAACTGTATTGGGTAATAATCCCTGATGACGAACGATGTGGAATTGACTAACGTAAGAGACTGATGATGCTGAACCCTAGAGAATAACTGCTGCTCAGTTTATATTGTAACAGAAGCTTTTATGTATGTTACTTACTTGCTTTCATTTTTTGTAAGGATTGTCAAAACCCAGATTTATTGTTCCATGATAACCGATGAGATCAAAATTGGCATGAAGATTTTGGTCTGGTGTTAATGACTAAGTTTGCAGAAAGTACATTTACCTGTTTAGATTAATGCATGTGACAGTTTTGAATTAGGGCATTTGAATGATTTTGCAAAATTATGTTTGATTATAAATGTAGAAATTTACTCTCAAGAAACCTAGTTTTGATTTGGGTGGGAAATGTTATTTTATGAGTCTTGTCTGGGAATAAATGCTTCAGGTATTTTTTTACATCACGTCTGTGAAAGTTGTGCACAGAAATTTTGGTATCGGAAATTGATTCATATAATTTTTAACCCCCCCAGATCTGTGCAATCATTGGAGGAACATTTACAGTTGCTGGGATCATAGATTCTTGCATTTTTACAGCGTCTGAAGCCTGGAAGAAGATTCAGCTGGGCAAAATGCACTAGCAGTAATGTATGCAATTACTGAGCCAGTCCAGTTTACAAGTAACTGGCTTAAAATGAATTGAGATTATTTTTATTTATGCCAGATTACCAGCCAACGTCATTCAAAGTTACAGCTAGATTTTGGGCAGTCCTGTTTTCATGCTGTGGTCATTATGAAGTGAAATTTGTTGTGTAGGAGGTTTGAATATTTAAATTGTGAATATTTTTGAATGACAAAAATAACATCTGCACTTCTGTCTTTTCTAGCATTACATTATATTCTGGCACAAATTGGGAACATTTGCCTTTTCTGGTCTTATAAATCAAATAGAAACACTGGAAAATGAAGAAACACCTTATTTTTTACCTTATTATGCTACTTTAATTATGTTGGGTGTGTTTGGAAGTTTCTTTAAAAATGGGTATCCAAATCAATGTGTCATGTTATTCAAAAATAGCATCAGTTGTCTGTGTCTTGAGCTTTCTGATTTTTTTCCCAAGCAAACAGAAAGTAATAAAACGCTAAAATAATTGCTTAATCCCACTCTTGCAGCCAATGGTTCAGGAATAAGTAATTTTGTCTGTCATAAAATATAATTCAAGTAGGGTGTGCAAAGAACATTTGTATAATGTAAAAGTCTGAAGTTAAGGAACCGAAGTTTAATTTGCATTGTTGTGTCTTGCACTGTGCATATATAACAAACATGTGCATATATTATATTGCATATTGATACACTTTTTAAAAAACACTGTGGCACATAAATTATGTGACTGCTTTTGAGGGCTATAATCATGCTCAAAGTTGAAAATGATTATCTATATTTATATTAGTATACCATTTTGTCCATAGTTACTTATCAGTTCCTCAATGCATTTGAAACTCCTTGGATGCAAACAATCTCCATGCTGGAATTTTAGGTAAAACTAACCAATTAATTGAAGTGAGAAAAGAAAACGGTTGCCTTATTGCTTCTGGCTATAGTTATCTGAAGTGAATCATTAAACAGGAATAAAACTGTTCTCCATCTATGAGTGGTAAAAATGTAGTAGCACTCAAAATTCTAGGGTACAGCTAAAGATGATTATGATGTGTAAGAATTCTATTTCAGTTGCTGTCAATTTGATAGATGCTTAGATTATAGATAACCAGTTAAGGTGCGATAAAACTGAAAACAATAGACAGAGATATTTTAGAAATTGTATACTGTAGTGAAAATGAATGATTAGTCATATTTAAATGTTTTTCCTCAGTACACACATGCCATATACCTTGAATAAAGGTATGGTTCATCTCCCTAAATATATCTTTAAAGTATATAATGAAGTCATTTTTTAAAAAAGTATTTAGTCCTCCAGAATTATAAAGAAGCCAATATGATTTAATAAATCTTGTTAGTTGAAAATTTAAAGTAGGTTGGTAGAAAAAAAATATTGTTCAGTCTTTTACAGGCTTCAGTTTGTCTGCTGCAATCCCTACAGAGTAGGTGTAATATTGTTTTATTCCATTTTTTTAAGCTGTACGACTTGTAGTCCTTTTCAAAAAAGGACAGCAATCTTTTTTGTTGGCCAAATCAGGCCTATCAAAAAAAATCTGAAATTTGCTCTCTCCCAATAAAACTGACGTTGTTCACAAAGCTAAGGAAACTACTTTACTTTCCAATATGTTCCACATTGTTCCTTACATCAGGAAGATTAATTTGGTTAGGTTGTACAATAATATGCAGTTTATGAAAGTTAGTGCAGGACAGTCTGGCTACATTTTGGAAGTTTATGTAGTTCCACTTTTACTTTGCTGCAGTCATGTCCATTGGCACAGCTCATATCAGTTCTGCATGCAGCAGGAACTATACCATCTGGTAGCTTTACTAAAAACCATGGACTGCAGGAGAAACCTTGCCAAATATTTTAATAGTGAATACACTTAAAACATATATGGTACCAGTTACAAAGTGTCCTTTTTAAAAAAATGTGACGGTAACATTGCTATAAAATCATCCATCAATTTCCATCCATTTGGATTGAAAAATGTCATTGTTCTTAACGGCGATGGATGCATATTTGTTTTCTTTTCAGTTGACATATAGAGACATATAGAAGGAGACTGAAAATAAAAAAAACTGCACCACCCTAATGATGTCTGAATTCCACAGAAATCCCTGTTTGAAATGATGATGCTGCAAAACTGTATATAATCCTATTTTTAAGCTTAAAAAATGTTTTAACTATGGCATTTTGCCTTTCAGTTGGAGGGGGAGCAATGCAAATAAAGTAAGACAAATATTAGGGAACTTCACAATCTTCCCAAATGTATCCAGGCATTTTTTACATCATGAAAGTTCATTTGTTCAAGTCCTACAGTGTTTGAACACTGTTTATGCAAATTAGTATACAAACTGTTTGGAAGATGATGTGCTGTTTTTTTAAAAAAAAGATTTTGCGTATTTCTGAAAAGAGAGACTTTTCCTTGTTCACTCAGCGTAAGTGCCAGAATGCCAAATTTCAAACCACACAACAATTTATAGTACAGGGGAAAAGGGTGCTGAATAGTTGGTAATCAAATCTGATTGGCTGAAGCGTTGCCATGGAAACAAAAAAAAATCTTTGTATATTGACGCTCCAAGTTTTTTTACCACATGGAAATATATCGTGGTTTGTAAGTCTTTACACTCTGAAGTGAAGTTGAGATATTAGTTGCCTGAGTCCAGGGCCAAATCTTTTGTTTGCTGTTTAAAATGTCAAAGAGCAAAAAAAAAAAATCAGTGTTTAAATCTCTGACTCAATTGCTGTGGTAACCTTGGACATTGACATTGAAGTTCTTATGCAAATATTGGCAGTCGATTCTGCCTACATCTTTATTGTACATGATTCCAATAAGTTGTGTGGAACCAGCTGTACTTTTTGACTCATGAGTAAATTGTCAACTAAATGTGAATATATTTAGTTCATTAAAAAAGGGGAAATTGTGGTTTACTTTCTAATAAGCAGTGAATAGATATTCTCTGCAAGGTGTGTACTGGCACAAATTTATAGTATTGACAATCAAAACTGTTAATTCGACAAAATTAACAACCACTGATCAACAAAGATGCAACTTTGAAACAATTCATTTTTTTTTTGGAACTTGGGGGACACATAAAAGGCCAACTATTTTTAATTAGTTTATTATTTTTGATTCTGCTAAATATTTGCAATGTAGTTTATTGATCATTTACATAAGGTGAAGTACCCTGCAAACCTTTTGTGGGTTTAGAAATGTAGTAAGTTATTCAGAAATTAGTGCAGATGTTAGTTTAGGCATCAAGTTAAAGGCTTTGTCGGTCAGGAGTATATTAAGGTATGTCTAGGTATGGCTGGTCGCTTTTATTTTTGCCTCCACTGAGCAAAAATTATTGTGTTAATAAAAATGTACACAAGTAGAACTAAAACTGGTCCTCCTTGTGTACAACTGAATTCAAGTGACGAAAGCTATTTTACCAAAGCCACAATACCTATCTAGGATCTGTTTCAGATTATCTCTTTCTGCAGTACACTAGAGATTAGGGAAACTTTCTTAGCATTATATCCAACCTGAGGGAATGATTTGTCTTGTGCATGATTCATTTTCTTTAGTATTTTAGAGTTTAGTTGGATTATTTGGAGGATGATACTCAGCATAATAATTTAACAATAAGTGCCAAACATAATGCTAATATTTTTGTAGCCCTTTATATACCGTTGATCTGCCCAATAATCTCTGAGAAGGAACTGAGGGAGAACTGTTCTTTTTAAAAGACATTTGCCTTTGCACCACACGATTTTTGTTCCCATTATGTAGTATATCCTTTATTTTCATTTACATTTTTTTTTCATATTTTTTGATTTCTAAAATGAGAGGTGTTTTTCTTTGTGAATAGTACTGCACCTTCTTTGGCCTTTGAACTTGAATTATTTTTGGTCATTTCCTGCTTTTTTCTCTGATGCAGATGACCCTCCAAAAGACCAGGAAGTCAGGCTTTCTGTAATTCCAATCTTTTTATATCAACTAAGAAAGGATTGCTATGAATTTCTCCTTCCTGATTAATTGCCTTTATCAGAGATTTTATCCTTCTGGTTAAGATGCATCTTTGAACTTCCATTTGTGATTTCCCTGAATGCAGTGAAATAAAATGAAAGATAAGCCACTTCCATGTGGGGAGCTTGTGTGTTACAAGGGCAAGTCCTTTTTCAAGGATTTAGCTCTCTCCTGTGCTGTTCCTATGTGATTGTCTGACTTGCCTATGGTAAGAATGAGGAACATCATACCTAATAGCTGCACAATTCAATTTTATAAATGTATAAGTAATTCAGAATGTAAATGAAATGCGGTAAATAAAACTTGAACAATTTAACTATGTTGGAAGTCTTTCATATTGCTTGGTTACCGTAATCCTTTTCAGCCAAGAAGTGTTTTAAAGTCTTTCTCTGCCTTCCATTTTTGTGAGTCTCCCTGTATTATGCATTATTTCTGGCTCCAAGTTCTTTGCTAACAGCAATCGCTCACAACATGAAGCACCAGTGGGAACTTGGTCCATTTGACACTCTCTGCACCCTTGGGTGAGGTGGGGAAGGCCTGGACTAGACTTTGCTTAGTGATTTCCACCAATGCCCAAAACAAAGCTAAGATCATTAAATTAGCAGTAAAGCGTTCCAGAGAGACTTATTGAGCCTTAGTGGTGCCTCACAACCACATTAGATAGCATTTCAGTGAAATCCTTGAAGGACAGGTAGATCTGACAAACCAGCCATGGATTTCTGGAAGCCACTATGCCAAATCTTACTGGAGATTTTTTATGTAGTGAATAGACTTCATTTAATTAGTACTGTATTTTTTTTTTGATGGAAGAGTATATACAAAAAACTTCTTCAGTGTCAAAGATACAAAATACTTCCCACTCTCGTAATTTTTTTTTCTTATAAAAGAAGTTTTTAAATCCCATTTCCTTATACAAATACAATTATAATGCAATGCTAGAATTTCTGGGATCCTTTTTAATGAAACTCCCTTCATTCATTGAGGGAAAGAGCCTGCTTCATCCTGAATTCACCTTTGGTGAGCAATTCATTTGGTTTATAAAGAAGCTGGTTAGGAACAATAATTTAGTAGAAAATAATGTTATTTCCATTTGATGAACTCAGAATTAAAGCCTGTGCCTTTATTTGATCTCAGTGCATGTTTCAAATGCATTTGCAATGTCATGTAAACAATTGTTCCAGTTCAGTAAATATTTTTAATCCACCAGGATCTGTTCTGAGAAATGAGGTATGATGGAGATTTTGGCAATTTATTATGAACACTTACCTCATCTCGAACCGCATGGTGTAGCCTTTATGAGTAATAATGGATTTCTTGGGTTGCCCTGGGAAATAACTGATACTGAACAACCTTGGATATGGATGTCTCTTTTTCTCCCTCTCGCACTCTCTCTCTTCTCTCTCCTTCATCCCTTGGTTTTGATATTCTGCATCGTCATCTTGTCCTCGCTGAGATTGAACTATGTAGAGTTTTGTACATTTGGATCTGTATGTTTGTAACTATAGACCACATTAGTGGCGAAACGTTTAATTTGGATAATTGTTGCAACATTACAACAATTAGCTATGCATTAAATATAGAGGTTCGGTTCTTGTTAACAAAAAAAAAAATGATTGGGGAAACCAGTGAGTAGTACAAATGCAATTAAACTTGTAATTCATCTGAGCTGCCAAATCATTTGTGACCTCCCAGTCTGTCCCATTGAGAGGCTGGTTCATCATGGCTGCTGCTCAGCTGTATTCTTCCGATTACTGTGCTGAAGTATACTTAAGTTAACAAGTGTGCTATATAATCACAAGGAGGAAAATTATTTTACTGCCTAAACCAAAGTGTTCTGCCTCCAATCTCAATCACCAAGGGTCAGACCTTTTGGCAGACAGTTATGTCCTATTATCATTTTTGGCTGAAATGCTAGGAAATATTTCCATGTGATTTGCTAGGTGAAGCCACTTTGCATCCAAGTAAAATGACAGCATCTGTGTTCTTTGGACATTTAAACATTTTAGCCTGCTATTAAATATATTTAACTATAATTATAACTATATTTATTTAAATATAGTGAGAAGAATGCATTGATAATATGTGATTTGTCAAAGCATTAATTTTAAAGTAAATGATCTGAACTATGTGCCTCCAACCTCTGCAAACACAGACTGATTTGATAGAGGAATAGAATAGTCCCAGATTTATTCTAACTCTCAGTTTTGTCAATTTGATTTCCAGAGTAAATACCGGTAGTGGAAAGGGAGTCTTCTTGGTGACAGTAAGGCACAGTTCACATACAGGAAGACTAATTTGAATCCTTCTGATGTGAACACAGTACAATGTTGTTCTCATTTCATGTCATTACATGTGCCTGTCCAGTGTGCAGTGACTCAGTTTGAGCAGCTTCTTGTCCTGGTGACTGAGTGGTCATTTAAAAAATATATATGCTTTACTTTTTACATGTCTTAAGGTACTTATAGCAACTGAAAAATTCAAAGATACATATAATTAATTTAACCTATCCAAAAGTTATCTTAAAATATGAAGGGTTAATATAACTGCGGCACATCCCTTTAGTGACCATATTTTGTTGTGGGCACAGTTGGGATATAAATAATTGTGTGAAGAAATGTACACAACTGCCAAATCCGTTTTAATTGACTCAAGGTGTATGAATGCAAAATTATGTTTGTAGATTCATTTATGTACACAATGCCACAACATCTTATGCACACACTTTCTTATGTACACAACGTCACACTATCTTATGTACACGACGTCACACAATATCTGATCTATACCACGTCACACAATATCTGATCTATACCACGTCGCACAATATTTGATGTATACCACGTCAAGCAATATCTGATGTATACTATGTCACAGAATATCTTATGTACACAATGTCTCAATATCTGATGTACACTACATTACAGAATACCTGACCCACACAAAGTCTCACAAGCGATGCCTGTGATCTGGCTTGCTCACATCATGTGAAAGAGAAACCTTATTCAATCCATCCAGGTAAAGTTACTATGAAGCTTTGCTTAAGGCACCTGGGTCTAGACATTTGGTCAAGCATTTATTAAGTTCCCAATATGGCAGATAGGAAGCATATGCACATTTGCAGCCAGCAGTGTACTGCCTATCCTATTGTTAAAGGCTAGCAGCAGGAGTGCATGTTGGTTACATTAAAATCCAGAATAACGTATCCAAACTAGGGTTCTGCATGTCTTGGGGGACCCATTCTCCAGTTTTGTATCCCCTGGTGCTTCACTTGTTCATATGCTGAACTTGCACCCCACAATGGTGTGAATGGGCAGAAAGGCCCCTTCACCACTGCTGTTTAAAGGGATCACTGTTAGTTACAGGTTACTTGTTGGTTTCTTAATTCAGGCTGCTAGTTAACTTTTTTTGGGTGTTATTGCTGTGTTTTGTCACTTTAGAAAAATCACATTGTGTACAGAAAAAAATAGTTTGGTCTTGCACTGTTGCACTCTAACAAGTGTAAGGAGCTCATAGACTTAATGGGAAACAAGGAAATGGCAGAGACTTTGAACAAGTATTTTGTACTTTGTCTTCAGAGTAGAAGACACAAAAAGCATCCTAAGAATAGTTGAAAAGCAGGGGGCAAAAGGGAAGGAGGAACTTAAAACAATCACAATCACTAGAGAAAAAGTACTAGGAAAACTAAAGGGACTAAAGGCTGACAAGCTTCCTAGACCTGATGACCTGCATCCTAGAGTCTTAAAAGATGTGGTTACAGAGATAGTGGATGCATCAGTTGTAATCTGGTAAGGTCCCAGGAGATAGGGAAAATGCAAATATAACATCACTATTCAAGAAACGAGGAAGTCAGAAAGTGGGCAACATCTGTTTATCCAAACATCTGTCATTGGGAAAGTTCTGGAATCCCATGCCTGCCAAAGCTCTGAAAGTTCATCTTGGAGAGTTCACCTAAATCAGCCCTTTCATTCGTCAATAATGTTACAATCCTTATAATTGTCCTTGCAATCTTCAGCCGATTGCCTTCTTTCACGCCAGCTTTAGGGGGCTTGCTCTCACTTCACTACAAATATAAACAGGTGAACTAAATGCAGGAAAAAAGAACAAATTTATTGGACAATTATTCTTGCAGCGTATCAATATTAACAAAAACAGGGCGGAATGTTCCAATCCTGCCACTGGCAGGTTTCGTTGTGGGTGGGAGTTGGAAATTCGGAGAGAGGCCAGAAGTCAGATTCCTGCTGGCAGGAAAACGAGTAGGAATTTTTACCTTGCCACTTTCATGATGGGATGCTTGCGGGTCGGCTTTCCTGCTAATCCATGTTGGGAACACAATTTGAATGCGTTAGTATGTTATGAATACTCAATAAAAACGCAACGCACTGGAATCATGCTTCCCCCTCCCAATTACATGCCGTGCCAGCAGGAAATTAGACCAGTCTAAATCACGCGCAGATATAAGCAATGTCTGCTCTCACTTGACTTGTGACTTTGGGGTGAGTGCGACATTCAAAGCCTACCTGTAACAGTGCTGCTCCGGTTCCTCAGCAATGCCAGTGTTGGCCCACACTGGTGGGGTGTATGATTGGGCTGCTCACGGTGACTGCCACGCTACTCTGGCAGGGCAGTATTGTGTCCTGCGAGTTTCTGGCAAGGCTGCACTCTAAAACCGGTACTAGCAGGGTGGCAGGGATGGGTGGGGGTGAGGGTTAAGGGAAAATGGTGGAGACATAAGGGTGAAAGGGTTTGATAGAATTGGGGAGGTGAAGGGGTGTTTGGTAGGATTGTGGGGGGAGATGCCAAAGAAATTAGGTGAGGGATATTGGGTCGGGTTGGATGGGTGGAAGGGGGGTGGTGGGGTGGTGGAATAATGGCAGGCAGAGGAATGATTTGGGGTGAGGAAGCTGGAGCCTGACATGGAACAGTAGAATGCAGACAGAAGGGGGTGGATGGGATTCGATTTGCATGAATCGGAGGGGATGCATGCAGACTCTGGAGTATGAGAGATGGGGGCGGGGTTAGTGTGACAGAAGAGGGAAGCATTGTAGAGAGATTCATGTGTGGTATGGCATGAAGGGAAGGCTTGCATAGGAGGGACAGATTGCACAGAGACACATGGCGGGGGGAGGGAAATAGTCTTGTGGTAATTCATTGAGAGCTGAATGAAAGGCAGTCATAGTCTCTGGACTGGGCCAAGAGGTTGGGGTGAGAGATTAAAGGCTGTTCTGAGGCTATGTGAGTCTTGTAGTCAGGATGAGAGATTAAAGGCAGTCATGGGGCCCTGAGGGCCATATTACAGAGCTAAACATGACAAATATGTTGTATTCCCACTCCAGCTAATGGGAAGGCCTGTGTGCTCATTGGGGATCAGGTACAGCTTGGTGTGCAGGGCATAGACATAATCTCTCACTTGGTCGTGATGGCTTCGTACTGGGCTGCAGGGGAGGCATCTGCAGCCTGTAGATTAGGAACACATAATACGGAGGGGGGAGGGTTACTCAAAGCTCTCCAGGTGGGGGTCGACTCTATGTCACCATGCACACAGCCCCAAATGTGGATGGGTGAGGTCCAGATGGGGCATGGGGACACCAACAGTGATGGAATGTCCATCACAATGACAATGGGATCCACGGGGTTACTGGGGGAAGCTGGAGAATCACCGGAGGGAGCTCTACCTGCACATCGTGAGGCTCCAGGAAGATTGGGGGGACCCAAACTGTGGCAGGTGGAGGGTTGAAGCTGGTCTTGAAGTAGAAATACAGCAGCACTATCTTGAGACGCTGAAGTAATGACACAGTTTAAAATCAAAACTGGAAAAGAACCTGCGAGGTTGGTGGTTGAGAGAGTGTGGGAGGAGTCCATGGCTGAACTCAGCTGCCCTAACAGGGGGCACCCTTACAGTGCTTAGAGTAACAACATGGAAATGGAGCCTGAGCTGATTATAAACTCAGGAATTCCTGAGTTCTGAGAAGGTGCAATGGGAGCCACTCACATTTGGAGTTTTAACGTGAAACTATAGGAGTTATTGGGTTCAAAATGAAGTTGATTGATTTGAGCATTAACCGAGAGGATGTGAGAATGGAAGATACAGGTAACCATGAAGGGAGAACAGCTGCTGGATATCTAAGATGATCAATGAAGGCCTTTAAGGTACTTTCTACAATTGGCATGGCTAACAGGCCAAAGGGCATCCAGTCATTCCAAAAGTGCAGGTTAGGCATAATCAATATACCAGGCCAGACATCGTAGGGCGTGCCTTTGGTAAGGTTGAACATATCCTGGATGTGCTTGAGCCTCGTCCAACCTCTCTGGGATTAAGATGTCAAGTAACTGGGGTGGCATCTTGGTCACTGAGATCTGTGAGGTAGCACCTCAGCTGGAATACTGCATCAGGGAAAGACGAGTAGCGTAGATGCAGCTTTAGGGCTTTCTGGTAGTGATTGGAAGATCTATTATAATTACCCATTACTCTTTAATCTTTTGGATCTACCAGTTCACAGGGAGCAGGAGGATTGAATAATGGAGCCTGTGCTCAATGCTGCCTTCTTGATGGCAGTGATCTGCTTGAGGAAGAGAGGGCCTGTCGCTGCCTAACACAGCTTTAAAAAGAGGCCCAGCCTGAGGACCATGGTCCAGGGGAGCCCCAGCAAGACTTGGAAGATGAAGAAGTCAGATCCATCCCATGGAGGCAACTCGCATGACCAAGAGTCTACTGAGATGCCGTTCCTATCTGGAGATGTGAGAAACAAGGCTCAGCACGTCTACGCTTGTCAAGAAATGTGGTGGCTCATTTCTGCCATTTTTTGCAGGAAGAGCTAGTGCTGCATGGACTGGGAGGGCGTCCCCTGCCAGTGCCCCTGAAGGTTGTCGCCGCACTCCATTTTTTTTGCCAGTGATTTGCTCCAAGGATCTGCATGGGATCTATGTGGCATCTCTCAATCCTTGACATATTAATGTATCAAGAAGGTGACAGATGACCCTTACAGTAAGGCTCATCATTGTGTGAAGTGCACACTTGATGAATCGAGCCAGGCTCCTAGATTCCTGGGTTTCGCTGCAATCTCTGGTTTCCCTAGGATACAGGGTGTGATCGATTGTGCACATGTGGCTTTGAGAGCTCCATGGCAGCAGCCCCTGGTGTTCATAAACAGGAAAGGGTTCCACTCCCTGAATGTTCAACTGGTGTGTGAGCACCAGAAGCACATCATGCATATTTGTGTCAGGTACCCTGGGAGTTTTCATGACTCATACATCCTGAGGCACTTCCATGTGCCTCAGATATTCGAAGGGCAGCAGCGCACACAGGGCTGGCTGCTTGGTGATAAGGAGCACCCACTGATATGGTGACCCATGATACCTGTGTGCCGCCCTCAAAGTGCCTTGGAGGAGAGAGGCAATGCGGCGCATAAGACCCATCATGGAGTAGACCATTGCCACCCTGAAGATGCGCCTCAGATGTTGGACTGCTCAGGTGGGGCTCTGCAGTACTCTCCACAGAGGGTGTCCTGCATCACTGATCTGTTGCATCCTGCACAACCTGGCGCTTCAAAAGGGGGATCACTTGCCAGAGGGAGACATGAAGGAGGCTAAGAACTCCTTGGATGATGAAGACCTGGAAGGGCAGGAACCTGAAGGGACCATCCTTGATGCGATCAAAGCCGCAAAAGCCAGAAGGCGTGCCCGTGACACACAATATTAGCCGCAAGGTTCCAGGGGGAGTAAAGTGCAGGCAAGGTAAGTGCATTTCTCCTGTCCTTAGTGAAATGCCAGCGATCTGAAAGGCCTTTACAACCACTTACATCAAGAGGAAGGTCAGCATTGGACCTTGGACCTCCGATGCTCATGTTTCACTGGGCTCTAACCTTTGGAAAGGTCAGCAGCAAAGTTGTATGTAGCCGCTCTGGGAAGTGAAAGGTAGCACGTCAGTGCAAAGCCTGCCTCAAGCAGACTTGATGCAGTCGCAGTCTCTTGAATGAGACACTTCTTACTGCCACAGAGATGTGCACATGGCTGGAGAGACCATCATGGCTGCAGGTCTTGTGCTTTGCCACTAATAATGAAGACAGCTATTTAATGATGAGACAACATGAGTTGTAACCCTGCAATGCAATTGGGCACACAGATCTCCATGGTGTCTTTTAATGAATATCACTTCCTAAGGCAATTTGCAGTCACTTTCAATAAAGAGGTTGACATCTGCCTGACATTAGACAAGAGGCAAGTAACTAACATGAGTCAGCCAGACATCACATGAATGTGAGGCTTACAAAGGGTGGCAATCACAGCTTGGGTCACAACAATAGGCCACATGGATTCATATGCACGATGCATTCAAATGCCGACCATTGTCATGAACAGCAAATGTATTTACAAAGGTGCATGATATATACAGTGAGTGAACACCAGTGACCCAAAAGTGATATCTAGGTTTTTTAATTGTTCTAGCTCTACTGCTGCATCTTCGTGCATCCCTGGCATCTTCAGCAGAGGTGGAGGTACCCGCTCACTGCTCTGCCGGGTTGTATTTGATGATTTTGGTGGGTGCCTTCTGGAGCCTCAAGGCCTGGAAGGCTCTGGCCTGGTTCGGGTTTCCTTTTGTGAGGCAGGTGCACCCTCCTTGGCCTGTGCAGCTGGAGGGAATAGGATCACAGACAGAGGGAATTGGGATCAGCTGAACGCCTGCAGAGTCACTTGAATGGATGGCCCTGGGGTGTCCAACTGCTGTCCTCCTCCCCGTGAGTGATCCCATGAGGAGAAGGGGTTACCTGTGGGGAGGTCAAGTTGCCTTCCCCCCCCACCCCCCCCCACCTCTCGCCTAGCCAATGATGGATCCCACCAATGTCTACAGCCATAGAGTGAAGGTCCAAGCACAAATCTGGCAAAACTTGCTGGGCCAAGGTCTCCAAGACTCTTCCCATTGAGACCTCAAGGCACTCACATGTCAGAGCCCTAACATCAGAGAGACCGAGGATGGACTCCTCCATCCTTCACTGTAGTCTGTTGACTGCCTCTTGCAACTCTACCTGATTTACACTGCCTGTCATTGCATCTCCAGCATGTTTGCAGTGGCCTTTTCCAGAGGCTCATCACCTGACTCGGACTCAGTGGTTGGCTGTTCTTCAGCAGGCCTCCCAATGCCAGGAACATGGACTTTCACTGCTTTCGACTACTGCGGAGATGTGTCAGTGAAGTGTCCTCCAGGCCTAATCCAAAACTATGACCAACCAGGGTGTGTGTCTTTGCACTGGTGGAGGGTGCAGGTAAACGCTGTGACGGGTTGTCTTCAACTGGATCCTTAGCATCTTCCTCTGTGGCCTGGGAGCTGGGGCTTATGTTGCCTGTGCAGGTTTGTCTGTGCCTGCTGCTTCCTGTAAAAGAGAGAAGATTTAGTTCATGAACAGGCTGAATACAATATTGCATGCTATTCACTGTGAATGTCAGAATGCAAGGGTTCATCCATACTGGGTTGCTTAGAGAGGCTGATCTCACTTTCCCCACTGGATTGATCTCTGTCCTTGCCTGACAACTTGATGGCATCCTCCTCAAACGTGGAGAGATCCTGGATGTCTGCCAACCACCACCACCCCCCCCCCCCCCCCACCCCCCGCCAGTCTGGAATCTCTCCCTCTTGTGGGCAAGCTTGGCCTGCATGAAGACAACGGGATGGAAGGTGCTGAGAAGAGATGGAGGAGAGGTTGGGAAGCATACATATCTGATGTGTGTGCTGAGCCCTCCCCAGTAAAGGCTGAGGATAATACTTGTGCAAGATGATAGATGAGATGCTGGTGAATAGGCTTTCAATGCTGATATCTCCCCCGTGAATATTTTGTGAGATCCTTGAGCTGAGTGATGTCCTGAGTGCATAGTGCCATTATGAGAGTGTGCAAGTGGAATGAGCTGAAGGGTGACTTACCCTGGCAGTGTGGATGAGACCATTCATCCTCTTCCTGCACTGGATGGCATTCCTTGGCTGGGTGCCCACAAAGCTGATCTCTCTCGCAACCGCCTCCCAATCTGGGGGTTGGTGGACCTCCTGGAACCATCCCTTGGTAGGGGACATCCCGGTGCTGGCATACTCCATGATTAAGAGCCCCAAGAGGGTTATTGCTGAACCTTGGCGCTGCCTTATTTTCCTTAGAACCACTTCAGCCTTGGTTGTCCACACAGCTGGGCTGTAGCAACCAATGTGTGTGTACAGCTGGTGTTTATAAATGGTGCCAGGACCTTCGACACAATTAGGTTGCGGTGGGGTGGATGAATCATTGGCCGCCCTGCCATGTTATTCGGAGAGCAACTTGCCAATACACACTTCAAATGCAAGATCTTCCAAGCATAAGATCAGGCATGATTTCCCAACCCGCCTAACAGTGGGAAATTCACCACTAATCCCGCCCGCCAGTGCACTTAGTCTCCAGAATGGAAAATTTCTCCTGTAGTCCTTGGTGCCTATTTTTTGTGCTCATGTTTCTAGCCTTAAGCTCCCATGAGCTGTTTCCCCTGTGGTTACAGCTTGGGTGGTGAAAGATTGCTGAGCTTTCATTGAGGATACTTCAGATAGCCTCGGGCCTACTGGACTCGGCTGAGCACTGCACCATCTTGGCATGCAGTGTGGCAGGGCCAGCTGGGTATGTAGCACTATCAAGGGTGCCTGGCAGATGTCTCTTCCATGGAGCAAAAACTACCCTTCTGGGGTGGTGTGTTACCATTCCGATAACTGTGTTTGAAAACGAGCGTAGGAGGAAATGACACTGGAGAGACCTATAAGCAGTGGCACCCAAGCCAAGGTAGCTGCCATCTAAGCTTCTATGTCAATGATGTGAGCTGCCATCTTGGCTTGGGGGCCACATCAATCCTGCACGGGGGGCAAATTTGAACATCCAAGAGTGACTGGGTTGGGCTTAGGTGAACAGTAAAAAGAGAAGAAAATTAGAATGTGATCACAATCCAGTCCAACTTGTTCATTTCCCAATGGCAGGGGAGGCATCTTTGGCTCAGTGAGAGTAGCCTGCTCATGGGAATTACCAATCAGCACAACATTTAACATCATAAGTGTGTGGTAATGATTGGATTTCTAATTGAATTAAACATCCTCTTGAATTGAAACCTCCAAGATGGCTTCCAGCTTGGGAAATTTGCCAGTGCAAAAGAGGCAGGATTGAGGTGCACTTCATGAGGCTCGTTCAGGTTGGCTGATCTCAATAAATGTTCAGTTTTTCAACAGATTTTCTATTTCCCTCTGGCAAAATTTAACAGTGTACCTTTTTTAAAATTCATTCATTGGATTGATGTGGACTTCGCTGGCTGGGCCAGCATTTATTGCCCATCCCTAATTGCCCTTGAGAAAGTGGTGGTGAGCTGCCTTCTTGAACTACTTCAGTCCATGTGGTTTAGATACACCCACAGTGCAGTTAGGGAGGGAGTTCCAGGATTTTGACCCAGAGACAGTAAAGGAATGGAAATATATTTCCAAGTTAGGAATGTGAATGACTTGGAGGGGAACTTCCAGGTGGTGCTGTTCCCATCTATCTGCTGCCCTTGTCTTTCTAGATGGTAATGGTCATGGGTTTGAAGGTGTTGTCTAAGGAGCCTTGGTGAATTCCTGCAGTGCATCTTATAGATGGTACACACTGCTGCTACTGTGCGGCAGTGGGGAGGGAATGAATGTTTGGGGATGGGGTGCCAATCAAGCAGGCTGCTTTGTCCTGGATGGTATCAAGCTTCTTGAGTGTTGTTGAAGCTGCACTCATCCAGGCAAGTGGGGAGTATTCTATCACACTCCTGACTTTTGCCTTGTAGATGGTGGACTGGCTTTGGGAAGTCAGGAGTTGAGTTACTTGTCACAGGATTCCTAGCCTCTGATCTGCTCTTGCAGCCACAATATTTATGTGGCTAGTCCAGTTCAGCTCCTGGTCAATGGTAACCCCCAGGATGTTGATAGTGGGGGATTTAGTGATGGTAATGCCATTGAACATCAAGGGGCAAATTTGGATTCTCTCTTGTTGGAGATGGTTATTGCCTGACACTTGTGTGGCGCAAATGTTACTTGCCACTTGTCAGCCCAAGCCTGGATATTGTCCAGGTCTTGCTGCATTTGGACTTGGACTATTTCAGTATCTGAGGAGTCATGAATCGTGCTGAACATAGCTAATATAACCCCACTATTTAAAAAGGGAGGTAGAGAGAAAGCAGGGAATTATAAACCAATCAGCCTAACGTTGGTAGTGGGGAAAATTCTACAGTCCATTATAAAAGATTTAATAGCTGATCACTTGGAAAACAGTGGCAGAATTGGACAGAGTCAGCATGGATTTACAAAAGGGAAATCATGCTTGACAAATCTACTGGAATTTTTCGAGAATGTAACTAGTAGAGTTGATGAGGATGTGGTTTAGTTGGACTTTCAGAAGGCTTTCAACAAAGTCCTACATAAGAGATTAGCATGTAAAATTAAAGCATGGGATTGGGGGTAGTGTATTGAGATGGATAGAAAACTGGCAGACAGAAAACAAAGAGTAGGAATAAATGAGTCTTTTTCCGAATGGCAGGCATTGACTAGTGGGGTAACACAGGGATTGATGCTGGGACCCCAGCTATTCACAATATATATTAATGATTTAGATGAGGGAACTAAATATAATATCTCAAAATTTGTAAATGATACAAAGCTGGGTGGGAGGGTGAGCTGTGAGGAGGTTGCAGAGATGCTTCAGTGTGATTTGGACAAGCTGAGTGAGTGGGCAAATGCATGGCAGATGCAGTATAACGTGGATAAATGTAAGGTTATCCACTTTGGTAGCAAAAACAGGAAGGCAGATTATTATCCGAATGGTTATAAATTGAGAGAGGAGAATGTGCAACGAGACCTGGATGTCCTCATACACCAGTCGCTGAAGGTAAGCATGCAGTGCAGCAGGTGGTAAAGAAGGCAAATAATATATTGGCCTTCATAGCAAGAAGATTCGAATACAGGAGCAGGTGTGTCTTACAGCAATTATACAGGGCCTTGGTGAGACCACACTTGGAATATTGTGTGCAGTTTTGGCCTCCTTATCTGAGGAAGGATATTTTTGCTATAGAGGGAGTGCAATGAAGGTTTACCAGACTGATTCCTGGGATGACATATGAGGAGAGATTGAGTCAGTTAGGATTAAATTCACTGGAGTTCAGAAGAATGAAAAGGGATCTCATCGAAACCTATAAAATTCTAACAGGATTATACAGGGTAGATGCAGGAAGGATGTTCCCGATGGTAGGGGAGTCCAGAACCAGGGGTCACAGTCTGAGGATATGGGGTAGACCATTTAGGACTGAGTTGAGGAGAAATTCCTTCACCCAGAGAGTGGTGAACCTGTGGAATTCGCTACCAAAGAAAGTAGTTGAGGCCAAAACATTGTATGTTTTCAAGGAGTTAGATATAGCTCTTGGGGTGAAAGGGATCAAAGGACATGGGGAGAAAGCGGGAGCAGGCTATTGAGTTGGATGACCAGCCATGATCATAATGAATGGCAGAGCAGGCTCAAAGGGCCGAATGGCCTACTCCTGCTCCTGGTTTCTATGTTTCTACATATTCACCTAATGGATGCAGTATATTCATTGCAGGTAACGATCAGACGTTGTGTCATTGCAAAAGAATGGGGTGAGTGGCAGTGTTGGATGGACACGAGAGGTGAGGAAGTGCATAGGAAGTGAAGGATACTGGTGCTAAAACTTAAGTGGGTGTGAGGAATGATGTGATGGATTGCGCTTGACTGAATGAAAGGGGATTGGGATTATACCACAAGACGTAGGAGAATCAGCAAATTTTACTGATTTTCCTGACTTCATATGGTCACTGAACCAGGTCCTGCACTGCACCCTAGGCCTGATGCCCCTGATGCTCATCCCCTTAGCTACATTCAACAATACTTTTCCCCGTCACACAGAAACCTGTTGCTGTTACCAAGAAAACATGTCCCTCCTGCTTTTGGCTACACCCAGCATTAATTACGTGTTGTTAAATCTTGATGCTGCACTTGCTCCTAAATATATCCTGGGTCCTCCAAGCTACATTTTTGTACTGGTCCTTTATATGTTGATGTGGGACCATGTCATGTGGGTATGCATCACACTCATTACACAGCTCAGGAACATAAGACCTGGAGGCAGAAAATGATTAAATTCATTTGAAATCAGAAATTCCAAACCCAATAAACGAGGGGGATCTGATTGAAACAGATGAAATTCTAAGAGGGCTAGGCAGACTGGATGCAGGGGGGACGTTTCCCCTGAGTCTAGAACCAGGGGCCACAGTCTCAGGATATGGGGCAGGCCATTTAGGACTGAAATGAGGAAAAATTTCTTCAATGAGGTGATCAACCTGTGGAATTCTCTAACACAGAAGACTGCGGAGGCTGGGTCACTGAGTATATTCATGAAATAAATTGATAATTTTTTGGATATTAAGGGCATCAAGAGGTATGGAGAGAAAGCGGGAATATGGGGTTGAGATAGAGGATTAGCCATGATCATATTGAATGGTGGAGCAGGCTTGAAGGGCCAAATGGCCTGCTTTTGCTCCTAGTTTATATGTTTCTATGTTTACTTCTCATCTTGTACACACAGGGTGGGGTGGGTGGGGGACGATGACATTAGGCCCTTCACTCACTTTGAGGAGTGCCATCGCACTGACTGGTGAGGACATGGGGTTTGCCTGTGGCACCACAGAGGTCGGCGCTGAACATCCACTTGAGGATCCTGCACCACATCATCCCTCTCAATGCAACTGTGACTGCTCTCTCTCCTGCTTTTGACTTTGCTGCCATGCACTAATCACCTCTAATTTGGTTCACAGGGAGCTCTGCCAAGCGACCAATACCCTCAGCCAGCCAGTTCCTCAGCTCCATCCAGGTTCTCACTTCCATCCAAGAGGACACCTCCGCCATTGAGGAATAGCCTGGAAGACCCATCACAGCACTTACCCGCACCCTGCACCAGCGCAGTGACACGCATCTTGGTGGGACCTAAATCTAGAGCAGGCTTGGGTTCACAATCCAGTGGTCACCGCATGGACACCTGTCTGCAGCAGGAAGAGGCAGTTTCAGCCAAGTTCCCTGACACTTGGAGGACTGCAGGGAAAGAGGCATCTGTCAGGCCGAATCAGATACCGAGCCTCTGATTTGATTTGCTCTGGATGAATTGGTGCCCACATATGCACGTATGGAGGTCTCCTTGGGAAGGATGGCGGACTGCAGAATGTGCACAGACCTGCACTCCATCACAGTAGCCAGGGGTGAGTTCCTGCAGTGAGACGGAAACAGGGAACCTCAAAGTCCCTCCAGGTGCTCCTTCCCCTCAAGGATTCAGGCTGGGGCCCTCAGGCACCTGAAGGGAGGAAGAGTGGCAACTGGACACGCCTGGATCATACACTCGGGAATCTCAGAGGTTGTCCACTCCCTCTGAGCCCCCTTTGCCTGTGACCCCCTCAATCTCGTCCTCTGTCATTACAGAGAGAGCATCTGGCCCACAGCCAAAGCAAGCTGGGACCCTCATGGCCTCGGCTGTCCATAGGACGCATGCCAAAGTCAACACAGGCAACAGGGCCAATCATTGCACAGCAGTCTCCACCTCTGCTGTGGATGTCAGTGCAGAACCTAGAAGTGGTTGGCCTAGAAAAGAAATTCTGATCACAAGTGGTTGCACGGGTGAATACATTTTGTCACTTTATAATCTGAAAATATATTCATTTTCACTGAATAACGTCTTTCAGCTTCATTTACAGGCTTTGCAAGTCCTCCCCCTACATCTTCCTGCGCTAGCAGTTCAGTTGTGTGCAACCAGACCATGAGTGATTCCAGAGGGGGGGAAGTGCCTGTGGCAGGGCCTTTTGCAGTCTTGTACAAACACTGCCCCACGAACGCAGAGCTTTCATTCATCACACTAATCTCAATGTCCTGAGCATTTTCATTGCTGTCTGCTGGGGTTCGCTTTCATTTGTCCATCTGAGCTGACCTGCATCTCCAGCCACACACTGATCACACTCCAATGCAGCACCTGTGCCCGCCCAACACAAGGCTCCACTCACTTTTGATTTCGAAAAGTTGGTAGTGGTCAAATTCCTCAAAAGCTCCCCCATCATTTCCCCTCCTCTAGTCATCCATGTCCTTCCTCCATAACCATAGATCCCCCGGCATAACCTTTGACCTCCCCATTGTAACCTTCCAGCCTGAACCCCTGTAATCCAGGATGTTCAGGTGAACATGCAAGTTCCTTACCTTCCTAAGAATGCCGTCTCCATCTACATTGACCTCCCTGACCTCCTTCCCACCCTTGTGTCCATGTTTACCTCTGTGTCCCCACCAAACAACCCCTTCTACTGATACCGTCGCACCCTCATCTTCCCACCCCACCAGCTCCCCCTGCCCCCTTTTACTGTAACCATTCCCTCCTACCATGCCCACTTTGGGTTTGATCCCCAGGAGGCAGCCATTGACTCCACAGACCCCTCCCTTGAATGTGCACCTGGACATTCCACCTTCCCAACACCTAAGGTATCCCCCTCCTCTGTACTCCCTCCATTCCCTGGATCCCCTTCCAACCTCAACTCCACCACCACCCCCCCACCCCCCAGCACAAAGCTCACCCTCTCCCTAAAACCTTCACCCTCCCCCGCATTCCAACCACAACCCCACCCAGTCCCCCAATCATCTGTATCAGTCCTGGCAAAGTTCAGAAGCCTCAGTGAAGTTGGAGCTGCTGTATAGAGACCTCCCACCTTCTGAGAGCTGCACCACGGCAGAGCCATGTGCATGAGGATCTACCCAGCATGCAATGAGCATGTTTCTCCAGGGTGCAGTAGCTGTAGGCCTCCAGCATCATCACCTCAGATGTCCATGAACTGATCAAGGCCCTAAAAGTCCTGACGATTGTCCAGGTTTGTTCCAAGCTGGCATGTCTTTCTGCCGGCGTAATGGTAAATCGGGCGCGGGGAGACGATTCTGGTCGGGCCTTACTTTGCAAGGTAAAGGGGAGCAGGCGATTCTGCCTACAGTCTCACCATCCTCTTTGCCCTAGCTTGGAAACTGCTTTCAAATTAATACCGGGGCCACCTTGAATCATGTTTGTAAAGCCTAATACATTTTTTT
This sequence comes from Carcharodon carcharias, assembly GCF_017639515.1. Classification (NCBI taxonomy): domain Eukaryota; kingdom Metazoa; phylum Chordata; class Chondrichthyes; order Lamniformes; family Lamnidae; genus Carcharodon; species Carcharodon carcharias. The sequence continues at coordinate 64,887,690 of NC_054474.1, read as the reverse complement.
CCCTTTACTTCACTCAGGAATTCTGCATTGCTACTGTTTGTATAATCAGCATAACACTTCAAAAGTCCTTTTTCCAGAGTCACTGATTTTTGTCCTTTGTCCTCTTTCTCTTGCAACACATCCCCCACTTCTACCCTCACACATACTCTAATGTCTTGTGAAGTAGGAATGGGAAACTGAGTAAAGATATCCATTCCCAATTGATTACATCACATGATTTTCATAAGCAACATTTTTTGAAGTATGTTTGCCAAGAAAGTACTACTAACAGGAAACATATTGTGCTGAATTGCTCCAGGATTTTGAATGCCATAATGGGAAATGTCTGGCTGCCTGTGTTTCTTGAGTTACCTCATAACCTCATAGCCATGGCTTGGGGAAGGTACATTCGCCTCTGAGTCAGAGGGTCATAGATTCAAGTCTCACTCCAGAGACTTTAAAATTTAATCAAGCCTGGCAGGTCAGCACAGAAGTGGCGTATTTCAGAGGAAATGTTAAACCAAGACCCTGTTTGCCACCACAGGTGGTTGCTAAAGTTCCGATGAGACTATTCAAAGAAGAGCAGGAGAGTTTTCCAAGTTTCTAGGCTAACATTTATCCCCCAATCAACATAATTAAAAACAGATTACCTGGGTGTTACTCCATGCAGATTGATGGCAGCATTTCCCTACATTACAAGAGTAATGACGCTTCTTAAGTACTTTGCTAGCTGTAAAACGCTTTGAGGCATCCTAAAGTTGTGAACGGTGTTACATAAATGAAAGATTCTTTCGTTTTTAATACTTCAGAGCTGTTGTATAGAAGCAGACATTTTGTATGGAATATTCTCATTATGTGGCACCATGAAATTCCAAGCTTTGTGACATCATGATTGAGGAATTCTACCCACAAACGTTTCCATTCTTGATGTCAAACGGAAGGCATGTTAGTGAAAAGTATCTGATTTAACTGATGTCCCACATGGTTAAATCAATGCTTAGGCTCACACAAAGAGCAGTCACTTGGTTGGAATACTGGATAGTTGCTTGAGCTAGTCCAATAATAATCTCCGTCAGGGCAGTAAGGGGAAAAAAGGCTGGAAGGGATTAAAAAAAAAATACTGTAGTCCTCAGTAGAGTAAGAAGCAGACATCAATTTCCATCTCTCAGCAGAGCCACTGATAATTATTGAGGAAAATGCCTGCCGTGTGATATTCTGAGCAACATCTGGGCTTTGTTCTTTATCCTTGTATTTACAATTTTACTATTAACAGTAAATAGCATAAACCCCCAAGGCGTCTCAAATAATATATATATTACATAAATGCAAAATGCTCATTAACACATTATGCCTGAGCCCTTTCTGTTACAGACCCAACATTGAAATATTTTTCTGCACTTGGTTCCTTGCAAGAAAGCCCTAGAGTATTTAATTTAGTATAGAATTTGCCTCCAGGCTGTTGAGATTTTAACGTTTTGTGCACTTTAGCTGGAAATGTTAAAATTCACTTGGCTATTCCAAATTCTCTCCCAAAACCTCTCTACCCCTCTTTGATCCTTTAAGACCCTCCTTCAAACCTTCTTTGAATAGCTTTAGTCATCCTTCCTAACATGGCTTTCTTTTGTTAGGTATCAGTTTTTGCTAGACTATGCTTCTGTGAAGCATTGTGGACATTTTCCTATGTTAAAGGTGCTATATAAATTTAAGCTGTCATTGTTTTATTGACTATCCATTGCATTAAATGCTATGAATGCACCTGGAGCGTCTGGATCCTCCCTTGCACCACCTCCACCCCCTCCACTACCTCCACCACCCCAAAAATCATCACTGTCATGGCTGATAGTATTCATTAGTTGCAATAATTGTGAGAGAAGCTGAGAAGTGATCATTAATAAAACCAGTTACCTTGAAATTGGCCCCTTTGGTTTTAAATATATGATGATTTGCATATTAAACAACCAATTGACTCCATGGCTTAGATGATGTGGAATTTCATTACAACCTTGATGAAATACCTCATTTTACAAAATACCATTCAGCTTGAAAAATGTAGAGAGATTTCCTCATTTTAAAAAAACTGCATGGTTTAACTTGGTTATTGTGATTCTTACATTCACATTTACATTCAGCTGCGAACAACCTGCCTTTTTAAGAATGCTTAATGCAGTGTACTACTCCTTATACCCTAACAAAGCTGATTTTTCTTTCATTGTGGGTGGGAGAAAGAAGTCATTGTTTGCTCCTACCTGCCTTCAATTTGATGATTTCCCTGGCAGAATCATTGGCTACACAAATCATTGTGGTTGGTATGGAAATAAAGGATCGAGAAGATACGCAACCATTTTTTTTCCAAAGTAGGGGTTTAAAGAAAAATCCTTAGAAGGAATAAAGGTTTTAAAATAAATCAACACAGCAATCCATTTCTTTTCACAATTATTTATGAGGTATCTTACAGCGAGTATATTCTCAACACTCCCAAAGAAGATTAGATCTATAGTTGCCTCCCTAATCCAACTCTAATCTTTTCAGAATTTTTCTACTGAATTTGTGCCCAAGACCCTCTTATGTTTAGCTTTGGATACCATGTATATAAATGCTGCATATTCTTTCCAAACCTTTGAGGTTGGTTACTTTGTACATGAATATGCAATTTATGCCCACGATTACACGATTATGGCAATTTTTGAGTGTCGCAAGCACCTGCATATTAACTGATTTGTTGCCACTGTCTGAAGCTATTTGCTATCTGGAGAAATTGAGATACTCGTGTATCCTACATCAATAATAAAATATTTTTATTGTTGCATCAGCACTGCACTTGGTAAAAAAGAAAATTCTGTATGAATGGAAAGACCATTTGGAAAAACCCTTCTTGAAATGTTCTGGAAATAAGCACAGGTCATGAGAATGGAGTGAATTGACTGGGAGTGTTCCATTTGTAAACCATCCTTTAGAAGTCCAGTGGGAACTGAATTGTATCTGAAATCTGTGCTTTTAAAATATTCTTCATTGCAGGAGAATAAAGTGATATTATAGCACCATAGTTCGTTGACAGTCATTGAGGATTAGCAACAGTTTTTATAATCTTTAAGCGAATAAAATCTTGTCTTAGTTATTGGCCAATCATTGAGAATTGTTCTGAAGCTGTTGTATGTGCTGTACCCTGAGGTCAGTGTTTCTAAATGAATAGATTAGAGAAGTTGATGTTCTCATATGTGATGCAACAGCTATTTTTTGCTTGAATACGTAGTAATAGTGCCAATGTTACAGCTGTACTACTAAAAGATAATTCTCACAATGGAACAAAAGTGCACAAAAATGCTGCCGTCAATCTGCATGGAGTAACACCCAGGTAATGTTTTTAATTATGTTGATTAGGGGATAAATATTGGCCTAGAAACTTGGAAAACTCTCAGGGTGGGAAACATGTAAATTATGAAGAATAGGCAGAAGTGAGGGAGACACTTGCCTTTCAAATTTGAGTCCTGGATTAAAATCCACCTCAAATTGATGGGATGCAAGACCTATATTTACTGTAAACATCCACGTTGAAATGAGTTCAAACTCAATCCAATTCCTAATGGAATGGCTCCACAGCACAAACACTTCCCCAAATTAGTGACCTTCCACAGAGATTAAAAGATGCCTGAAATAGAAAATTGGAAAATATTATATACTGCTTCAAGAGAGAGTCTCTAGTTATGATTAGAGTACATTGTGCTACGACTGTTGCAGGTGGTAAAGCGGAGTTATTTAAAAATCCCAGAGGGAAACTTTAAACAACTGTAATAACCTATAATTTTAAGTGTTATGTTTGATATGCAACTCTAAATTCAAGAATCAGACCACCAGTTCTCGAGGTTTTACATTAAACTAAAGGAAACATCTTATTAAATTACACAGGTTAAAATAGATATACACATGTCCACAAATAACTACTATCATAACTTTTAACAAATTCTCAAACTAATCTCCATTAAGGCAACAGCAGCTCATAGACAACACCAGGCAAAGCATTTTCATCTTACAAATTCAAAATGAGGTTCTTTCATTTTGTTTGCTGTGGAGCCAGTTGGAGGCTTGCAGCTGCCTTTTGCTCTCACATTGCCTCTGCTCTGCATGCCTGAAAATTACTGAAGTTATAGCTACCAGCCCCATTGAATGTTAATTCCCATTTTATCAACAACCTCTGAACTAACTCCTCTCTGACAATAAAACCCCTTTTGTAGTATCAACTTTATTAGTAATAAAAACTGGTAAATTGGTAGCTGCTAGAAGGCATCAGTTTTCACTCCACTTCTTGAATGCTCTATTCAAGAGGCAGGGCGTAGCTTAGTGATATTGTTGCTGGCCCAACAAGAGACCCAGGGTAATGCTCTGGAGAACTGGGTTTGAATCCTACCACAACAGATGGTGGAATTTGAATTCAATAAAAATCTGGAATTAAAAGTGCAATGATGACCATGAAACCGATTGTTGTAAAACCGATCTGGTTCACTAATGCTCTTTAGGGAAGGAAATCTGTCATCCTTACCTATTGGCCTACAAGTGACGCCAGACCCAACTGCCCTCTGAAATGGCCTAGTAAGCCACTCAGTTGTAACAAACTGCTACAAAGGCACAAAGAAGGAATGAAACCCGACCCTGTCAACACTGCAAAGTCCTCCTCACTAACATCTGGGGGCTAGTGCCAAAATTGGGGGAGCTGTGTCAGATTAGTCAAGTAACAACAGTCTGACATAGCCATCCTCATGGAATCATACCTGACAGATAATGTCCTAGACTCTACCATCACCATCCCTGGACAGACTCCGCAGATGTGGCAGCACAGAGGTATACAGTCAGAAGGGGTTGTCCTCTGAAGTCTCATGGCATCAGGTCAAACATGAGCTGATTGCCACTTACTGCTCTCCCTCAGCTGATGAATCGGTGCTCCTCTATGTTGAACATCACTTGGAGGAAGCACTGACAGTAGCAACGGCGCAGAGTGTTTTCTGGTTGACTTCAATGTCCATCACCAAGAGTGGCTCGGTAGCACCACTACTGACTGAGCTGGCTGAGTCCGAAATGACGTAGCTGCCAGACTGGATCTGTGGCAGGTGGTGAGGGAACCAACGAGAGGAAAAAGCATATTTGACCTTATCCTCATCAACCTGCCTGCTGCAGTTGTATCTGTCCTTGGCAGTTTTGGTAGGAGCGACCACCGCACATTGTGGAGATGAAGTACCGCCTTCACATTGAGGGTACCCTCCACAGTGTTGTGTGACATTTGCTAAATGGGATAGATTTCAAACAGATCTAGCAACTCAAGACTGGACATTTATGAGGCGCTGTAGAACGTCAGCAGCAGAATTGTACTCAAACACAACCTGTAACCTTATGGCCCGGCATATCCCCCACTCTACCATTACCATCAAGAGGAACAACCCTGGTTCAATGAAGAGTGCATGCCAGGAGCAGCACTAGGCATACATATTAAAAATGAGGTGTCAACCTGGTGAAGCTATAACACAGGACCACTTGCGTGCCAAACAGCATAAGCAGCAAGTGATAGATAGAGCTAAATGATCCCACAGCCAACAGATCAAATCTAAACTCTTCAGTCCTGCCACATCCAATTGTGAATGGTGGTGGACAATTAAACAACTCACTGGAGGAGGTGGATCCACAATATCCCCATCCTGCTCTTGTAGCCACAGTATTTATATGGCTAGTCCAGTTCAGTTTCTGGTCAATGGTAACCCTCAGAATGTTGATAGTGGGGGAGTCAGTGATGGTAATGCTAATGAACATCAAGGGACGATGGACAGGTTCTCTGTTGTTGGAGATGGTCATTGCCTGGCATTTGTGTGGTGTGAATTTTATTTGCCACTTGTCAGCCCAAAACTGGATATTGCCCATGACTTGCTGCATTTGGACATGGACTGCTTCAGTACCTGAAGAGCTGCAAGTGGTGCTTAACATTTGTTCAATCATCAGCGAACATCCCCACTTCTGACCTTGTGATGGAAGGAAGGTCATTGATGAAGCAGCTGAAGATGGTTGGGCCTTGGACACTATCCTGTGGAATTCCTGCTCTGATGTCCTGGAACTGAGATGATTGACCCCCAACAACCACAACCAGTGGAGAGTTTTCCCCCTGATTCCCTTTGACTCCAGTTTTGCTATGGCTCCTTGATGCCACAGTCGGTTTGATGTCGCCTTGAAATCAAGGGCAGTCACTCTCACCTCACCTCTGGAGTTCAGCTCTTTTCTCCATGTTTGAACCAAGGCTGTAACAAGGTCAGGAACTGAGTGGCCCTGGTGGAGCCCAAACTGGACATCAGTGAGCAGGTTATTGCTAAGCAAGTGCCTTTTGATAGCACTGTTGATGATCCTTCCATCACTTTACTGATGATGGAGAGTAAACTGATGGGGCAGTAATTGTCTGTGTTGGATTTGTCCTGCTTTTTGTGTATGGGAAATAACTGGGCAATTTTCCACATTGCCAGCTGGATGCCAGTGTTGTAGCTGTGCTGGCACAGCTTGGCTAGGGGCACTGCAAATTCTGGAGCACAAGTCTTCTGTACTGTTGTTGGAATATTGTCATGGCCCATAGCCTTTGCTGTATCCAGTGCCTTCAGCCATTTCTTGATATCAAGTTGAGTGAATCAAATTGGTTGAAGACTGGCATCTGTGGTGCTGGGGTCCTCTGGAGGAGGCTAAGATGGATCATCCACTTGGCACTTCTGGCTGATGATTGTTGCGAATGCTTCAGCCTTTTCTTTTGCACTAATGTGCTCGGCTCCACTATCATTGAGGATGGGGAAATTTGTGGAGCCTCCTCCTCCAATGATTTGTTTAATTGTCCACCACCATTCACAATTGGATGTGGCAGGACTACAGAGCTTAGATCTGATCTGTTGGTTGTGGAATTGCTCAGCTCAGTCCATCACTTGCTGCATATGCTGTTTGGCACCCAAGTAGTCCTGTGTTGTAGCTTCACCAGGTTGACATTTTTAGGTATGCCTGGTGCATGCCCTCCTGCATCTTCGCTGAACCAGGGTTGATCCTCTGGTTTGGTGGTAATGGTAGAGTGGGGGATATATCGGGTCATGAGGTTACAGATTATGGTTGAGTACAATTCTGCTGCTGCTGATGATCCACAGCACCTCATGGATGTCCAGTCTTGAGTTGCTAGATCTGTTTGTAATCTATCCCATTTAGCACGGTGGTAGTGCTACACAACACAATGGAGGGTATCCTCAATGTGAAAACTGATTTTGTTTCCACAAGGATTGCTACCGATACTGTCATGGACAGATGCATCTGCGGCAGGCAGGTTGGTGAGGATGAGGTCAAGTATGTTTTCCCCTCTTGTTGGTTCCCTCACCACCTGCCACAGACCCAGTCTAGCAGCTACGTCCTTTAGGACTCAGCCAGCTCGGCCTGTGGTGATGCTACCGAGAATCTCTTGGTGATGGACATTGAAGTCCCCCATCCAGAGTACATTCTACACCCTTGCCACCCTCAGTGTTTCCTCTAAGTGGTGTTCAACATGGAGGAGAACTGATTAATCAACTGAGGGGCCGGGGATGGTGCAGTTGTGGGGAGTTGTTGCAGTACGTTAGAATTTCCAAGTACGTGGTAATTCCCACATGGCTGTTTTCTTGTCAATGTTTGACCTAATGCCAAGAGAGCTCATGGGGTCTGGAGCTGATGTTGAAGAGTCCCAGGGAAACTCCCTCCTGACTGTATACCACTGCTGGGTCTGTCCATCCATGGTGACGGTGCTGCCTGAGACATTACCTGTATGTTTCCATGTGTATGACTATGGCCGGCTGTCAGACAGCTCTCCCAATTTTAGCCCAAGCTGTTGTTCATCTCAGTCAGCACCTACTTCCAGCCAATACCTGTGCTTCTTAATTCATGCAGTTTCCCAAATAATAAAGATTTATTAAACATACGAATTTTGTTTGTCTGTAAGCATCTCTTCCAGTTTGCTAATGCCACTTAACCTTTTCATTGAAAAGTCTTAATTCTTTATCACATGATTTTTTGCAATTAAGAGTCTGTAAACTTGTAGTTATAAAATGAACAATGCTGTACTGGATCACTGCAAAGATAGGGAAACTGATCCATACAGAATTGAGTCCAAAATTGGGAAGTGAAATAGATTTGAAGCAGCATACGAGAGAAGATATTTGCTTATTTTAAGTTTGCATGAGGATTTAACTACATTTGAAATGTTAAAAATGGCACGCAAATGTTTCAAGGCATCGTGTAAACGTTTATATCTTGAACAGGTTCCGTAAATCGATGTATAATCCTTTTAGGAATGTGGAACGTGCAAGTATGCATGCATTAGTTGATTTTGTTGAAAATATGTTTGGGTGTTTAGGGATAACAAAAACAGTGACCTAAAGACTTTGGATTATGGGTTGCTGTTACACCAGAGAAACTGGAGGCACTGGGAGTCAGCATTCCAACCATAGTTACTGCATGAGGTTACATTTCCTCAGTAGTCATGCTGACACATAATGTACCAGCACAACATGTATGGTCTTGAGTGCCTCTTGCTAAGCTCCTTGGGAACTGTTGACTGATTCCAGCTTCTTGAAGCAATTTCGAAATGGCACAGGTACAACTCCAAGCTGATTATGATCATATGCAATGCTGTTTTTTTCACTCATGAATGCAGGAATTTTAACACACTGATTCACATTGCCCTTTAGAAGGAAAAACTAGAGATGAGGGCGGTGGGGAGGGTGGGGGTAGAAGCTATGACACATTACACCTTAAAACGTACAAGTTTCACATGACTTTGGAATCATAATGTTCTCATCTGGCTTTACCAAATTAACAACTCATTGCATAGTTTTGTGATAAGCAAGTGAGACCTTTTTATTATTTATCATATTTTTCTTTTCACCAGATATTTTCCTCGTTCGAATTTTCTTCCTGTGGCTTTAACCTCTGATTATGTTTCCAATGAATTTCCTACAGGAATGACCTGAAAGTTGGTCGATCTCACCGAACAAGCGGAATTTGAGAGGTTGAGGTTGTCTGGGGCTGGGGTGGGGGATGGGTGGTGGTCTATCATATTGGATCAGTTTTATGGGAGATGATTTATTCAGATGGTGGGCTTGATGAATTGCGAGAAAGATTTAAGAAATTTGGGTATATAACAGTTATGCAAATATTTCACTTGTGTCCAAAATTCCAAAAGTCATGTAATTTGTTTGCACCCAGATTACAGATGTATCTGGGCACAAATGCAGAGGAAACTCCAGGCCTGTGATTCTCTTCCTAACAAATATCTCTAGTAAATAAGAACTACAGCATTATTTGGCTGCAATACAATGTAATGCTTCCTTTACATTGCAGCAAAAATGTGGCTTAATCCTTACCTTCCTTATTTCCTGTAGCAGCCATCATTATGATCTCTTTGAATCAAATTATGGTTGCTTTGTATTTTAAACTTGTTTTCACTGAGACCCCTGTTGAAGTTGCTCATATTACTTTTAGAGAATGAGAGAAATGACAGACTATTCATGGCACAAATACGTAAATTCATTTTGTAAAGTTTCTTTATTCGTCAATGGTAAGTAGTCTTTCTTTCCATCAGTCTAGGCTAGATTCAAATGTAAATAGGAAGTTTAATATTAAACCAAACTTCCTGTTTTCCAAATTCAGCAAAGCTCTGGTTTATCATTGCATCCTTGGGTTGAAGGCAAATACCCTGTGTTTTTAAAGCATGTTATTTGTTCAACAGTGCATTAACTTAATGTTACATTTAAATAAAACAATACACAAAAGTAAATTCAATAAATCTTATTTTAAAAATTATATTTGTGTGAATTTGGCAAACTACTCTTTCATATCAATAAAAACCTTCAGCGGTTTGAGAAGCAGACTTATTACAACTTTCTCAGGGCAAGTAAGGAGAACAATCACTGCTGCCCTGCCAGCATTGCCCACATCTTGGAAATTAATTTAAAGAAAATGACATTAAAATCATGAATGTTATACAAATGTGAACTGTAATAATATTAACTGCAGCCCCTTGTAATCTGTTTTAATTGAGTTTTTCATGTACCGTGTGGTAAAAATGAATTGTACTTCTGAAGGAAATAAAAAAAATTGTTTTTCTGGAGGCATTGTTGAGATTGCTTTGTGTCACGTTAATATCTGGAAATGAAAGACTATTCATCACACATGTGTGCTTCAATTCATATTTTTTTCCATAAAAGATGAAGGAACCCTTACATTTTTGATGACGCATATTCTTGCTTTTTGTCTGTGGCACTTTTACTGTTATTTGATACCAGTGTGTGAAACCAAGAGGAAAGAGACTTCTGAGAATCCTTTTATATTTACTCAATTTAAATGAAAGTGTTCACTGTGGTTAACCTATTTTCCACTAATGTGTAACATGTGAATAGCTGCTGTACTTAATGCCACTGTATGCAATTTGCAGCTACTAGCTATTGTTATTAAACCGGAATTCAAGAAATATCACATGTACAGACCAATTGTAGCACAACTTGAAGTTTTAGTTCAGTGGCTACTAGGCACTGTTATTAGGATCGCAGGACAACACATTATTTTATATTTAAAATTAAATATAATTAAGCAGCAGGTGGTGCAGTGCTCAGATGCACTAGTGGAATCATGGATTGGAGGTCGCCAATCCCCACATATTGAGCTCTTGATTTTTACTGTGCCATTGTGCATCACTAAGGCCATGAGTAGGGAAAGGTTTTACTGGTCCCCTGCTGGTTATGTAATTTCAGTGCCTTAATGTTCAGTTTAGGTTCAATCAATAACTACTCAACCATTTATAATGTGAACTATTTTTTTGAACGTGGCTTATTGCAGTGAATCTGGAACATGAAGCAAGTTCTTCTCCTTTGGACAATATCAAGGAAAACAACAACTTGCATTTATAAGCACCTTAAACATAATAAAATGTCCCAAGGCACTTAACAGGTGTTAAAACAGATAAAATTTGATACCGATCCACCCTAAAGAGATGTTGGGATAGGTAGCCTGAAGACTGGTCAAAGAGAGGCTTTTAAAAACTTCCAATTACACGTTGACTTGTTTAGATACTCAGCGAAAAGAAATTCTTCAATCATCAAAGTTACTATTTCCTTTTGCCTGGTACACACAAACACATTATTTATTGTGTTGAGATGAAGTGGCAGCATTTGCTTGCTTTATTTTCAGCTATGCTGCCAGCAAACATTATCAGCTCAGCATCATAACTTTCTGGGTGATCCAGTGCCCTGATAACATGCTATCTTATCAAATTTATTTGCGATAAAGGAAATGCTTTGACCTCCTTTAGTCTTACTAAATCATCTTGTACATTTATTGTTCCCCGAAAGGGATGATTGTACATCCTGTTTTTATATTGTTTTAAAATTAGGTCACTTGTGTTAAGACTACATGTAAGAGTAAATAAACAGGAGCCTTCAATGGAATGAAAAATCTTTCTGGCATCCTGCTGATTGACTAGTTTTCTCTTCATTATTTTCTTGTGGGGGTTAAATGGAGCATATTTTCTGAAAACAAAGTTCAATGAGAAATGAATTCCTACACGCACCCCTATTAGTGTAGCTTTTCTTCAGTTAAACTGTGTTACTGAATGTACGTTAATGATATGAGTTAAGGAGATTCCAGGCTTTCTTTTTTTCCCTGACATGCTTGAAAACTGGGAAGAAAGATTAATAGAAGTTGTTCTGAAAATATGTATACCCATGTGCTAATAAAAGGAAGTGCAGAAAGATGTTCTTTTAAACTGCATTGGTACAATTTTGCAATATGGTTTGAAAATGCTATCTAAAAGTATTTATAAGCTTATTTTCTGCTTTTATTGTTTTTGCTGTTTTACTGTTATCATGACAAATTTTTCTTTCCTAGCCTCTTTGCAGCCTTTGATATGGTCAACCACACCAAATGCCCCTCTTCCATAATACAGCACAGTTAGCCTCCCCAAAATTGGTTCGTTTAGCCCCCATTTTCTGCCTGGCAAGTAGATGTGATGAGGGGGAAAGGCAGGGCAAACAATTCCAGACCCCCCCTGAGTGATAAGAGAGAGCGAGAGAGTGAGAGGAAGCAGAAAGAGAATGTATTTGACAGACGTCAAGTGGATAATCCAATTGAGAATCGGGCTCAGTATGTAAGGTTCAGAAAGGAATTGAAGACAAAACAAATAAGGGAAGCAAAGAGGGAGTATGAGAAGAGACTGGCAGATAACATAAAAGGGGTCCTAAGAGTCTTTTCTAAGCATATAAATATAAAAGGGTGGTAAAAGGAGGAGTGGGCCAATTTTGGATCCTGAAGCGGGTTTATGCGTGAAGGCAGAGGGCATGGCTGAAGTACTGAATGAGCACTTTGCATCTGTCTCTATCATGGAAAAGGATGCTGCCAAAGTCATGGTGGAAGATGATGTAGTTGAGACACTTGATGCGTTTAAAATTGAAAAAGAGAGGTATTAGATAGACTGGCTGTACTTAAAGTTGATAAATGACCAGGACTAGATAAGGTGCACCTGAGATACTGAGAAAAGGAAGAATGGAAATTGTGGGAGCATTAACTTCCAATCCTCATTAGATGCAGGGATGGTGTTTTAGGACTGAAGAATTGCAAATGTTATTCTTGTTCAAAAAAGGGTGTAAGGATAAGCCCAGCAAATGTAGGCCAGTCAATTTAACCTTGGTGATGGGGAAGCTTTTAGAAACAATAACTTGGGACAAAGTTGCCACTTGGCATAAATGCAGATTCATTAAGGAAAGCCAGCACAGATTTGTTGGGGGAAAATTGTGTTTAACTAACTTGCTTGAGTATTTTGCTGAGGTAACAGAGAGGGTAGAGGGCAGAGGTAACAGAGAGGGCAATGTTGCTGATGTAGTGTATATGGACTTTCAAATGGCATTTGCTAAGTGCTGGACAGAAGACTGATAGCAAAGTTGGAGCTCATGGAATAAAAGGGACAGTAGCATTATGGATAAGAAATTGGCTGACTAACAGGGAACAAAGAGTAGCGCTGAATGGTTGTTTTTCAGTCTGGAGGAAGGTTTATAATGGGGTTACTCAGCAGCTGGTGTTAGAACCCCTGCTTTTCTTGATACCTATTAATGATCTAGACTTTGATGAACAGGCACAATTTCAAACCTTTGTCGATGACTGTAACTGTGTGGAGATTAGTATTAAAATTCAAGAGGACAGAAATTGGTTGATGGAATGGGCAGAAAGTGGTAGATGAAATTTAATGCAGATAAGTGTGAAGTGATTCATTTGGTAGGAAGATGGGAAAGTGGCTATATAATAGAGGAGCAGAGGACCCTCAGGGTATATGTGGATAAGTCATTGAAGGTGGCAGGCAGGTTGAGAGAGTGGTTAAAAAGCATACAGGATCCTGGACTTTTTCAATAGGGTCATAGAGTATAAAAGCAAGGAAGTTATAATAAACTTGTATAAAACATTGGTTCAGTCTCAACTCGACTATTGTGTCCAGGATGTGAAGGCTTTAGAGAGGGTACACAAAAGATTAATAAGAATGGTTCGAGGGATGAGGATCTTCAGTTATGTAGATAAATTGGAGAAACTGTGGCTGTTCTCATTGGAGAAGAGAGGCTTAGAGGAGATTTAATAGAGGTTTTCAAAATTGTACAGGGTCTGAACAGAAAAAAGTAGGGAGAAACAATTCCCATTGGTGAAGGGTCAAGATTCAGATGACATCGAGTTAGGGTGACTGGCAAAAGAAACATTGGTGTCATGAGGAAAACTTTTTTTATGCACCGAGTAGTTAGGATTCAGAATGCACTGCCTGAGAATGTCATGTAGGTAGATTTAAATGTACCATTCAAAAGAGAATTGGTCATTATTTGAAAGGAAAATATTTGCAGGGCTACAGGGAAAATGTCAGGGGAGTGGTGCAAGGTGGAGTACTCTTGCAGAAAACCAACCAGGTGTAGGGAGGGAATTGCTTGGAGCATAGGCAACTGAAGGCATGACCACCAATAGCAGATCAATTGTGACTGAATTATGATATTAATGAAGCTGATAAATGGCTGACCTTCCAGTCAAGGATTGCGACCTCACCTGAAAACCACCAGTTTTTATTGGTCAGGTAATAACGCAGGATCCCTGTTAGCCACACGTTAAATTCAAAAGGCATTGTTAAATTGTATTCAAGTGCTTTTCAATTGCATTAATTAGGCTCCTATTGCTTGCATGATTTCTCGGGCTGTTAGCGGTGTCAGACCTTCGAAATACAGCTTTCCATGTATATACTCCCCCGCCACGATTCTTGCTCTTGCACACTTCATTAAATTCCACCCTATGTTTCCAAAGAGTAAACATTAAACCATATTTTGAATGTTTTCTCTTTTATCTTTTAAAAGTTCTATTGATTTGAGGAGTAAGCACCTGTTCTTAACAACAGAGAGAATCATCGTCTTGATAGCACTCTTTCCTCGGTGTAGCAAGGTTGTAGGTTCAAGTTCCACTCTAGGACTTGACTGTCACCCTAGATTATGTGCTCAAGTGCAGTACCGAGGGAATGCTGCATTGTTAGAGATGAGATGTCAAACTGAGGCCCTGCCTGCTGTCTGAAGTGGATGTAAAAGATCCCATGGCACTATTTCAAAGAAGGGTTATGCCTGATGCCCTGGCTAATATTTATCCTTCAATTAACCCCAAAGCAAATTCTCTGGTTGTTATTTCATTGCTGTACATGGGAGTTTGCTGTGTATGAATTGGCTGCCATGTTTCCTATATTACAGCGGTGACTACACTTCAAAAATACTTCATTGGCTGTAAAGCAGTTTGGGATGCCCTGTGGTCATGAAAGCCACTATATAAACATGAGCCATTTTTTTTCATTCATAATGCTTTGCTGAAGGATTTTCAGAGTGAATTACAATATTTTCCAGATGCCATAATGATATGAAATATGAAAATGATTATCAGAGTATGAAATATCTTCAACTATGACTAAATTAACTTTGTACTTTAGTGTGAAATTTCTAAAAATAAACAATAAACCATGGATCTTTGGGCATTAAAAAACCTTCACTTTTTTTGTTTGAAGGTTAATTGAACACAAATTGATCGATTCTTTACAAGTAGTTTTTTTTTGGTTTGTAGAGACAACCATAGTTTGTGGTGTATAAGATGACCTAATTTCTTTGAACCTAGGATGCATGATTAGACCATTACTTGGTATACAAGTTGACCCCTCATTTATCAACTAATAAATGCATATTTTGGGCTTTACTCATATTTGGAGTGGGACTCAGTTTTTTTAGCTCAGAGATACATGTTTAGGGTTATGCTCCTCCTCAAGGTTGGTGCTTTGGCTCAAGCAGATGATGCAGGCCATGTTGCCAAGAAGATGCACAGGAGGTTAAGACACACCCACACATAGCTGATTTTGCATATTGACCAATTAACTGAAATGGGTCCTCCTGCACCAATAGCAGTTGTTCACATTTTACACTCGGCGTATAAGTCAACTCCGACTTTTGGAAAGATTCTTCAAAGTTTGAAAGGTTGTCTTATGTGCCACAATCTACGATAATACTTATGGAGTAATTAGGCATTGCTTGCTACCTCACTTGTCTTGAGTGACAAAAATATGAATGACATATTAATTAAGTGGGAAATCTGGATATTATGCTGTTCAGTATCTAATCTGTATGTGTGTGTATATATACATTAAGGGGAGAATTTTCTCCCTGTTGGGGAATGGTTGGGTGGGAGCAGGCATGGGCGCAGGCGGGCGCGCAACCAATATACGTGGCTGGGCCAATTAAGGCCTGCCCAAAGTGATGCGCACTCGGAAGCACTGAGCGCTCCCTGTGCGGGTGGGGGGAGGAGTTTGAGTCGGGGCCTGCGCTCTTTGGATGGTCAAAAATTTTAATGAAGAAAAAAAATTTAAGACGTGTCCCCTCATGTGACAGTGTCACATGAGTTGGGACATATCATTGAACTTTAATAAAAATGTTTACTTAATTTATAAACACTTCATGAAACCTCATCTCTCCTGTGGATGAGGTTTGATGATAAACGTGAAGGCCGCCTGAGCTCTTTGCCTGCCTGCCAAAAGTAAGGTTGGTCGGGCAGCTCTGTTAAGTGTTTTAATTAGTTTTTAATAGGCCTTTAACAGTTTGGCGGGCACGCAGCCGACTCCAGTGCTTGCCCACCGAACTGAAAATCGGAATGATGAGCAGTGACATCGGGACGCATGCCCGATATCACCGCGCGCCATTTTACGTGTCAGTGAGTGGGGCCCTCCCCTACAAGCCAGCCCAAAGATTCTGGCCTAAGACTTATTCTGATTGTACTAAAAAATGTTTGAAGTAATTTGGCTCAAGATGTGCGATATCTCCTATAGTATCACATTTAGGAATAATAACTTGCATTGGGAAGCAACAGGTGGGCTAACTATGCGAGCTATGGCAGTGATGATGGTGTACTTTCCAGTTAGATACCAAAAATATGTCAATAATGAAATGTAGTCACATTCTGCATAAAAGAATGCACGTATCTGACACACGGCTAGCTGTGTGCAGCATTCCACAATTAATTTAAGTGGAATCTTAAAACTCCACGGGTCATGTACACCGATCAAATCGGAGAGGAGTCGCAACTTATCAATGACCAAAGAGTCTTCCAGCTTTCTCTGTTAAAATAAAAAGTCAAATCTGTTGGGAAATCAGAACAGCCTGATAATATAAATGATCACAACCACAAACATGTCAAAACAATATGAATTCTTGTAGCAGCTGTAGCAAGAGAATGGCTGGAATTTTCCATTTCCCTGTGCCGCAGGTCGGGCGAGCTATTGAAATCTCCGTTCACATCAGCCAGACCGGGAGATCCTGTCGGCGGGAGGGGCTGGAAAATTCCGGCCGATATTACATGAAACAGGTGTATCCACAATGGTCGCACCTAGAACTAAGCAAAAACTTTAATTAAGATGCATCTGTCCTGCAAGAAAACTTCAATGTACATGTGATTATATTGGAAACAAGAACAATAGCAGTCATAAGGCAAAATAAATTGAATTACTAATATTGGCCCAGACCTTTTATTCTCTGGAGGGTGGTACTCCAGAGGTACCTAGGAAGATGTGCTGGGGGAACCCTTGAAAGTCCCTATGTAAGGCCTGAATTGCCTGGGTTACAACTTTCGTTGGGCAATGACCCTGCATGTGGATCCCTCCAAAATTCCAATTTAAAATCAGAGACTAACATACAGGAATAATTACCCAGGAAAAATTAGAAGGATTAAAACCAGTTGTAACTCCTGGGTTACTATTCTACAGCTATATATACTATTAATATACTACTGACTCTCTCCCCGACTTCCCACTCAACCCTCTAACTACATCCCCGACCATCTGACTACCCCCCTGACCCCTTCTGACCCTCCCTGACTACCCGACTACCCCCGACTCACCCTGGCTCCCCCCTGACAATCTGACTACCCTCCCCACCCCTGCTGACTACCAGACTACCCAGCCATCTGAACCCGGCCCCACCACCACTGACCCATCCTATCCTGACCCCCCTACTCCCTCACCCACTTAACTTGCACTCTCACCTTCACTCCTAGCTTGTCACAATGGCTGGGACATTTAAACTTACCTGGTTTATGGCAGATTGTGCTGTAAAAGGGAGGCCATGGCTTCACTACCCCCGACGGCCCTGCACTCCACAGAAGGACTCCAGGAGCAGCTATGCTCCACATCTCTCAGCAGGCCTGGGTTGGAAGTCTGGGTGAGAAGCATGGAGGTAGGAAAGCAGGAGTGGAGTGGCAATCTGATGTTGATCCCACTCCATGGAAGATTTGGCCCAATATTCTTTGGATTGACTGGTAGAGATAAGCCTTTCTTTTTGTTTACTTGTGGTTTGATATGGCTGTTGCTACCAAATTCTGTGACAGATAACTGGGATGTTTGCAAATCAGTAAACTATCTCCATGGTTATCAATGGTTTTTCTGACTATATGTCTGGGAAGTTCTCATTGACATGGTCATCTAGTGGAGTTATGCATCTATTGCTTTTGATTCCTCTTCGGTACCTACCTGAGGTGTTTCACTTCCTCATAATCTAGGAAGCTTGTATCTGAAGCAGTTATTATTATTTGGCCAATGAATCTACCTGGTCCATTGCATCTGATATTCTTGGTTTTCCAGGCTGGTACACAGGGTACTTAATTTCTTGTGCATTTTGCTCAGCCCATGTGATTTCCAAGCACTCTAGAAAGTTTATATCATCACTCTTAGACATTATTGAAATCTTGTACAGATATAGATTTAAATTTGAAGAGCCCAGGTATTATCTTGCAGGGCGGACTCCCATATCCAATATCTAAATTCATGCAGATACTTGTGCTGAAAATTAACTCAGTTGGTCCTAATTTTCATGAATTGAACACACCAGACCATGCCCAGAAAAGTCAGAAGGAAGTTTCATTCCTTCATTAAGGCTGGCAAACTTCATAAATTATGATCATTTCTCACCTTGCCCTTCACCTGAAAGGTTAGAATAACATTCCCACTATTTAGTTGTCTCTCTTGTCATTATTGGTGTTCAATGATTTTGAACTTTAAAATATAAAGGACAGAATTTTTGCTTGGTGGGCAGGCACATGCCCAACCCGCTCGAGCGTGAAATAAGATGTGATGATGTCAGCCGAGCATGATGACGTCAACACGCACTCTCACGATATTTTGCTAGGCGGGCAAGCACGGGAGATGAAGGCACGCCCACCATTAATTAAGAGGCAGGTTAAGACCCTTGACACACCAATTGTCTCCCTGTTTACATAGCTCGTGCGATTTTTTGGCCGTCACACGGCAAAATGGGCAGACGGGCAGGCCACAATTTGCAAAAACTCATCCACAGGTGGGATAAGAAGGGTCAGTGGCAATGTCAATATGAGTAATGAGGAGTTTTGGATACAACTTGCTGCTCATTGCTTCTGTGAACTGGACTGCTCCACCTCGCTTCACCCTGAGCATTTGTAGGCTTCATTTCAGGACTTATTGTTGTCTCCCAGGCCCTCAGAGGATTCAGACCATATGGACCCTTCCAGGTATCAGATAGCCTTCTGTGACCATGGTAATGGGGATTGTGCTCTCTGCTGGAGGTACCTCCTCTGAGGAGGAAGAGAGGGGCAGAAGGGAGCAGAGGCCAGGTGTCCCAATGCAGCTTCCAGGTGAGGGACCTGTGAGAGGAGAGGTGCAGGGACAAGGGGGGCAGGGCCAACAGGAAGTTCAAGGTGGAAGGGGCCGCAGGAGATGGCACTATCCTGCTGCCAGATTTACAGGGGGCGATGCATCTACCTTAATATGTCTGAGGTGCCATGGCTCTGTCTCTCAAGGGAGACAGTGACTTCCATCTGTCAGAGGATTGGGCCTGAGATCAGCTTTGACTGTGTGGGTGGACACTCCATGCCAGTGGCGCTGAAGGTCATAGTGGCCTTCAACTCCTATGCCTCCAGCTCTTTCCAAGGCTCGGTGGGGGATCTTTATGGAGTCTCCCAATCCACAGTTGTGTCAAGCTGGTGAAAGAAGATCCATTCAGCCATGCATTGACGTTCATTCATTACCATATGGATGAGGCCAGCCAGGCGGAGTGAGCCAGAGGCTTCGCAGTGATTGCTGGATGCAATCAATTGCACACATGTGGCCATCAAGGCGCCAGTGGGTCAGCCAGGTGCCTTCGTCAACAGGAAGAGCTTCCACTCCATGAATGTGCAGGTAGTGTGTGACCACAGGATGCAGATTCTACAAGTCTGTGCAAGGTACCCAGGCAGCTCCCATAACGCATACATCCTCAGTAAGTCCCAGGTGCCGGGGCTCTTCAGTGTTTCAGGTCTGCTGGATGGATGGCTGCTGGGTGACAAGGGCTATCCCTCAAAAGGTGGTTCATGACACCTCCCCGCCATCCAAGAACAGAAGCCGAGCAGTGATACAACATGAGCCACGCCTCCACAAGGGCGGTGGTAGGGAGGACCATCGGTCTTCTCAAGGTGCACTTCCGATGCCTGGACCATTCAGGGGGCGCACTGCAATACCCCCCAGAGTGGGTGTCATGGATAGTAGTTGCATGCTGCACTCTCCACACTCTGGAACTGGCAAGCGGGGACCCAATGGAGGAAGAAGACCTTGATGCAGTTGCACAGGCAACAGATGATGAGTCCAGTAGTGGGTCCGAGGACAGAATGGTCAGGAGAACGCTGAGGGCATGGACACTGACCTTGGCAACCTACAGGGAGGCCGGGACACCTGGGACACTTTGATCCAATGCTGATCCAATGCTCCTTCAGCTAGGCTACCAAATAAGAACCATCACCACATACCAGGGCTGCAGACTCCATACTCGATCCCAGACAGGAATATTTCTTTGGCCACCACTCTGTGCCTTTGCAATAAAGTTTCAGGAGACACATGTCCATCATTACATAATGGCCTTCCCTGCACCTACAGAACAAATGAAGCATACAGAGACCAATAGCACAAAATAACATCTCATTTAATTGTAAATGTGAAGCATAGCTGAAATAAACATTAAACATAATCACACCATGAAAAAATGTAAAGCAAAATGGGGGAACAAAATATCACCCATGATGAGCCCGTCTTGTGCTTAAGGTGCTTTACATTTATATTTGCGGGTGCTACACCTAGGTGCTCCCTCTCACTGGCACCGGCACTGGAGTCAGCCTGCTCATTCTGCTGTCCTGTTAGCCTTGTTGACCTTGGCAGTCGCCCTCTGGCCCGTGGAGCCTGTGCTGGCCCTGCCTGGGAGGGAGTGGCCAGTGCCATGGCTGGCATCTCCTCAGTTGCCACAGCCTCATGCGATGCCACAGTCACTGGCAGAGGGGCGGTGGAGCTACTGCCATCATCCGGAGCGCCCTGAGAGGAGCCCACAGCGACGACAGGCAGCTCGTGTGCCAACATGAGGTAGCTTTGGACCTCCCTGCTCACCATTGATGGATGGGCACCTAGCTGGGATACTGGGGTGCCCAATCCATCTCCCACACTGACACTGACCAGCTGAGGTCATTGCCAACGTGAGAGCTTGCAGGTCCGAGTCAGGTGCCCCTGACTGAATCCCTAGAGCAGCCTCTCCATGGAGGAGGCATTGTGCTCGGCCTTCAGGGTCAACGCAGCGGTCATACTCCACAGGGACTCCTTCACAACGGAGACCATGGCAGCATTCCCTCATGTATCTCAGCCAGATCTTCCCGCACACCCTGCTGGACATCCAGCATCTGCTGCTTAATGGACAACTCCAGAGGCCCATTATCAACCATCGACTGATCATTGTCCTGGTCATCAGCAGTCCTCTGACTGTTGGTGCCCTGGGCACTCTCTGCCTTCGCCTGCACCTCAAGCGAGTGTGAAGTGCCCTCACCAAGGTGCACCAAGACACTTGACGGCAATCTTATACCCACCGAGGTGCTGGTACCTGCGCTGGTGCCTGCTTGACAGAGAGGGTGTGACACTGGTGTGTGCTCAGCATGGTGGTCCTCAGGGTTCAGGGGTGGGCCTTCAGGCTCCTTATTGCGACCACCTGCTGGTGAGCCTAAAAGGGACAAAAAGGACATGTCACTGTGCATACCAAGCACCTAGTGAGACAGAGATATGCATAATGGTGCCTTTATCTTTTGATTATCAATGGGGACTCCAGGTTTGAGGCTCACATCAATATAGATACTACAGAACGGTTGCAATAACTGACATTCTCACCTCAGTACACTGCAGCCTTACCTTCGTCTGGCATCCCAACCTCACCGTGGCTGGTTGACCAAGGTGCATGGCGCCTCTCCAGCTCTAGGGCCCACTGCTAATAATGCGTGAGGATTAGGAGGTGTGGGGGTCCATTGCCAGTCCTGACCTCTCAATATTATTATGGGATGTCTTCTCCTGAAAGGACAGAGGAGCATTGATTAGTCTGCTCTCTACCTGCAGCACCATTGCAGCCTGGCCAACCCCACCTGAGGAACACCAACTTGTGACCCTGGAGCCGCAAGGCCCTCAGTCCAAGCAGCCAGGGCTCACCCCCTTGGCCAGATCCTGCCTCATTGACATTTGCTACTCACACTCTAACATCTCTGAGGTCCACAGGGGGATGGGAAGCTCTCAGCTGTTCTGCAAAGTGACCTATGCCAACGTGGTACTCACCCTTCCTGATCGCAGGAGATCGTTAAAGCGCTTCTGGCACTGCACCCACATGTGCCTCACGATATCGTGGCTGCTGACCCTGGATGCCACCTCCTCCTAGGCCTTTTTGGTGAGGTGTGGGGACCTTCTCTTCCAGTCTCTGGGTATAAGGGTTTCCCTCCTGGCTGCCACCTCCTCCAGAAAGGGCTGTGAGTCACTCATCTGAGAAACAGGGGTTCAACTGCCCTGCCGACCTGCCCTCCCCACCTGCTGTGTCCAACCACGACAGGATCCACGGAGACTTCAGCATCCCTCCATGGCAGCCTTCCAGGGGCTGCCTGGGCCGGTTTTGAATTGGCTGCCGGGTCGCCATTGGACCCAGCGGACATCATGCCCCTCCCCCCCACCACCCCCCCACTCGTCCCTTCTGGCAGATTCCACAGCCACCTTTCACACTGGGTGGGCCTTAATTGCCGGTGTGCTGCTGATTCCTGCCAGCTCCTGCCGAGCCCGCACGCCAATGACAAAATTCTGTCCATAATGTACAAATATGCATTGTAGCTCCAAATGCAGTTAGTCTGATATTCAATGCACAATAATAGTCACGCATCTGTGTCTATTTGTTCTAGACTTCTCAATTATTGAACGCAGTCTGTTTCTGTTCTCCCTTTCCCAGCCCTTTGTATTTTAACTACCTTTATCAAATCACCATATAACGTTTTTAGGGGGCTTGAGATAGTTGGTGCTAAGGGGCTGATTTCCTGTTTACAGCCAAGGGTTCATACTCTCAGGGTAAGGAAACAACCATTGAGGACTGAGATTAAAAGAAATTTCATCACTCAGATGATTAACCTTTGAAATTGTCCTCCCAAGAGAGCTGTGGATGCCCAGTCACTGAGTATATTGAAGACTGAGATCAATGGATTTTTGGACACTAAGGGGCTCAAGGGATATGAGGATAGGGCAAGAATGTTATGTTGAGATAGAAGATCAACTATGTTTGAGAGGCAGAGCAGGCTCCAAAGGCCATATGGCCTACTTCAGCTCCTATTTCTGATATTTTTATGTTCACTTCATAACCTCCTGTGTTCTAATAACAATTAAATTTATTGTTTTAAATGAGTTGAGGCAGGCCACAAAGTGAACACAGTCAACTGCAAACCGGAAGGGGTTGGGGGCATCAAATGAGCTTGCTAAATGAATATAAAGTTGAGCAAGTGTAAGCTGTTTTGGTGCATTTCCTAAATAATGGGTAAAATATGACTGAACATGGATTACAAAATTTCTTGATACTGTTCATTCACCTCCTCGTGGGAAGTTATAGAGCTTTGCTGGCAACCCTGGAAACAATGAACTACAGCTCCAAATTAATCAAGTATCATAAAATATTCTTGTCTAACTAGCAAGTTATTTTCTGTACTGCACTGTTTGCCAAGTGGTGTCAATGTCCCACATTCCTGGCTTGGAAGCTTTACATGTATAAACACAGTAAGGAACATTTGGTAATGATGATAAATAAATGGGAAACTATGACTCCAGTTGTTCAAAGCAGCTCACAATGTTCACACAGTGGGATATAAATTATGTCAAAGCTCTATTTTGATGGGGGTGGGAAGAAGAAACATTTTAAAATTGGGTAAGACCATAATCATTGACTTTTAAAAAAAATTCATTTATGAGATGTGGGAATTGCTGGCTAGAGAAGCATTTATTGCCCATCCCTAATTATCCTTGTTCAGAGGGCATTTAAGAGTGAACCACAATTTTGTGGATCTGGAGTCACATGTAGGTCAGACCAGGTAAACCTGAGCCAGATTTTTACAATAATCAACAATGGTTTAATCAGATGTTTAATTCCAGATTTTTTTTAAACTCAAATTCTGCTGTGGTGGGATTTGAACCCTGGTCCCCAGAGAATTACCCTGGATTTCAGGATTACTAGTCCAGTGACAATACCGCTACGCCATTGCCTCCCCCAAATGAGCTTAATGAATTTAATTTTATAGAATTAAATAAATATTCAGATTATGGTAGGATACTGACAATGTAAATGAGTTACTAATCACATTCGAGGTCTTGTAATTATGAAAGGTTCAGATAAGTAGACAGAGAGAAAAGGAGAGAGAGAGAGAATGTTTCCATTTTGAGGGAAGAGCAAAACTTGAGGCCATTAATATAAGAGAGTCACCAAGAAATCCAATAGGGGAACTAGTAGCAACTCTTTACCCAGAGACCGGTGAGAATGTGGAACTTGGGACTGCAGGGAGCGGTTGAGGCAAAAATGCATACAGATGCTTTTAAGGTGAAGCTAGATAAGCATATGACAGGGAAGACAACTGAGGGTTATGTGGATAAGAGTTAAATGAAGAAGGATGGGATGAGACTCAAGTGAAGTGTAAATACTGGCATGCACTGGTTAGGTTGAATGACCTGTTTCCATGCCGAATATTGTAAATAATTCTATGAATGAATCATGCTAGAATTGCAAAAATTAAAAAAACTTTACATTTACTTTCAACATTTTTCAACATAATGCCCTCACTTTTAATCTCATTCACCCAGCAGGAATGGTGCATGGACTAGAACTAATTCACTTACTGGCTTGAGGCCACCCTGTTCCTGCCTAATAACATTGTACCTTCACTGGCGTTAAAGTTGGTGGGGGGTCCCACTTCAGCGTTTGTGTTTCTGGAGTCTTAAATTTTATGACCTGATCTCCCGCTCCCAAGTGGTGACCCTAAGGTCAGTCCTGACAGTTTCAGGAGAGAGACTTTCCTGCATTATTTTAATAAGGCCCAGGAGTTAAAATGGCCAGGCCTAATGCTGGAACCCCTGTGAAGATTTCGCTTCTTCCCACATCCCCACCTATCCCGAATGCATCCCGCCAAGAAAAAAATAAGTCCAGCAGTTGTGAGATTTTCCTTGATTGTCTGCATTTGTATTGTTTAATTTCCTGAGGAAAACATCTTCCATTTAGCATGTTACAACATTTATTCCAGGCACCTTTTTAAAACTTATGAGAATACACAGCCTGAAAAGTAAGCATGTCAAAATGGCTACAAAATCTTACATTATGACTGATGCATTTCAGAAGGTTCAGTTTTTGGTGAATGTGCCTTGGAGTTTTTGAAGAAAAGAGACATGAAAACAAGGGATAGGAAAAGTAATCCCATAAAGAGCTTGTAACTCTGATCAATGCTATAGGATACCATTATGTGTCCCTCGGTTTTCTATTCCTTATATTATCATAGAATTGATTACAAAGTTTCACTCAGGAAGGTCATTAATAGATGGCCTTATTCACATTATTTTATATGAATTTTGTCCTGTAAGATTCTTTTACTTATTTTCTTTTTGGGACATGTTTTATTTTGATTAGCAAGGTAGGAGATCCTACATTGTTTCTGATATGAAGGAATGTAGTGTAGGTTAAGGATGGTCTGGTTTATAATATCAATCTTAAATACTGGTGGTGTAAGGCTTGTCTTATGATCAGCACATCTGTGCAAGTTTCCCAGTGACCTAATTATTAGGATTACAATAAAAGGGCGGGTATAGTGACATATTGTTGTTTCTTACTTTCTGCTTTGGGCCTGGTCATGTAGCATCACAGCTGCGTCATATTTGAAGACTCATTGCTTGTAATTGTTACATTTACTCAACAAAACCTCACTGAGCACCCAACTTCAGATTGTCTGTTGCATAGAGAAGGTTTCGCAATGTTATGTCTGGAAAAGCTAGCTTTTGCTGCAAAATAATATTACCAAAAATAATGCTTTCATTTTATAAATAGTAATATTATTAAGTTGACATTGATTTTAGCTTTTACAGTAATTGAATGAGCATCTGCTGAAAGGCAGAAAACGTGTGACATGCTTCTTGAACTCTTAATTACACAGTGTGTTAATTCAGCTCCTTCACTGTCAGTAATTCTTTCCAGCAATATTCTCCAAGGAAACCTTTAGCAACCAGAGATAAATAGGATGTTATCTCTTTCTGCAATGGTGCTCAGCAGGTCACTGCCATTGTTTAAACAAACGTGCGACATCATGACAGAAACTACATCAAAACCCATCATCACATTAATGGCATCTCATGTACTTGCACCAAATGTAATTCAAAGTTCTTCTCTTTCATTTTCTCGATAGAAGTTGGAAGAAAATTTTCCAAAGGCTAACTGGATAAATTCACTGTCTGGTGTAGCACTGAGCAATATGGATCAGGAAGACAGTTTTAGTCCCTAGACAATGCTGATCTATTTGACTGCAGCTAAGGTGATGGACAAACAACAATTTACATTTATATAGCATTTTCAAGATAGCAAAACAACCCAAGCTGCTTCGCAGGAGTGCTTTGAGACAACATTTGACCAAAACAAATAAAGAGATATTTAGACAGGTGATCAAAAACTTGGTCAAAGAGGTACATAATAACAAGTTCCTGTATTTACATAGCACCTTTAACACAGTAAAACATCTCAAAGCGCTTCAGAGGAGAATTGCGAAACATAATTTGACAGTAAGTTTTAAGCAGTATCTTAAAAGAGTTGAGAAAGGTAGAAAGATTTAAGGAGCAAATGTCAGTGCTTAGGCATTACGGTTGAACTCAATGAGACTTACTGCTTTTGACACAATGAGCCTGTTATATAGTGCAAATTCATGGGTTCATCTTGGATATGCAAAGGTTAGGCTGGAGATTATGCACTGCAAATGTTATTGTTGTGAGAAGTGGTCGAGTTGGTATTATTGATAGAGTTGATCAGCAGATACTTCACAGGTGAAAACTTCTAGTTTATTTACAAAGGTACTCAGCAGCAACTACTCTTGTGCTTTCACTTCAAACTCTATCTCTACACTACTAACATCTAACAACAGAGGGAGTCCGCGCTACTTTCTTATTGGGTACTAAAGATCATGTGATCTTCCTTAACAAGCATTATTCTTAAAGGTATACTACACACTAAACAAAACCATAATTACCACATTCCTCCCCTTTTCTTGGATATACATTTTATATTTACAAATACAATTTTCTCAAGTCAACATAATATTTACGCTGGTAAGTAAATTTACAAGTTTAGTCATTCTGGGCATTTCCTTATGTGTGTGGAACGTCGCAGCTCCACAACTTCAGACTCTTTGTCAGGAACCTCCTTTGCTGGAGTTGCCTGAACATCAGGTGCTTTGGTGGGCATCTCCAGTTCTGTATCCTCAACCCTTACAGGTTGACAGTTCAGACATGCCTGAACTGGGTTGAGTACTCTCATCAGGAACCCAGTCATGATCACTGGTGGAACCAAATCTTGGTGATTTGCCTTTCTGTTCCTTAAATAGCCCACATGTTTCCAAATTATCCATCCTTCCACCTCCACGTGGTAAGATAGGGGTCCAGCCACTGCACTTATTTTACTCAGAAACCAATTTGGTCCTTCTCTGAAGTTCTTCATGTATACTGGCTCTCCCAAGGTAAATTTCTGCGCATGACTATGCTAGTTGTGTCTCATTTTCTGGTTCCCCTGACTCCTTTCCACTTTCCCCTCTAAATTCCCCTTATTAAGCTCAATCTCATCCTGAGATAGCATTTCATCAATAACTCTGCAGGTACAAAGCATCCTTTCTGCTGGTCCATTTGAGAAAGGGTGGTACAGTGCAGTTTTCACATGAGTGGTGCAGTTGAGGCTGATAAACCATTGAAACTCAGCACTCATAAATGCCGTGCCATTATCAGAAATGACTACTTCTGGTAGTCCATGAATAGCAAAACTTTGGTGTAGTTTCTCAATTGTAGTGGCCGATGGTGATGACTTCACCTCATAAAGGTCCAATAATTTTGAATGGGCACCGACAATGAGCAGAAACATTGTTCCCAGGAAAGGTCAAACTTAGTCAATGTGTAACCGTACCCAGTGTCTACCTGGCCACTCCCATGAGTGTAATGGAGGAGTCACTGGCAACTTTTGCAATTACTGACATTGTACACAGTGCTTTACTAAACTCTCTATTTCGCCATCCATCCCAGGCCACCATAGATAGCTGTGTGTTATGGTCATCATTTGGGAAATTCCTGAATGTGCACTGTGTAGTTCAAATAAAAGTGGTTCCCTTCCCTTTAGAGGAACTATCATTCATGCTCCTCAACATAAGATACCATCCTGGCTGGTTATTTCATGTCTTCTGTTGAAGTACTGTTTCATTTAATCAGATACGTGCTCCTGTGACTAACAATGCAGCACTTGTTCTTGTACCTGAGATAGGACTGGGTCCTGACTTGTCCAGTCTCTGATCTGTCGAGCACATACTGGTGAGGAGTCTAAGAAATTTAACAGTAAAACAAGTTCCTGTGGAACTGGGATGTCCTCATCATTTTCTTGTAAAGGCAAATGACTAAGGGCATTGGCATTTGCGATTTGATTTCCAGGTCTATGTATGAAAGTGTACTCGTATGCTGCTAGGATTAAAATCTTATTAATATTTCTGTGCATTCCTCTTTCTAGCGCAGACCTTAATCTCAATCTTCATTTCGGCTTCAATATTGGCCAGACTATTCTCAGATGCAAGTTCAACGTGAGTGAACTCAATGGTTGAGTCTCCCAGAATTTCATCATCTGTCTGCTTCTTGGAAAATTCTGTGACTTTTGCTTCCAAAGTGTCTTTGGCTTCAAGTAACTGATTCTTCAGATTTTCCATCTTTTAGTTTGTATTTGTTTGCTGCCTCCTGGAAAATTGAGCATTGTTGTATCTTCTCTCCAATTCATTCTTCAGTTTATTCAGAGAAGTGCTGAATTCTTCCTGTTTCTCTTCATACTTTTTCAGAGATACAAACTTTGACCTGAGTGAATCTTTTTGTGTGTGAAGGTCAATGTTTTGAACATTGCTCACCTCGTCTCGAACTCTTTCATCAAGTATGATTAAGATCCTTCTGCTGTTTTTTCTTATTTTGGCTTAAGACAGCCTGTGTTTCTTCAGGTTGTTGAGTCCTTACACACTTTTTTTCCAAAACAGGAATGCTTCCAGCTTCCTTTTGGAATCTGAGTGGCCCCTCAAAGTTGATTTCCCTAAGCCAGTTTCACCCAAGGAGTCTTGATCCTCTACTTCTCACTACCAACACTGGTAGTTTTACTGATTGACTCCCATAATGGACAGTTACTCTACTTATGCCACTGACTTGAATGTCTTCACCTATGTATGTTTTTAATTGGGCTGTTGTTTCTTCTAAATTTAATTGATGTTCCCCATTATTCAGATATCTGAAGGTATGTTCCCCAATTACTGTAGTGGAAGCTCCTGCATCCACTTCCATTCTAACAGATCTGCCATTTACTTTCACTGTTACAAATATTAGTTCTGTTTTTCCAACCTTCAAATTAAACAATGAGCAAGTATCTGAATTTGTTGTTTCAGGCTCTTCTACATTGTAGATCTCATTGAGTTTTTTCTTTTGTTTAAAAGCCTGCTTGAATCTTTCCTTGCACTGTCTCATTATGTGACCATTTCTGTGACAATAATAGCATTCAATTTTTTAAAACTGCTAATCATTAAAAGGCTAATTGTTTCCACCTCAATTGAAATTATTCTCTGTTTTCGCTGTTAAGTCAGTTTTTCTCATTTTCCGGCTAGCAGGGGCTGTTTCCCGCTTCTCGGTGGAGTCTTGCATTTTTGCACCTTTTTGGCTTGGGTTTCTGCCCGATATGGAGGGTAGCGCCATTTTGCATTCCCTATATTACTTTTGAATCTCTTACTGCACTTTCCATGGCCAGCACTATCTCTAGCAACTTCTTGAAATCCAAATTCGCTTCGGACAATAATCTCTTCTGAATCATGTCCTCATTCACACCGCACACTAAACGATCTCTGAGCATGTTGTTTAAAGATGTACCAAACTCACAATGTTCATTAAACGCTTCAAACTTGTCACCTAAGAAGCAACTGTCTACCCCAGGTCTCTGTTTCTTGAGTTAAACTTGCACCTTTACATCATTACTGAGGGCTTTGGTTGATAATGACCCTTCAAGAGGTCCACCAACACTTTAAAATGTTTTGAATCAGGGGCACTGGGTACCATCAAACTTCAAATCAAACCATAGGATTTATTCCCACATGTACTTAAGAGGATCACTTGTTCTTCTCTTCCCCTGTAATCTCATTCACTTGGAAAAAAAATGCGAGGCATTCAATGTAAAGAGACCAATCTTCCGTGGCTGGATCAAAAGGATCAATTCTTTTGAATGCGGCATTCTGAGAGTGAATTACTTCTTCAATTTAACGGAATTTCTACTTACAATTACTGGGTGAGGTACAGTGCAGATTTTGTTACATTGATTTCTTCTGTTAAGCTTATTTTACCCTCAATGCCAGTTTGTTGTGAGAGGTGGCTGAGTTGGTACTATTGATAGAGTTGATCAGCAGACACTTCTTATGTGGAAACTTTTAGTTTATTTACAAAGATACTCAGCAGCAATTACACGTGTGCTTTCACTTCAAACTCTATCTCTACACTACTAACATCTAACCACAGAGGAAGCCCGTGCTACTCTCCTATTGGGTGCTAAAGATCATGAGCAGAATTTAGCCCTCGATGGGCAGGCGGGCCCCACCGGCGGGCTGCCCAACGGGAAGCGCTATGCGTTTCCTGTGCTTGGGGGGGAGGACTCAGTGCTGTCTCAGGGAGAGCGCTGAAAGTTTAATAAAGGTAAAAAATAGCAAAATAAAAAAAATTAACATGTCCCCCTCATGTGACAATGTCACACGAGATGGGACATGTTAATAAGAAGTACAGAAACTTTATTAAACTTTTTAAAAACAGACATGAAACCTCATCCCACCAGTGGATGAGGTTTCATGTTTTTTCAGAAGCCCGCTGGGGCTTCTGGCCTGCCCGCCAGCCTTAAAGTGGACGGGCAGGGCCTTTAATTGGGTTAATTATCCTGTCAATGGCCTCAATTGGCCATTGACAGGTTGGCGGGCGGACAGCTGATTTCGCTGTCCGCCCGCCCTCCTGCATATTTAAATGGGGGGGGGATAATGTCGGGGGTTCCTCTCAATGTCATCCCGCGTCATTTTTGTTTCAGCGAGTGGGCCCTGCCTTCAACTTGCCGACAGAAATATTCTGACTCATGTGATCTTCCTTAACAAGCATTATTCTTAAAGGTATATTACACACTAAATAAAACCATAATTACCACAGTTATCCAATGTGCAGCAAATATATTGGGCCAGATTTTACTGTGAAATTAATGGTGAGGATAATGGTGCTCATCATTATTTTATGTGTAAATGGTACATATCTTCAGGTGGGGAGCAGACATGCGGTAAATTTCCAGTCACTGAAAGATGCTGTCTGAGTTGTGCCATTCCATGATTAGCTCTGTGAAAATAACAACTTGCTATCTGCCTCAGATCTGTCCATTGGAATGCATTGAACAGCATGAAGTTGCTGTAATAAAAACAGAAAATTCTGCAAAAAATCTGTGGGCCTGGCAGCATCTGTGGAGAGAAATTGAGTTAATGTTTCGCGTCTGTATGACTCTTCTTCAGAACTGAGTTTTCCAGCTTTTTCTGTTTTTATTTCAGATTTCCAGCATCTGCTGTATTTTGCTTTTATATTATTAAGTTGCTGTATTTGCCCAGTAGATTTGAATCAAACTCACCACAGACAATTAGATAATGGCATTTCAAGTGGAAATTTATTGACACCAGTGTTAGTTATTGCCAATCAACCTCCTAGGCACTAAAAATTAATTATTACAACCATTGAGTTTCATTCCTTTAGCTATTAATTTTTGGGGATTAAAAAGTGCAATTTTCATTTAAATTTCTTTTTATTTTTCCTTTCTGGGCAGGATCTTCCGGTTGGGGGGTTAGTTGGGGGGTTTGGGGGGTGGGGGGGGGTGGGGTGTGGTTTGGGCCCGCTTACTGATGCGTAAAATGATGTGGAATGACATCGGGCAGAACTCCCGAAGTCATCCCGCATTATTTCCATTTTCAGGTTGGCGGGGGTGCAGCAGAGTCATTGAGGCCATTGAGAAACTAATTAAATTCATTAATGGACCTGCTCGTCCAACCTTAAGGTTGGTGGGCAGGCCGGGAGCCCTGGCGGGCTTCAGAAAAAGCATGAAACCTCATCCACAGGCGGGATGAGGTTTCATGAGGGTATTTAAATTTTTAATAAAGATTTCAATAAAAGTTATGGACATGTCCGAACTCATGTGACAATATCACATGAGGGGACATGTCAGGGAAATTTTTCTATCATTTGTATTGCAACTTTTAATTTGGAGCCGATCTGCCTGAGGCAGCACTTAGCCTCAGGGAGATCTGTGCACTTTATCGCGTACATGTACGAAAGAGCGCACTCCCGGCTGAGGGAATTCTGCCTCCCCCCCAACCCGCCTGCATAGGGAGCGCATAGTGCTTCCTGGTGGATGTCATGCTGGGCGGGCATTAATTGGTCCGCCCATGTAAAATGGCAGTGCCGATCAGAGGCGCGCTCGCCCGCTCCCGCACTTTCCTCTGTTTTTTCCCTCTGTTTCATTTTTTTTTTCTTTCAATCCGATGTTCCTTCCCTTCTTAAATAAAAACAGGAAATGCTGGAAAAACTCAGCAGGTCTGACAAAATTTGTGGAGAGAGGAACAGAGTTAAAATTTCGAGTCTGAATCACTATTCTTCAGTCTTGCCAGCATCCGCAATATTTTGCTTTTTTCTTCCTTTCCATATCTTTATTTCTCTTTTTGTACCTTACTTGGCTTTGAGTTCATCCACTTAAATTTACACTTCCCTCTCAGTCCTTGTGCCAATTATTTCTCAAGCCTTCAATCTGATTGGATAAAGAGACACACAGTTGTTTGTCTTGTGCACTCGAGTCCCAGATGTCCTGTTTCCTCCGCCATCTTGTAATTATCTCATAATTTCAGCAATTTAGTGGGCAAAAATGTTATGAGCTTGAAGGGTGCAGCGGCAAATCAGGTTCTGTTAGTTGCCCTACTAAGCAAAATCTGGTCCTATAAGTTCAAGTGTCTGAAGTGGCGCTTGAAGCCACAGCCTTTTTGACTCAGAGGTAAGAGTGCTTTAAGGGATTATACATTAATGCATCTTTTATTTCACCTGCTCATTGAATGAAGTATTTAAAGAAAACTGTTTCATCTCCAAGTAGAAAATGGCACAATTATTTTCTCCAAATTGGAAAGAATACAGACTGCTTCCATTCAAAACGCACAAAGAAAGACAACTAAATTGAAGATATAATTCTCGCAACATAAAAAAAGTCACTTCCATCTTGTTCTCTATACTTAGCGTGAACTTATCATAGACCAAGCATGGTAATAATAAAGGAAATGGAGGGGAGGCGTGTAGTACTCAACACTCAGGGTTGAAGGATGAACTCCACTCAGTTCATGATGTGAGCCTTGCTGAACGTGGGGTCACTGAATGAAGCTGAGCCTTTCTGGCAGGGAAGACAGAAAAAATCAGGAAGATTCATATCTTGGAATAAGAACAGAAAATGCTGGCAATACTCAGCAAGTTAGGCAGTATCTGAGGAGAGAAGGATCATTGACCTGAAATTTAGTTTCTCCCCACAGATGCTGTATAACCTACTGAGTATTTCCAGCATTTTCTGTTTTTATTTCATATTTCCAGCAACTGTAATATGTTGCTTTTGAGTTAATATCTGGGTACTCTACCCATTGGCACTTGGCTTTAGAGACCATTGACAGCAGTCCAGGAACGTTAATCACCATGCCTTTTCACAGGAGTAGAGCCAAGGTAAGATAGCCTGAAGATATTATGTAGCCAACTCAGAAAAAGAAAACTTATATTAAAAATACATTTCTAAGGGAGAATTGGAAGAGGTAGAAAAAAAAAGAGAATTTATGATTTTCCTAATTCCAAGATGAGGAGTACAACATGAATTTCATGGAAATAGATAAAGAGCAACAGGCAAAGAACATTCTTGATGAAGCATTTTTTTTAGAAGAGGAGTTACATGCCAACATTAGTAATACATTTTTCTTTGAAATATATGTGGGGCAATGTGTCTGATGTCTCTTAGAATAGCCATGTTACAACTTAACAAATATGTGAGAAACAAAAGCTATCTGTCAGGTTATGAATGTTGAGCAATTGTTATTTGTAGCATGATTAATGATATTAAAACAGTGATTGGCATTCTTTGGCACTTTAGTCACGCTTTTTGAAGGTCAGTGCAGCTAACATGTGTTCTTGCTTTGGTCTATTCTTCTTAATCTAATTTTGGGCAGGATGAGTGTTAAGCTTTATGTAGTTACTGAGTGAATAAGTAGTCTTAACCTTTCAATCTCCTTTCCCCTTTCTCAAAAAAATTATTTTTCTTTCCAACTAGATAAGAATGTGCCAAAAATCTTAGTATAACTTAAAATCCTGAAGGACTGCAGTCAATAATTTTCCCAGTGGGCAATGCTATCAAACCTACGAGATTGCTGGGAACTGAGTTTCCAGCTAAAGGTGGTGGGGTGGGGTAGGAGGGGGGTGCAGGTGATGAGAGTTGGGTGAGTGTTAAAAGGAAACCTTGGCTACATCTTATTCTAGAGAAAAATGCTTGTGTTTCTTTGTAAGTTAACGACCATGAGCAAAAATCACAGGAATGAGATCAATGAAAGCATAAAATTCTTGAGAATGCAATCTAGCTATCAACCTACTTGTGATCAATTAACACTTAACCATCAGTAATGGAATGTGCAAAGTGTACACGCGACTCACAGAACATGGGAACTGAACAATTTTCAGATGAGGTCCTGGACGTACTAATAGAATGTAACCATTGTTGGGCAAGGACAGCTCTTCAGATATGCAAAAGAGAGACAAGAATGACAGCATGTCATGAATGGAGTTGGTTTAAATAGGAACAATAGCTTTGGTTATGTTACAGGACTACATAATGACTTGACGGAGTGGACAGATTTCAACAATAGACAAATAAACTTTATTACAGAGAGCTTTTCAGATGCTGCACAATTGATCAGGACTCTCATCAGGAAGCCCATCTCCCTAGATTACCCGCACATGGGGCTTTTTGGTCAGCGCCTCCAAGAATATCACATGACCCCTGATAGAGAGCAGGAGAGGCTATACCTTCAGTTACTACATACCTTCCCCATTCAACTTTTCACTGTTTCTATTTACAGAGAACATTTGAATATCCAACAATGCATACATATATACAACTTCAGATGATTAAAGATTAAGGCTCTGAGGTGTTCTCCTTATTTGGTTAGAGTGGCGAAGCTCTACCACAGGATTGACATGATCAGGAACTGCAGCATGAGATCCATCATTAGAAAGTGACAGTTCTGAGTTTGGCAACTCTACAGAGACATCGGGCATGTCTATTCTAGGTTGACCTGTCACCTCAGGAATTGATGGTTCTATATTAATCTCTCTATCATGAAGATGGTCCATGTGTTTTTGAATGATTCTGTCTTCCACTTCCACCCGGAAGGATAAGGGACCAGTTTCTGAGATAATGGTTCCAGGAATCCAACAAGGTCCACTTCTGAAATTTTGCATGAGTACTGTGTCTCCTACAGTGAACCTGCGAGCTTTGCTGTGAATATCGTGATTCAATTTTTGATTACTCTGATTCCTTGCTACCTTCCCCTCTAAATTTGGAAACACCAGGTTTCACATTGTACATAGGCAGCGTTTCATCATAATTCAGATAGAGTTGAACCTATAGTGGAATGAGGTGTTGTACAATAACTGAGAAGAAAGTGGGAAAGTCAAGTTTCTAACGTACCTTCTGATAACCTCTTCATTCCAGATTTGAAAGTTTGCACAACTCTCTCAGCTAAACCATTTGATGAGGAATGGTATGGGGCTTTTTTAATATATCTGATTCCACTTAAACTCCTGAATCTCTGAAACTTTGTACTGGTAAAGATTGTCCAATTATCAGAAACGATGCTTTCCAGTAGGCCATGTGTGGTAAAACAATGACGCAGCTTCTTGATAATTGCACTCGATGTTGGTGATTTGACTTTGTATACGTCCATCCTTTAGAATGTGCATCTACAATCAGCAAAAATATGGTACCTGTAATGACACAGAAGTTGGTAAAGGCTGAGTTATTTAAAATCCCAGAGGGAAAATTTAAACAATTGTCATAACCTATATTTTCAATTGGTATGTTTGAGATGCAGCTCTGAATTCAGGAACAAAGCCCACCAAGCCTCCAGAAGTTTTTCTAAAAATTAAATTAAACATTTATTAATTTAATAACGTATTAAACATACATATGTCTACGAATTACTACCATAATAACTATTAAACAAATCCCCAAATTAATCACTCCCAGGTAATCTTCCCCAAAGCAACAATAACCCATAAACTTTAAACAGACATCAGGCAAAGCACATTTTATCTTACAAATTCAAAATGAGGTTCTTTCCAATTTGTTTTCTTTGCAGACAGTTGTAGGACTTACAAGCTGCTTAGATGTCTCTTATATGTCTCTGAATTCCACACAAACCTTTTTTCTGTATATATGTAGCCTTCCGTTTGAATGCAAATTCTCATTGTATCACCAGGTCATTTGAACTCCACCTCTTCTAACAATAAACCCCTCTTTCATAGTACCAATTATATTAGTAATATAAATATATTGCTTGGTGTCTCCTAGCTAAGTGCAAGATTTCACCTCCAGTCTTTGAATGGTTTATGCAATAAAATGCAAATGTACTCTTTACCTTAGCTTCCTTACTGTTTAACATCTCAAAAGTCGCTGTACATCTCGATGGGTCAAATTGTATCAATAAACACGACAAATGCAACAATTACTTTACTTTCACAAAGGCTTCTTCCTGTTGTGAATTCCATGACCGACGGTGATTCTTTTTTAATAACAAATGTAATGGTGCCAACACAGTAGATAAGTTAGGCAAGAAGCAGCTCTAGTTGTTGATCATGCCCAGGAAGGACTTGAGTTTGGTTACATTGGATGCATCTTTTATTGCCTGGACTTTCTCTTCTACCGAATGCAAACCCATGGCATCCACCCAGTCTATCTGGCTTTAATCCAATTAAGACAAACACCTTCACACCTACAGACACAGACCCTATTACAAGTCTAAAATAATTTCCAGTAACATTAAATACATTAATATCTTCATGACAGTACCTAAGAATGGTCCTACATAATCAATAAGTAATCTAAGCCAGGGTTGACCAGGCCTCTCCCATGGATGCAGTAGAGCTGAAACAGGCAACTCCTGTTGTTGCTGACAATGGAAATGGTGCTTAACCACTGTCCATGCCTGGCCACCAGACATAGCTTTCCGTAAGCATTTTCATCTTTGATATGCGCACTGTGAAGCTCTGTCAATCGTGATTCTCTTCCTTGCGTAGGGACGACGGCTCTTGAGGCCCACAACAAGATTCCATCTTGACAACTTAACTCTGTTTTACAGGCATGGAATGGTCTTATCTCTTCAGATACTGATGTATTTGACCAGCATTGCAAAACAAAGTCTCTGACTTTCGACAAAATTAGATCTCTGTTCGTCCAATTTCTAATTTGCTTTGCAAACACAGGTGCAGAATCCAAGAAATTCAATACAAGCACAACTTCTTGTGGCACTGGAGCATGTACAACGCTATCTGGTAATAGGAAATGACTGAGTGCATCCACATTTGCAATATGTAAGCCAGGACAATACATAAAAGTATACTCGTAAGCAAATAATATCAAAGCCTTATATCGAATTCTTGTTGATGCTATTGGTGAAATAGCTTTATCCTCACTGAGTAAACCCAGAAGTGGTTTATGGTCCAACACTAGGGTGAAATGTCATCCATGCAGATAATGGTGAAATGTCTTCACTCCAAATACCACCAATAAACCTTCCCTTCTAGCTGGAAATAACCCTTCCCGGCTGTGAAACGGGTTCTCGAAACTTAGCCAGTGGGTCTTTCTGGCCCATTTTCCATTCTATGTGATAACACAGCATCTACACTATAAGGAAACGCATCACATGTTAATACCAATTGTTTTGATGGGTCGTAATGTGCCAATAAACTCGATGAATGCAACAGTTTCTTTACTTTCACAAAGGCTTCTTCCTGCTGTGAATTCCATGACCAATGGTGATTCCTTTTTAACAACAAGTGTAATGGTGCAAACACAGTCGATAAGTTAGGCGAGAAGTGGCTATAGTTGTTGATCATACCCAGGAAGGACATGAGTTCGGTTATGTTGAATGGTGAGGGTGTTTCTTTTATTGCCCGAACTTTCTCTTCTACCAGATACAAACCCATGGGCGTCCACCCTGTGGTTCTGGTGCTTGAAATTTACATTTCTCTTTCTTTAATCGTACGCCGGCTTCCATGAATCTTCTTAGCACCTCCTCCAGGTTGGCCAAGTGTTTGGTCTCGGTTGACCCTGTGATCAGAACATCATCTAGGTATACTACCACTCAGGGAAGTCTTTGCAAAAGGATCTCCATTGTCCTTTGGAAGATTGTGCATGCAGTTGATACTCCAATGGGTAGGTGAGTGTAATGATAAAGACCCTTGTGCTTGTTAATAGTCAGATGTTCTCTAGATGTGCTATGCAGCTCTAATTATTGATAGGCATGGCTCATGTCCAGTTTTGTATAGGTTTTGCCTCCAGCTAGTTTTTCATATAAGTTGTACATCCTTGGAATGGGGCATTTATCTAGTTTGACTGCCTTGTTTACAGTCAATTTACAGTCCCCACAAATGCATATGGTTTGGTCAGGCTTACACTGGAACTGTGGGTGCTGAGAATTGGACAGGTTGGATGATGCCCAGCTTTTCTAACCAGCATAGTTCTGCATCCATCTTCTCCTTCAACATATAAGGCACATGCCTGGCCTAATAGAAACTTGGTATTGCCTGTGGATCCACATGTATTTTTGCTTGCAAACCTTTTAACTTTCCCTAATTCACCTCAAAATACACTGTTGTATTTCCTTAGCAGTTCAGGAACTCCTCCTATTTTTTAGGGAAATATTTCAGACTAGTCAAGCTTGATTTTCTGTAACCAGTCTTGGCCCAGAAGACTAGGTCCTTCTCCTGTCACTGTTATCACTGAAAGCTGCCTATAAGACACTGATACTGTGGCGATGCCCTTTACCTGTATAGATTCTCCAATTTATGCCTTCAATTTACCAGTTGTCTGCTCCAGATTTAGTGGCTGGGTACCTTCATTTAGGTATTTAAATGATTGTTCTCCCATCACTGTGGGTGAGGCTCCTATATCCACCTCCATTATTAGTGGCTTCCCATTAACTTGGATTGTGATATTGATACGTTTGGTTTTTACAGCAGTGATGTTGTACAGGGAAGAGATGTTGGTATCTGCAGCTTCAGGTTCTGCTGTAATTTTCAATTCAGTCATGTTGGTTTGTTGCTTTATGGGCTGTTTTGATTTTGCCCTGCATTGCCTTACTACATGACTTTTCTTATAGCAGAAATGGCATTCTGCCTCCTTGAATCTGCAAGAGTCCAGTGCATGGTCACCCCACATCTATATCAAATTAACCTTGGGGTTGCTTCTGAAGTGTTTCTACTAGGCTGTTTCATGTTCCTAACAGCCGACATTGCCTCTTGCTTCGATGCTGTGTCTGGTTTTTGTGCCACACTCAGCAGTAAGTTCCCACCTGACATGAAGAACAGCACCATGTTCTATATGTTGTAAAGCCTGCGAGTCTCCTGCAGCACTTTCCATGGTGAGGGATATTTCCATGGCGCACTTCAAATCGATGTCGACCTCTGCGAGTAAATGGCGCTGAATGGTGTCGTCCTGAACTCTACAAATTAATTGGTCTTGCAGCATACCGTTTAGTGTGTCTTCAAAGTCACAGTGTTCTGTTAACTGCTTCAGCTTTGCTGCATAGGTTGTGATAAACTCTCCTTGGGCCCTAACTCTGGAATTAAACTTAAACCTCTGCATTATTACAGATGGCTTCAGCTGGAAGTGTGCTTTCATGTGATCTACTAATTCATTAAAGGACTTAGAATTGTACGCGTTCAGGGCCATCAGGCTGCAGATGAGATTGTATGTCTTACTGCCGCGTACACTGAAAAGGGTTGTTTTCTGCTTCTCCTCCGCGATAATTTAATTCGTTATGAAATGAAAACCAAGGCGCTCCACATACTGGCTCCAGTCTTCCATTGTCGCTGCTGAAGAGTGGCATGACGAGTGAGTAGTCTTTACTTTTTCCTTAAGATTCGATGTACTCATGTTAACAGGCTGAGGTGAAGTGTTGGAGCTATTCCATCTTCGTCGCCAAATGTAATGACTTGATGGAGTGGACAGCTTTCAACAAGAAACAGATAAAATTTATTACAGGGAGCTTTTCAAATGCTACATGCTCGACCAGGACTCTCATCAGGAAGACATGCCCCCAGGTTACCCGTGCTTAGGGCTCATTGGTTGGAGCTTCTAAGGTCATCACGTGACCCCGATAGACATCAGGAGAGGCTATACCTTCAGTGACTACAGACTAGTAAATCACAGGCCTGTATTAATAATCTGCAGAGATGAGTTCAAATCCTACCATAGCAGCTGTGCAAGTTGAATTTGGTCAGTTAAATAAATTTGGAATACAAAGATAGTATCATTGATGGTGACCAAGTAATCAATGATCATTGTAAAAATTCATCTCGTTCATTAATGTTCCTAAGGGAAGGAAATCGGCTGTTCTTACCTATTCTTTCCTATATGTGACTCCTGGCCTACAACAAGTGGTTGATTCTTAGCTGCTCTCTGAAATGGCCCAGAAAACCGTTCAATTGTCAGGAATGAGGCTGACCATCACCTTCTCAATGGCAATTAGGGATGGACAATAATTGCTGGATTGATACGCACGTCCTGTGAATGAATACAAAAGAGAATCAGTGCAGTCTGCTTGTGTTGGGAAACCTGCTAGGGATAAGTGAATAAGGAATTGTTAATAATTGCTAACTCTGCCAGTGGCACTCACATCCTGTGAATGAATAAGTAATAAGGTTAGTGTGGTGTACGCGTGTTGGATGATCTGGCAGAAAGCCTGGAAGAAATTGCGTGCCTTACTTTTATGCTATTTTTAAAGTTATGAATATGAATGTGAAAAAGAAAGAACAGAAGTAGTATATCTAACATATATTTTGTTTAAATGGAGAAATTTATTATCTTTCTTTGTATAACCTGTCATTTGCTCTCTTAATTTTCTTTCCATGGATCTCTGCCCTGAACTTTCAGCTAATAATTTACATTTGGGTGTGTTTACTTAATTTCGGTGTTTCACAACTTGTGATATTAGTATCATACATCTAACATGTCCAGATTACATTGCGGAAACATACAAGCTCAAAGGTTTTTCAAAATGAGTCAATGATCCAAAATATTCATTGATTGTAACAATTAAACAGATCAATGGAGTGGGTATGTGCCATTTAAATGAAGTAAAATTGGAACTAAGTATCATGAAGTTTATTTGTTCAGGACAAATCTAATAATAATTGAAATTTATGGATTAAATTTTGTTTTATACAGGTCAAGTATCCTTTATCTGAAACCTTGGGTGGAGAGAGATAAAGAGTGTGACGGTGGGGAGAAAGTGTGAGAGGGTGGTGAGAGAGAGTGTAGCAGCGGAAGGGGGGAGGGAGAGAGAATGTGAGGGGGGTAGACAGAGTATGAGGAATGGGGAGAGAGACTGTGAGGGGGTGGGGACAGAGTGTGAGGGGAAAGAGAGAGCTTGTATGAGGGGAAAGAGAGAGAGTGTATGAGGGGAAAGAGAGAGAGTGTGTGAGGGGAAAGAGAGAGATTGTGTGAGGGAGAGAGAGAGATTGTGTGAGGGGGGAGAGAGACTGTGAGGGGGAAGAGAGGAAGAGAGAAAGGGAGTGTGAAGGGGAAGAGAGAGAGGGAGTGTGAGGGAGAGAGAGGAGAGAGACAAATTGGGAGGGAGAGAGAGAGGAGAGAGACAAATTGGGAGGGAGAGAGAGAGGAGAGAGAGAGGTTGTGAGGGGAGAGAGAGGTTGTGAAGGGGAGAGCGAGAAAGATTGTGAGGCAAAAGAGTGAGAGATTGTGTGGGCAGAGAGGGGGAGATTGTAAGGGCAGAGAGGGGGAGATTGCGAGGGGAGCGAGGAGGATATTGTGAGGGGAGCGAGGGTGAGTTTGTGAGGGGAGAGAGGGAAGATTGTGAGGGGAGAGGAGGAGATTGTAAGGGCAGAGAGGAGGAGATTCTGAGCAGAGATAGGAGGATATTGTGAGGGGAGTGAGGGGGAGTTGTTGAGAGGAGAGAGGGGGAGATTGTGGTGGGAGAGAGATGGAGATTTGTGATGGGAGAGATAGAGAGATTGTGAGGGGGAGAGAGGGAGAGAATGTGAGGAGGGGGAGAGAGATTGTGAGGAGGAGAGAGGGAAAGATTGTGAGGAGGAGAGAGGGAGAGATTGTGGGGAGGAGAGAGGGAAAGATTGTGAGGAGGAGAGAGG
Source organism: Carcharodon carcharias (assembly GCF_017639515.1). Classification (NCBI taxonomy): domain Eukaryota; kingdom Metazoa; phylum Chordata; class Chondrichthyes; order Lamniformes; family Lamnidae; genus Carcharodon; species Carcharodon carcharias. The sequence goes on along the minus strand of NC_054474.1, from coordinate 64,845,074 downwards.
GAGAGATTGTGAGGGGGAGAAAGGGAGAGATTGTGATGGGAGTGAGGGAGAGGCTCAGAGATTGTGAGGAGGAGAGAGAGAGAGGTTGCAAGGTGGGAGAGAGAGAGAGAGAAAAGGAGGCAGAGATAGTGAGGATGAGAGGGAAAGACAGATTGTGATGGGGAATGGAGAGAGAGAGAGATTGTGAGGGGAGACAGAGATTGTGAGGGGGGGCGAGAGAGAGATTATGAGGGGGGAGAGAGAAATTGTGAGGTGGAAAGTGAGAGGGAATTCTGAGGTGTGAAAGAAAGAGAGAGAGGGAATTTGTGATGGGAGAGATGGAGGATTGTGAGGGGGAGAGAGATATCGTGAGGGAAGAGAGCGTGATTGTGAATGAGGCAAGAGAGAGAGATTGTAAGGAGGTGAGAGAGAGATTGTGAGGGAGGAGGGGGAGAGGGAGATTGTGAGGGGGAGGGGGAGTGGGAGATTGTGAGGGGGAGAGAGAGTGAGATTGTGAGGGGGAGGGAGAGTGGGAGATTGTGAGGGGGAGAGAGAGAGAGCTTGTGAGGGGTGAGCGGGAGAGGGAGATTGTGAGGGGAGAGAGAGAGAGATTGTAAGGGCGAGGGGGAGTGGGAGATTGTGAGGGGAAGAGAGAGTGAGATTGTGAGGGGGGAGGGAGAGTGGGAGATTGTGAGGGGGAGAGAGAGAGAGCTTGTGAGGGGTGAGCGGGAGAGGGAGATTGTGAGGGGGAGAGAGAGAGAGATTGTGCGGTTGGTGGGAGAGAGAGAGAGTGTGAAGGGAGAGAGAGAGAGATTGTGAGGGGAGAGATGAGGAGATTGTGAGGGGATGGGGAGAGATTGAAAGGGGGAGACAGAAAGAGAGATTATGAGTGGAGAGAGAGAGATGGTGAGGGGGAGAGAGAGAGAGATTGTGAAGGGAGAGAGAGAGATGGTGAGGGGGAGAGAGAGAGAATGATCGTGAGGGGGAGGGTGAGAATGGTTATGAGGGCAAGGGAGAGATTGTAAGGTGGAGAGAGAGGAGAGAGATTGTGATGGGATGGAGAGAAAGAGAATGCTTATGAGGGGGGAGAGAGAGGGTTTGTGAGGGGAGGGAGGAAGATTGTGAGGGGAGGGAGAGAGAGCGAGATTGTGAAGAGGGTGAGAGACAGATTGTAAGGGGAGAGAAATTGTGAGAGGGAGAGAGAGAGAGATTGTGAGGGTAAGGGGGAGAGAGATTGTGAGGGTGACAGACAGAGACACAGAGATTGTGAGGGAGAGAGAGAGATGGGGAGAGAGAGTGAGAGATTATGAGGGTGAAAAATGTTGTGATGGGGAAGGAGAGAGAGAGATGTTGTAAGGGGGAGGGAGAGACCGTGGGAGATTGTAATGGGGAAAGGGGGAGATTGTGAGAGGGAGAGAGAGAAAGATTGTGAGAGGAGAGAGAGAGAGAGAAATTTTGAGGGGGAGAGAGAGAGTTCTGAGGTGAGAGAAAGAGAGGTTGTGAGAGGGAGAGAGAGATTATGTGGGGGAGAGAGGGAGGGAGAGATTGTGAGAGGGAGAGAGTTTGTGATGGGAGAGATGGGGGCTTGTGAGAGGACATATGGGGAATTTGAGGGGAGAGAGGGAGATATTATGAAGGGAGAGAGAGAGATTGTGAGGAGGAGAGAGGGAGAGATTGTGAGGGGGAGGGAGAGAGACACACACAGATTGTGAAGGGGAGAGAGAGAGATTTTGATGGGGGATGGAGAGAGAGAGAGAGAAAGAGAGCTCATGAGGGGGAGGCAGATAGAAAGGGAAAATGTGAGGGGGAGAGAGTGAGGTTCTGAAGGGGAGAGAGAGAGATTGTGAGGGGACAGAGAGTGAAAAATTGTGGGGGTGGGGGAAAGAGGGAGAGAATTCAGGGGCGGAGGGAGGGAGGTTGTGAGGCAGAGAGAGAGAGAGATTGTGAGACGGAGAGAGTGATTGTGAGGGGGGAGAGAGAGAAATTGTGATGGGACAGATGGCGGATTGTGAGGGGAGATATTCAATACAGACAATATAATACAATATAATATAAATATGACATACAATATAACATATATATAACACCATCAAGAGCAAAGCAGAAATAAAATGCAAAATTCCAAAAATTAGTGGCTGCAGGTCTCAGGCCTACAAGGGGTAGAGAGGGAATTGGAGGGGGAGAGTGTGCGTAGGGGTAGTGTCTGTGTATGAGTGGTGAGAGTGTATGTATAAGTCTGGCTCACTCCCAGCCTCTGGGCTTTCATTCACCCTCACCCCCACACACCAACATGCACTCTCCTCAACTCTCACTGTGGGTGCAGGTGAATGAGTGAGCACCCCCAGACTGGGAGCGAGCTGGACACCCACATACTCACCTCATCACACTCTCATATTCATCTTTATTTATTACCTTTTTTTAAATCAATTCCTTGCTTTTATTTGTTTTCTTTCAGCAAGTTGTTTCTTTTCATGCCTCCTGTTTATTTTTGAAATTCATGTTTAATATTGTACCAAACTTTACCTTTCCAAAATTTGCTCATCAATTTGCTTGAGTGAGAAAAAATTGAAATATGCCCCCCCCCCGCCGTGTGAAAAGGTTGGACAAGCCTGCTCTGAAGTAAATATAATGGCTAAAAAGTGAAAGATATATCACTGAAAAATAAATAAAGGGTACCTGAAAAAGTTTCTTTTTTGCTACAAAGATCAATACAGACAAACAACCAGACTTCAGAGGTAAAAGCAAAAAACTGCGGATGCTGGAAATCCAAAACAAAAGCAGAAACAGAAATACCTGGAAAAACTCAGCAGGTCTGGCAGCATCAGCGGAGAAGAACAAATTTGACGTTTCTAGTCCTCATGACCCTTCAACAGAACAGTTAACAACTAGACTTCCCTTGTTAAAGGTTGGGGAGGTTAAAAAAAAGTGTGGTTTTTTGGATGTTTTCTTTTTTAAGGATAAGTGATACTCGGCCTGTAGGTGTGCTTTTATTATATCTGGTTAACTTCAATAAAATTGTGCTCTATTTTTTTGAAACAAAGAAAGACTTGGATTTATCTCATGTCATTCATAATCATTGGTCAGGTCAAAGTGCTTTGCAGCCAATGCAGTAAATTTAAGTGTAGTCACTGTTATAATGCAGAAAGTGTGGCAGTCAATTTGTGCATAGCAAACTCTCACTAACATCAATGTGTTAATGACCAGATAATCTGTTATTTTGTGAGGTTGACTGAGGGATAAATATTAGGCAGGACACCTGGGATAACTCCCACGCTTTTCTTTGAAATAATGCAATGGGATCCTTTACATATCCATCCGAGCAGGCAGTTAGGGCCTTGGTTTAACTTCTCATTTGAAAGACACGTAACCTCTGACTACTGCACTCCCCCAGCGCTGCACTGGAGTGTCAGCCTTGATGCTCAAGCCCTGGAGTTGGATTTGAACCCAAAACTTTGTGACTCAAAGAGAGAGTGCTACCAACTGATAAGACTTAAAGTTTATTTAGTTTGTCAAAATGTCTAAAAGCAGTTCATATATGGTTTATTAACTTGAAGTGCAGTAACTGTTGTATAGGCAAAGATGACAGTTATTTTACTTCTGGTAAGTTTGTATGGACAGCAAAAAAATGCCTTACTGGTATTGACTGACTGGAAATGTTGATCAGGACACCAGAAGAAAACCCTGCCCTTCAAATTGTGTCATTCAGCCTCTAAAATCAACTTGAATCATTGTCAGTTTCATGACTCATCCAAAGAACAACACCTCCAAAAATGCTGCACACCCTTGAGTGTGTTTAGATTATGTGCTTAGGTCCTGGCGTAAGGCCAAGCCTACACATTTGAAGTCGAGTGCGACTAACTGAAGGAATGACACCCACTTAGTTTTATATTTGCAATGTTATTATTTTAAAATGCCACTGACAACATTTAAAATAATGAGTTCAGCTACTATTTTAAAATTGTGACTACAACTATATCTTTTTTTTGTGTATATTCTGAATGCACACAGTTTAGTAAATCTGCTAACACGGTGCTATAGGTGCTCACTGTCCCCTGGTGGCTAAACAGCAGCATGCATATGGCATAAGCGTCTTGAGCATTTTCTAAAATACTATGCATGGAATTTTCCCTCTCGGGACTAAGTCCTGGAGTGGGGATGGGGAGTGTTTTCCACTGCGGAGGCTGCTATGAATTTATGCTGCATCACGCAACCCCGGCCTCTTTAAATGCACATTGTGAGGTTTGGAGATGTTTTGAGCAGCGGGGTGGGCTGGATGGCTCATGACCCACTGTCATATCCAGGCGCCATAACTGATCCACCATTGAAGAAAAAAGATGGACCTCCTGGAACACTTGGAAGCTGGAAGATCCACCTGATAGATGTTTCCCCCAACCACTGCTGTGTGTTCCAGGGTTCGCAGTCGCTGGAGGCCTCCATACCTGAACTCCGGAGGCAGCTTCAGGCTTTCTTCAGGTCAGTGCTGACATGTACATGCCACGATGGTCCAGACAAGTTCTGGACTGGCATGACTTCCCGCTGGCCGTGCAGACGATCGGGTGTGGGAGGGGCGCGATTCTGGTTGGGCCTTCACTTCCATCCTGTTAGTGGGATGCAGATTGGTTTCAAGCGGCCTCTGACGGGAATTACAACGTGAGCAGAAGATCCCGCTGTCATTTTATGCTGGCACAAAACTGATTTTCGGAGCTCCTGTTGCATTGTCCCCCTGTCATCATTAAAACCATCGCAAGGGGCACAGGAAAATATGGGTTGTATTTTACAGCCTCCTGCTTGTGTATTTGAAGGTTGGAGGCTTGTAAAATAAAGTGGGTGGCCTTTCCCCCATCTTCCCGCCCACCCTGATCTGTTCCCATGTTATGGTGGACGAGGAAGGCATCAGGCAGCCCACCTGCCCTTATGTGGCCAAATAATGTCCACTTAAGGGCCTCATTCTGCCCCCACCACTATTTTATGTACGGCATGGGAAGGAAGAGGCAAGGCAACTTTCACCATGGGCTGCTTTCAGGCAAGAAGTGGGAGGTAACTCCTTTAGGGGTTCCCCTGTCCCCATCAGAACCCTCTACAAAATAAATCCCCCAGCCTCTAACACAGACCATCCCCTCCTCCTTCTCACTGGGGTCTGCCTGCCAGGCCCATCCAAAATACTGGACTCAACTCTGAGTCTGGGCTCCATGACTTTTGACCTTGGGGTCTGGCTGTAGTCCCAGCAGTAACTATTCAATCCTTCTCCTAGTGCATTATTGCTGCGGGGCAGTTGGCTTTAGAGTTGGTGGGCTCAAGACTGCCTCTTCCATCAGGGGATGGGGGTGTGGAATACGTCTCCGCATAAAATCCAGCCCTATAAGTCAGCCACTAATATTAATCCTCATGGTTTGAGGATTTTTTTTAACATAAGAAGGTCTTGTCAGCATAAGCTTCCCATGGCAATCCCATGCAAAATTGTGGGGTTTTGTAGGTAGAGGAATGTTAATTATAATGTGCGATGAGAGTTTGGCACAATGTCATTATGTTGCTCCACAAAAAAGCTGGAGCATGGGACAGATCTGCCAGCTCGGGCCCCAGTGTATTTATTGTCTTAGCATCCAATTTTGCTGACCATTTGTTTCAGTTTTTTTGGTTTTGCTAATTTTGACAAAAGCAAGTGTCAGAATTTCCATACATCAGTTCATTGTGGAGTGGAACAGACATGCTGTATAATCATTGAATGGAACGAAACAGAAGGAACCCATTTAACCTGCCTTGCCCATCCCACTGTTTGAAATAGCTATCCAATTAGTCCCATTCCACTGCACTTTCCCAATAGCCTCACAAATTTTTCTACCCCAACAATTTATTCAATATCCTTTTGAATGTTATTATTGAATCTGATTCAATCACTCTTTCAGGAGATGCATTCCAAATCGTCATTGTTTGATATATATTTTTTCCTCATGTCGTCACTAATTCTTTTGACTTTCACCTTGAACCAAACTGACCTTTTTGCCATTGGCAACATTTTCTGCTTATTTATCCTATCAAAACCCTTTATGATTTTTTTGGTCTAAATTTTGGTCTGAATCCTACTTCAGTTAGCAGGTTGAGAAAGAGATTACTGGTAGCTGTCTCTGCCACCCATATGGCTTATAGGAAGTATATCTCTGAATTCTACCAATATACATTGCTGCAAAACAGCAAACAAGTCATAGATTTAGCCAGTAAACATGATAAGTGGTTTGTGACAGTGTACTGTATTTGGCTCCAGCATGGTTTAGTCTACGCATAACTGTGGTATTTGGGATATTATAAATAAATCTGTCAGCATTAAAACTAGCAGATAAGCATTTGGTGTAGATTTATGGTGAGTTTACTTTACTAGAGAAATTAAGAAGAAAATTCAAAATGTTGTGAGTCTGAAATGAAACAGACTTGGCGCAAAAAGAAATGGTTCTATTTGCCTTGGCTGCAGTTTTGTAGATTTGCCCTTTTACACTGCAGGGCAGGTTCCACAGCGCCAGCAGTGATGCAAACTGCAAAAAAAATCCAATGGTAACTACCACACAATGGTAGTGATTTATATTTAAGGAGATGAAGAAGGGTGAGAGCAGCCTTAAGTGCAACATAAACATTTTCGTAGACTTGTTGGGCTGATTTGGTGTTTTTCTGTGCTGTAAAATTCTATGTAATTCTACATCTCTGTACTGCCTCAGCTGTTGGTTGCAAGATGGAGGAAGCAGCTCATTTTGAAGTGGATCAGGGATTCTCTGGAGAGACATTAGCGCCTCTTCGTTTACCTTACAATTCTTCTGCAGTGTTAGGTGCACTCCCTATGATCATAGGGGAAAAAATGCAGCATTGGCGTGAATGAGCATTATATAGTTGGATCAGATTCATTGGCCTAGATTTTCACCAAGATGGGACCCCTTTAAAAATGGCATGCGGGTCCCGAATCTGGGATTCCCAAGCGCATTCCCGGGCTGTTTAATTTTTGGGAATGCTATTTAAGGCTGAGGGCCAAAGCCCTCCTTTGCGGAGAGAGGTGTGTCCTTCTCCTATGCAATTTTCACAGAGTTGGGCCAGGTTTTTAAAGAGTCATGGTTCACGGCCCCTTAGAGGATTCATGAACACTAGTGTGCAGGAAAGGACCTCTTAAAAGGTAAGTTCTTGCCCCCATGCCAGGCTATGCCTGTCCACTCACTCCCTATGTCCCCTCATGACTCCCATGCCCTTCCCATGCCCCTCATGACTCCCTCTGCCCTTCCACCCATCCTCTCTGTCACCTCGTGCCCCCTATGTCAACTCTGACCTTCCACCCTCTCTCAGGCCCCTCATGTTCCCTATGTCCCTCTACCTATCCCCTTTGGCCCCTCATGAACCCTATGCCAAGCTATAGCACTTCCATGCTTATTGACCCACTGTGCATTTTTTGGAACCAATGAACCCCCAAAATGGTGGTAACAAAAAAACTTTAAAAAGAAATCCAGTGATAACTTTCTCCTATGCTTGAAACAAGTCAGCAAGACCAAAAATAGGGCCCATAAAATAATATAATTAAAAATAAATTCAATCAGAATTACGGTGAAACATTTTTACCCAGAGAATGTTAAAATGTGGAATTCACTGCCGCAGGGAGTAGCTGGGCTGCATAAGGTGGGTGCATTCAAGGGGAAGCTACATAAGAGCATGAGGTAAAAAGGAATAGAATAATATGTTGATGGCGTTAGATAAAGATGAGTGGGTGGAAACTTGAGTAGAGCATAAATATTGGCATGGAGCTGTTGGGCGGAATGGACAGTTTCTGTGCTGCAGGTACTTTGTTTAAAATACTTTGTAGTTCATCTTGCAATCTGGCTTTAAAAGAGATTATTTCTTGTTCACTCCTGCTTCTTCACCCTGTTAATGCCTTTAGTCATCTAGCCCCTAAGCTCTGGAATTACCTCCCCAAACCTCTTCACCCCTTTCTCCCCTTCTTTAAGGCATGCAACCTGCCTCTTTGACCAAGCATTTGTTCACCTGCTCCAATATCTCCTTCTTTAGCTCAGTGTCAATTTTTGTCCGATTACACCTCTGTGAAGCATCATGTAAATGGTGCTCTAACAACAATGACAACTTGCATTTGTAAAGCACGTTTAATGTAGCCAAATGTCTAGAGGTGCTTCACAAGCATTACCAATTAAAACTGGATACTGAGTCACAAAAGTAGATATCAGGACAGATGAACAAAAGCTTGTTCAAAGCAGTAGGTTTTAATAAGCATTTTGAAGGAAGAGCGAGATGTGGGCAGGTTTATGGAAGGAATTCCAGAACTTAGGGCCAAGGCAGTTGAAAGCATGTGTATATGTATGGAAATCAGTAATGGAGTGACTAAAAGCAGACTCCAGAATTGGAGGAGCACAGAAATCTTAAAGGTTAAGACCTGGAGGAGATTAAAGAGATAGGATGGTTGTAGTAATTATAGCTTTGGGTAATGTAGAACTGTAGCTTTAAGAATAATCCTGTGTTGTAAGATCACATGATCTTTGTAAACCAATGTGTTAACACTGAGGTGATCCTCTACTGGAGAGTTCTTCTTTAGTTATGGGGTTTGATGTACATGTGTAGTTGCTGCTGCCGCCTTGTAAATAAAATTAAATGTTTCCAATAAGAAAAGTTGTCTGAAGATCAACTCTATAACAAACTGGTGATGGGGGAATAAATCAGATTCGGTTCTGTACCTCGCCCAGCGATTGTGAGTATCTAAGTTCATTAAAAATAAAAAAAGATATACTCATCCAAAGTACCACAGTTTGGCAGAATCGATTCCTTTGAGCCAGCCACAGATGATTGGTCTCCATATATAGAATGTCTTGTATTCTTCTTTCAAACAAACAAAATCATGGGGGTGGGAAAAGAAGAGAGCGGTTCTCCTGAGTATTTGTGGGAGCAAGATCTACAGTTGATTCAAAGCTTGACGGCCCCCAGTGCACCAGATTTGAAGACTTTCAGTGAATTGGGGACATTAACAGACATTTTCAACCCAAGCCCTCGGCCACAATGCAGAGGTTCAGGTTCAATTCACAGAGTAGAGCCCCGGGGGAGGCAGTTGCTACCTACATGGCAAAATTAAAACAACTAATGGAATATTGTGATTTTGGTGAAACCCTGAATGACATGCTCAGGGATCGCTTAGTATGATATGATTCAGTGAAGATTGCTGGCTGAAGTGAATCTTGATTTTAAGAAGGCATCAGAAGTAGCACTGGCGACGGAAAGTGCTGTTAGAGATTCACAAGAAATTCAATGGGTGCAAAATGGCATTGTCCTCCTAGTTGGGTGGGAACAGTCAGCCGTAAGTGAAGCAAAAATCTGGGACTCCTCTGCAAAGTGAGAAACAGACCCTGTTAACCGAAAAATGAGAGGAGACAGCTTAGCAACTAAATCAAAAAATAACTTTCATTAACGTGAAAACAATCAGTCTTCTAGTGATTGGCAACTTAAAAAAGTAGAATGCTATTTTTGTCACAGAAGTGGACACATAATGAGATATTGCAAAGCGAAATTTAACCAGGCCTCCAAACACCAAACGAAGTCCAATGAAGTCTATAGTGCAGAAGAGCCGGAAACAACCAGTTGTGCCATTTATTCATTATTTAGCATGAAAGTTGGGAAGACAGAGCCAATATTTGTTACAGTGCAAGTGAATGGTAAACCATTAAAAATGGAAGCAGACATGAGTATTTATGCCACTGTAATAGGAGAACACACTTTTAGATATTTAAATAAAGGTGATCAACAAGTAAATTTGGAACAAACATCTGCCAAGTTTAAACGTACATAGGTGAAGAAATCGAAGTAAAAGGTATCAACAGAGCAACTGTTCATTATAGACACCAATCAACATAGCTACCAGTGATGGTGTTAGAAGGCAGAAGACCAAGCCTTCTAGATCAAAATTGGTTGAGGGAAATTAACCTTGATTAGCCAATAAGATTTCAAAAGGAATCTGGAAGAGTTCTTGTCTTGAAAAAGGAACAAGGCAAGTTACTTCAGAAGGAGCCTGGAGGGTCCAAGGACTGCAACACAATAAAAAAGGAATGTGTAAGGATTCAGCAACCTGAAGAAATGAAGACTGTTTTAAACAGTGACATGGAAAAACAGCAGAAGAAACTCAGAGACTCTGCTGAATGACAGAGTACAAGATGAAGTGAATGAAGTTTGTAAAGAAAAGGAAAACCTGTTGAAATACCTTCACATACTATAAGGATCCCTGAGGTCAAAGTTTGTGCCTCTAAAAAAAATATGAAGAGAAACAGAAAGAAGTTAACACCTCTCTGAACAAACTGAAGAACCTGTTGGCAGAGAAGATGCAATGATGAAGTTTTCAAGAGGAAGCCAACAGATATAAGAAGGAGACAGAAGAGCTGAAGAATCAGCTAAATGAAGCTAAAGAGGCTTTAAAAGCAAAAGTCCTAGAACTTTCCAAGATGCGGGTAGATAATGAAGTCATGGGTAGCTTAACTACTGAACCAAGACAAGTTGAGATGCATGTGAGAGAATTCTGGCTGACAGTGAAGTCAAAAAGAAGGCCAAGGCTAAATTCTATGCTAAAAAGAAGACACACAGAAAGACGGTGCAGAATTATGGATGAAGCGCCATCTTCAGACAAGATTAAGCTGAATACTTCCCAATCAGGAGGGCTAAGTGGAGAAAAGTTAAGGGAACTAAAAAGCGACTCATGATTTGAATAGTTGTGAGCGACAATTTACTGTTGGAGAAGCGGTATACAAAAGGAATTTCAGTCGAGGACCAAAGTGGTTACCTGATAAAGTGATTTTATCACTTTATGTGAACGGACCATTGTCTTACCACTTGGAAGTGGAGGGCCAGATCACCTGTAAGCATGCGGATCATTTAAGAAAAAGAGAGATACCCCAACAAAATGATGTTCCACCTGTAACCATTACTGAATCAGTGGCTCCTGTTGAAGTTGCTCAATGAAGGACAGACATGCCCGATGTCTCTATCAGAGTGGATGACACTGAATTGCACATGCCTAATGAGATACCTGATAATGCGGTTCCAGAGAATGTGTTTCCTACAAAAGAATCAGAAGTCATTGAGCGGTGACGTTCCTCATGGATCAGGAAACCAGCTGAAAGACTGAACTTGTAATTTCATGACCTGTGTAGATATTATAATGTCATGAGATAAGTACCTTGTAAATACAAAATGTACAGAAAAGTTAAAGGAGGAGGAATGTAGTAATTATAGTTTTGGGAAATGTAGGACTGTAGCTTTAAGAATAATCCTGTGTGTAAGATCACATGATCTGTGTAAACCAATGTGTTAATAGTGCGTGGAACCTCTGCAGAGGAGAGTTCTTCTTTAGTTATGGAGTTTGATGTACATATGTAGTTGCTGCTGCTGTCTTGTAAATAAAGTTAAATGTTTCCACTAAGAAAAGTTGTCCGAAGATCAATTCTATAACATAGGTCAAAGTCATGGAGGGATTTGAAAACAAGGATGTGAGTTTTAAAATTGTGGTGTAGCTGGACCATGTTCCAATGTAGATCATTGAGCCTAGGGGTGATGGGTGAACATGGGGTGAGGGGTGGGTGTGGAAGGGGATGGTGGGGGTTGAACATTATTGGGGGTTTGGGGATGATGAGCATTGTCCGTGTTGTGGGGGTGGGGGTGAGCGGTTTTGGAGGTGTGAGGAATGAGCATTTTTAGAGTGGTGCGTGAATGTTTTTTAAGCCTTCCCGATACAGCTCCTGTTGCTAATCACTGTCAACCTAGATCCTATGCCTGTGATCAATGTGTGAGAGAATCCTGGGGTAATTTTCTGCATAAGTAAATTAAGAGCATCACAAAGGTCAGTGTTGGAGCCAATCCCGAAGTGGCATGGCAGCATAATTATGCCCAACAGAAGTTTAAACTTCCAGGGTAAGTATCACACATGCACATGTGGGGACCTCCTCAGGGTCCTGGTGTACAACATTGATCAACAATATTGACATTGGAAGGTCCAGGCCATTATCTTGAGCTTAATGGGTCTGGCCGCTCCTATAAAATGACTCCATGTTTAATGCATTCATGACTTCCTCGTAAGGCTCAATATCTAGTTATGTAATTGCATGACTTGATAATTGTAACACTGAGATCTACATGTCATCTGAGCTGGATATTGTGTACAACAAAAGCCCACTGTTCACGAGTGTTGCATTCCCATGAAACCTCGCAAATGTTGATACCATGAACGATGAACGTACTTTGCAATGGATGTCAATTAGATAGGTTCCAGCCATCCTAAAATTTTGCAGGTATAAAGGATCAAATGCAATGTTTTAAATAAACTTAGAGAGAAATTTACTGGAGAGATTGTTTAATAAAACAAGAAAAATGTAAAATTTCTCACATTTGCAGTACTTTACTTGAGAGTGGAGGTAGAATGCAGTCAAGACCATGGGAAGCTCGTATTAATGGGGTCACAGGGAGTTCCTGTTGTCGGGGTCATGGGGACTTCTTGCTGTTGGGGTCACAGGGAATTCCTGCTGTCGGGCTCACAGGGAGTTCTTGTTTTCGGGGCGATGAGGAGTTCTTGTTGTTGGGGTCACGGGGAATTCCTGTTGTTGGGTTCACTGGGAGTTCTTGTTGTTGGGGTGACGGGGAATTCTTGCTAATGTGGTCACGGGGAGTTCTTGTTAGTGAACTCACGGGGAGTTCTTGTTGTCGGGGTAATGGGGAATTCTTGTTTTTGGGGTCATGTGGAGGTCCTGCTGTCGGGGTGATGGAGAGTTCTTGTTGTTGGGGTCACTGGGAGTTCTTGTTAACGGAGTCATGGGGAGTTCTTGCTGTCAGGGTCACGGGGAGTACTTGATGTCGAGTCATGGGGTGTTCTTTTTGTTGGGGTGACGGGGTATTCTTGTTGTCAAGGTCACAGTGAGTTCATGTTGTCAGAGTTATGGGGAGGTCTTGTTGTCAGGTGATAGGGAATACTTGTTGTCGGGTCACGGAGAGTTCTTGTTGTCAAGGTCACGGTGAGTTCATGTTGTCAGAGTCATGGGGAGTTCTTGTTGTCGGGGTCACGGGCAGTTCTTGTTGTCGGGGTGATGGGGAGTTCTTGTTCTCGGGGCCATGGGGTGTTCTTGTTGTCTGTGTCACGGGCAGTTCTTGTTGTCAGGGTAATGGGGAGTTCTTGTTGTCAGGGTCACGGGGAGTTCATGCTGTCAAGGTCATGGTGAGTATATGTTGTCAGGTTACGGGGACATCTTGCTATCGGGGTCACTGGGTTTTCTTGTTGTCAAGGTTAAGGTGATTTCTTGTTGGGGTCACGGAGAGCTTTTGTTGTTGAGGTCACGGGGAATACACGTTGTCGGATCATGTGGAGTTCTTGTTCTTGGGTGATAGGGAGTTCTTGTTGTCAGGTCACGGGGTGTTCTTGTTGTCAAGCTAATGGTGATTTCTTGATGCCAGGGTCATGGGGAGTTTTTGTTGTTGGGGTCACGGGCAGTTTAGTTGTCGGTGTGATGGGAAGTTCTTGTTGTTGGGGTCATGGGGAGTTCTTGTTGTCAAGGTTATGGATAGTTCTTGTTGTCAGTGTCATGGGGAGTTCTTGTTGTCGGGGTGATGGGGAGTTCTTGTTGTTGCAGTCAGAGGGTGTTCTTGTTGTCAAGGTCACGGTGAGTTCTTGTTGTCAGGCTCACGGTGAGTTCTTGTTGTCGGGGTCACGGGGAATATTTGTTGTTGGGTCACGGGGAATTCTTGTTGTCGGGTGATAGGGAGTTCTTGTTGTTGGGGTCACGGGGAGTTCTTGTTGTCAAGGTCACAGTGAGTTCTTGTTGTCAGGGTCATAGGGAGTTCTTGTTAACAGGGTCACGGGGAGTTTTGTTGTCGGGATCACGGGGAGTTCTTGTTGGTGTCATGGGAAGTTTTGTTGTCGGGGTCAAGGGGTGTCCCTGTTGTCGGGGTCACAGGGAGTTCCTGTTGTCGTGGTGATGTGGAGTTCCTGTTGTTGGGGTCACGGTGCGTTCTTGTTGTCAGGGTGATGGAGAGTTCTTGTTGTCAGGGTGATGGGAAGTTCTTGCTGTCAAAGTCACGGTGAGTTCTTGTTGTCAGGGTCATTGGGAGTTCTTGTTTTTGGGGTCACAGGGAGGTTTTGTTGTCAGGGTCATGGGGAGTTCTTGTTGTCGGGGTCATGGGCAGTCCTTGTTGTTGGGGTCATAGGGAGTTTTTGTTAACGGGGTCACAGGGAGTTCTTGTTAATGGAGTCACAGTGAGTTCTTGTTGTTGGGGTCACGGAGAATACTTGTTGTTTGGTCATGGGGAGTTCTTGTTGTCAAGATCACGGTGAGTTCTTGTTCTCAGGGTCATAGGGAGTTCTTGTTGTCCAGCTCACGGGCAGTTCTTGTTGTCGGGGTGATGGTGAGTTCTTGTTGTTGGCCTCACAGGGATTTCTTACTGTCAAGGTCATGGGGCGTTCTTGTTATTGGGGTGATGGGGAGTACTTGTTGTTGGGGTCACAAAGTGTTTTGTTGTCAAGGCCACGGTGAGTTCTTGTTGTCTTGGTCACGGGAAGTTCTTGTTGTCTTGGTCACAGGGAGTTCTTGTTGTCAGGGGACAGAGAGTTCTTGTTGTCGAGGTCACGGGGAGTACTTGTTGTCGGTGTCATGGGGTGTTCTTGTTATCGGGGTGACAGGGCATTCTTATTGTCTGTTCCTGGTGAGTTCTTGTTGTTGGGGTCATGGGGAGGTCTTGTTCACAGGGTCACTGGCAGTTTTGTTGTTGGGATCATGTGCGTTCTTGTTAATAGGGTCACGGGGAATTTTGCTGTCGGGATCACGGGGATTTCTTGTCGTTGGGCTAACAGGGAGTTTTGTTGACGGGGTCATGGGGTCTTCCTGTTGTTGGGATCACAGGGAGTTCCTGCTGTCGGGGTCATGGGGAGTTCCTGTTTTCATGGTGATGTGGAGTTCCTGTTGTTGGGGTCATTGTGCATTCTTGTTGTCAGTGTGATGGGGAGCTATTGTTGTCAGGGTGTTGGGGAATTCTTGTTGTCAAGGTCACGGTGAGTTCTTGTCAGGATCATTGGGAGTTCTTGTTTTTGGGGTCACGGTGAGGTTTTGTTGTTGGGGTCATGGGGAGTTCCTGTTGTCAGGTCACGGTGAGTTCTTGTTGTCGGGGTGGTGGGGAGTTCCTGTTGTCGGGGTCATGGTGAGTTCTTGTCATCGGGTCAGTGGGAGATCTTGTTGTCGGGTGATGGGGAGTTCTTATTTTCGGAGTCACGGGGAATACTTGTTGTTGGGCCACGGGGAGTTATTGTTGTCATGGTCACGGTGAGTTCTTGTTGTCAGGGCCATAGGGAATTTTTGTTGCTGGGGTCACGGGGATTTCTTGTTGTTGGGGTCGCGGGCAGTTCTTTTTTTCGGGATCATGGGCAGTTCTTGTTGTCGGAGTGATAGGGAGTTCTTAATGTCGGGGTCACAGGGAATACTTGTTGTTGGGTCACGGTGAGTTCTTGTTGTCAGGGCCATAGGGAGTTCTTGTTGTTGGGCTCACAGGGATTTCTTATTGTCAAGGTCACGGTGAGTTCTTGTTCTCGGTGTGATGTGGAGTTCTTGTTGTCAGTGTCATGGGCATTCTTATTATCGGGGTGACTTGGAGTATTGTTGATGGGGTCATGGGGTCTTCCTGTTGTCGGGGTCACAGGGAGTTCCTGCTGTATGGATTATGGGGAGTTCCTGTTTTCGTGATGATGTGGAGTTCCAGTTGTTGGGGGTCACAGTGCGTTCTTGTTGTCAGGGTGAAGGGGAGCTCTTGTTGTCAGGGTGATGGGGAGTTCTTGTTGTCAAGGTCACGGTGACTTCTTGTTGTCAGGATCATTGGGAGTTTGTGTTTTTGGGGTCACGGGGAGGTTTTGTTGTCTGGTTCACGGGGAGTTCCTGTTGTCAGGGTCACGGTGAGTTCTTGTTGTCGGGGTCACGAGGATTTCTTGTTGTCAGGATCATTGGGAGTTCTTGTTTTCGGGGTCACGGGGAGGCTTTGTTGTCGGGGTCATGGGCAGTTCCTGTTGTCGGGTCACAGGGAGTTCTTGTCGGGTCAGGGGGAGATCTTGTTGTCGGGGTGGTGGGGAGTTCTTGTTGTTGGGCTCACGGGGATTTCTTGTTGTCGGGGTCATGGGGAGTTCTTGTTGTCGGAGTGATAAGGAGTTCTTATTGTCGGGGTCACGGGGAATGCTTGCTGTTGGGTCACGGTGAGTTCTTGTTGTCAGGGCCATAGGGAGATCTTGTTGTTGGGTCACGGGCAGTTCTTGTTGTTGGGCTCACGGGGATTTCTTGCTGTCAAGGTCACGGTGAGTTCTTGTTGTCGGTGTGATGTGGAGTACTTGTTGTCGGTGTCATGGGGCGTTCTTATTATTGGGGTGACTTGGAGTTTTGTTGATGGGGTCATGGGGTGTTCCTGTTGTCGGGGTCACAGGAAGTTCCTGCTGTATGGATTATGGGGAGTTCCTGTTTTCGTGATGATGTGGAGATCCAGTTGTTGGGGGTCACAGTGCGTTCTTGTTGTCAGGGTGAAGGGGAGCTCTTGTTGTCAGGGTGATGGGGAGTTCTTGTTGTCAAGGTCACGGTGACTTCTTGTTGTCAGGATCATTGGGAGTTTGTGTTTTTGGGGTCACGGGGAGGTTTTGTTGTCTGGTTCACGGGGAGTTCCTGTTGTCGGGTCACAGGGAGTTCTTGTCGGGTCAGGGGGAGATCTTGTTGTCGGGGTGGTGGGGAGTTCTTGTTGTTGGGCTCACGGGGATTTCTTGTTGTCGGGGTCATGGGGAGTTCTTGTTGTCGGAGTGATAAGGAGTTCTTATTGTCGGGGTCACAGGGAATGCTTGCTGTTGGGTCACGGTGAGTTCTTGTTGTCAGGGCCATAGGGAGATCTTGTTGTTGGGTCACGGGCAGTTCTTGTTGTTGGGCTCACGGGGATTTCTTGCTGTCAAGGTCACGGTGAGTTCTTGTTGTCGGTGTGATGTGGAGTTCTTGTTGTCGGTGTCATGGGGCGTTCTCATTATTGGGGTGACTTGGAGTTTTGTTGATGGGGTCATGGGGTGTTCCTGTTGTCGGGGTCACAGGAAGTTCTTGCTGTCGGGGTCATGGGGAGGTCCTGTTTTTGTGGTGATGTGGGGTTCCTGTTGTTGGGGTCACCGTGCGTTCTTGTTGTCAGGGTGAAGGGGAGCTCTTGTTGTGAATGTCACGGTGAGTTCTTGTTATCAGGGTCATTGGGAGTTCTTGTTTTCTGGGTCATGGTGAGGTTTTGTTGTCTGGGTCACGAGGAGTTCCTGTTGTCAGGGTCACTGTGAGTTCTTGTTGTCGGGGTCACGGTGAGTTCTTGTTGTTGGGGTCATGGGGAGGTTTTGTTGTCAGGATCACGGGGATTTCTTGTTGTCATGGTCACAGGGAGTTCTTGTTGTTGGGGTCACAGGGAGGTTTTGTTGTCAGGGTCACAGGGGGTTCTTGTTGTCAAGGTCACGGGCAGATCTTGTTGTCGGAATCACCGGGAGTTCTTGTTGTCAGGCTCACTGAGAGTTCCTGTTGTTGGGGTCACCGGGAGTTCCTGTTGTCAGGGTTATGTGGAGTTCCTGTTGTCGATGGTGATGTGGAGTTCCTGTTGTTGAGGTCACGGTGCGGTCTTGTTGTCATGGTGATGGGGAGCTCTTGTTGTCAGGGTCACGGGGAGTTCTTGTTGTCAAGGTCGCGGTGAGTTCTTTTTGTCAGAGTCATGGGCAGTTCTTGTTGTTGGGGTGATAGGGAGTTCTTGTTGTTGGGGTCACAAAGTGTTTTGTTGTCAAGGCCACGGTGAGTTCTTGTTGTCTTGGTCACGGGAAGTTCTTGTTGTCTTGGTCACAGGGAGTTCTTGTTGTCAGGGGACAGAGAGTTCTTGTTGTCGAGGTCACGGGGAGTACTTGTTGTCGGTGTCATGGGGTGTTCTTGTTATCGGGGTGACAGGGCATTCTTATTGTCTGTTCCTGGTGAGTTCTTGTTGTCGGGGTCATGGGGAGGTCTTGTTCACAGGGTCACTGGCAGTTTTGTTGTTGGGATCACGTGCGTTCTTGTTAATAGGGTCACGGGGAGTTTTGCTGTCGGGATCACGGGGATTTCTTGTCGTTGGGGTGACAGGGAGTTTTGTTGACGGGGTCATGGGGTCTTCCTGTTGTTGGGGTCACAGCGAGTTCCTGCTGTCGGGGTCATGGGGAGTTCCTGTTTTCATGGTGATGTGGAGTTCCTGTTGTTGGGGTCACGGTGCATTCTTGTTGTCAGTGTGATGGGGAGCTATTGTTGTCAGGGTGATGGGGAGCTCTTGTTGTCAGGTTGTTGGGGAGTTCTTGTTGTCAAGGTCACGGTGAGTTCTTGTTGTCAGGATCATTGGGAGTTCTTATTTTCGGGGTCACAGGGAGGTTTTGTTGTCGGGGTCATGGGGAGTTCCTGTTGTCGGGTCACGGTGAGTTCTTGTTGTCGGGGTGGTGGGGAGTTCCTGTTGTCGGGGTCATGGTGAGTTCTTGTCATCGGGTCAGTGGGAGATCTTGTTGTTGGGTGATGGGGAGTTCTTATTTTTGGAGTCACGGGGAATACTTGTTGTTGGGCCACGGGGAGTTATTGTTGTCATGGTCACGGTGAGTTCTAGTTGTCAGGGCCATAGGGAATTTTGTTGTTGGGGTCACGGGGATTTCTTGTTGTCGGGGTCGCGGGCAGTTCTTTTTCTCGGGATCACGGACAGTTCTTGTTGTCGGCGTGATAGGGAGTTCTTATTGTCGGGGTCACAGGGAATACTTGTTGATGGGTCACGGTGAGTTCTTGTTATCGTGGTCAAGGTGAGTTCTTGTTGTCAGGGCCATAGGGAGTTCTTGTTGTTGGGCTCACGGGGATTTCTTATTGTCAAGGTCACGGTGAGTTCTTGTTCTCGGTGTGATGTGGAGTTCTTGTTGTCGGTGTCATGGGCGTTCTTATTATCGGGGTGACTTGGAGTATTGTTGATGGGGTCATGGGGTCTTCCTGTTGTCGGGGTCACAGGGAGTTCCTGCTGTATGGATTATGGGGAGTTCCTGTTTTCGTGGTGATGTGGAGTTCCGGTTGCTGGGGTCACAGTGCGTTCTTGTTGTCAGGGTGAAGGGGAACTCTTGTTGTCAGGGTGATGGGGAGTTCTTGTTGTCAAGGACATGGTGAGTTCTTGTTGTCAGGATCATTGGGAGTTGTGTTTTTGGGGTCACGGCGAGGTTTTGTTGTCTGGTTCACGGGGAGTTCCTGTTGTCGGGGTAACAGTGAGTTCTTGTTGTCGGGGTCACGGTGAGTTCCTGTTGTCGGTGTCACGGGGAGGTTTTGTTGTCAGGGTCACGGGGATTTCTTGTTGTCAGGATCATTGGGAGTTCTTGTTTTCGGGGTCACGGGGAGGTTTTGTTGTCGGGGTCATGGGCAGTTCCTGTTGTCGGGGTCACAGGGAGTTCTTGTTGTCAGGGCCATAGGGAAATCTTGTTGTTGGGTCACGGGCAGTTCTTGTTGTCGGGGTCACAGGCAGTTCTTGTTGTTGGGCTCATGGGGATTTCTTGTTGTCAAGGTCACGGTGAGTTCTTGTTGTCAGTGTGATGTGGAGTTCTTGTTGTCGGTGTCATGGGGCGTTCTTATTATCGGGGTGACTTGGAGTTTTGTCGATGGAGTCATGGGGTGTTTCTGTTGTCGGGGTCACAGGGAGTTCCTGCTGTCGGGGTCATGGGGAGTTCCTGTTTTTGTGGTGATGTGGGGTTCCTGTTGCTGGGTCACGGTGCGTTCTTGTTGTCAGGGTGAAGGGGAGCACTTGTTGTCAGGGTGATGGGGAGTTCTTGTTGTGAATGTCACGGCGAGTTCTTGTTATCAGGGTCATTGGGAGTTCTTGTTTTCTGGGTCATGGTGAGGTTTTGTTGTCTGGGTCATGGGGAGTTCCTGTTGTCAGGGTCACAGGGAGTTCTTGTTGTTGGGTCACGGGGAGTTCTTGTTGTCGAGGTCACGGTGAGTTCTTGTTGTCGAGGTCACGGGGAGTTCTTGTTGACGGATGATAAGGAGTTATTATTGTCGGGGTCATGGGGAATACTTGTTGTTGGGTCACGGGGAGTTCTTGTTGTCAAGGTCATGGTGAATTCTTGTTGACAGGGCCATAGGGAGATCTTGTTGTTGGGGTCACGGGCAGTTCTTGTTGTCAGGGTCATGGGCAGTTCTTGTTGGGCTCACGGGGATTTCTTGTTGTCGGGGTAACGGGGATTTCTTGTTGTCGGTGTGATGTGGTGCTCTTGTTGTCAGTGTCATGGGCCATTCTTATTATCGGGGTGACAGCGAATACTTGTTGTCGGTCACAGGGAGTTCTTGTTGTCCATATCTCAGGGAGTTCTTGTTGCCGGTGGCATGGGGTGTTCTTGTTATTGGGGTGACAGGGCGTTCTTGTTGTCGAGTTCATGGTGAGTTCATGTTGTTGCGGGGATTGGGAGTTCTTATTGTCGGCTCACGGGGAGTTCTTGTTGTCGGGGACAGGGGGAGTTCTTGTTGTCGGGGTCACTGGGAGCTTTGTTGTCGGTGTCACGGTGAGTTCTTGTTGTCGGGGTCACGGGGATTTCTTGTTGTTGGGGTTATGGGGAATTTTGTTGTCGGGGTGATGTTGAGTTCCTGTTGTTGAGGTCATGGTGCGCTTTTGTTGTCAGGGCCATAGGGAGATCTTGTTGTTGGGGTCACAGGCAGTTCTTGTGTAGGGGTCACGGGCAGTTCTTGTTGTTGGGCTCACGGGGATTTCTTGTTGTCAAGGTCATGGTGAGTTCTTGTTGTTGGTGTGATGTGGAGTTCTTGTTGTCAGTGTCATGGGGCGTTCTTATTATCGGGGTGACTTGGAGTTTTGTTGATGGGATCATAGGATGTTCCTGTTGTCGGGGTCACAGGGAGTTCCTGTTGTTGGGGTCATGGGGATTTCTTGTTAGTCGGGGTTACGGGGAATTTTGTTGTCGGTGTGATGTTGAGTTCCTGTTGTTGGGGTCATGGTGCGTTTTTGTTGTCAGGGTGATGGGGAACTCTTGTTGTCAGGGTGATGGGGAGTTCTTGTTCTCAAGGTCACGGTGAGTTCTTGTTGTTGGTGTGATGGGGAGTTCTTGTTGTCGGTGTCATGCGGCGTTCTTATTATTGGGGTGACGGGGAGTACTTATCGTCGGGTGACGCGGAGTTCTTGTTGTCAAGGTCACGGGGAGTTCTTGTTGTAGGGATCACCATGATTTCTTCTTGTCTTGGTCACGGAGAGTTCCTGTTGTTGGGGTCACGGGGAGTTCCTGTTGTCGGGGTGATGTGGAGTTCCTGTTGATGGGGTCACAGTGTGTTCTTGTTGTCAGGGTGATGGGGAGCTCTTGTCAAGGTCATGGTGCGTTCTTTTTATCAGGGTCATGGGGAGTTCTTGTTGTCAGGGTCATGGAGAGTTCTTGTTGTCGGGGTCATGGGAAATACTTGTTGTCGGGTCATGGGAAGTAATTGTTGTCGGGTGATATGGCATTCTAGTTGTCAGGGTGATGGGGAGTTCTTGTTGTCGGGCTCATGGAGAGTTCCTGTTGTCTGGGTGATGTGGAGTTCCTGTTGTTGGGGTCACGGTGTGTTCTTGTTGTCAGGGTGATGGGGAGCTCTTGTTGTCAGGGTGATGGGGAGTTCTTGTTGTCAAGGACACGGTGAGTTCTTGTTGTCAGGGTCATTGGCAGTTCTTGTTGTCGGGGTCACGTGGAGTTTTTGTTGTCGGGGTCACGGGGAGTTCCTGTTGTCAGAGTCAGAGTGAGTTCTTGTTGTCGGGTTCATGGTGAGTTATTGTTGTCGTGGTCACGGGGAGATCTTGTTGTTGGGGTCACAGTGAGTTCTTGTTGTTGGGGTCATGGGGAGGTTTTGTTGTCAGGGTCACGGGGATTTCTTGTTGTCAAGGTCACGGGGAGTACTTGTTGTCAGTGTCATGGGGAATACTTGTTGTCAGGTGATATGGCATTCTTGTTGATGGGGTCACGAGGAGTACTTGTTGTGAGGGTCACAGGGAGTTCTTGTTGTCCAGCTCTCGGGGAGTTCTTGTTGTTGGGATCACGGGGATTTCTTGTTGTCGGGGTTATGGAGAGTTCCTGTTGGTGTCACGGGGAGTTCCTGTTGTCGGGGTAATGTGGAGTTCCTGTTGTCGGAGTGATGTGGAGTTCTTTTTGTTGGTGTCACGGTGTGTTCTTGTTGGCAGGGTGCTGGGGAGCTCTTGTTGTCAGGGTCACGGTGAGTTCTTGTTGTCAAGGTCATGGTGAGTTCTTTTGTTAGGGTCATGGGGAGTTCTTGTTGTCGGGGTCACGGGCAGTTCTCGTTGTCGGGGTCACGGGAGTTCTTGTTAATGGGGTCAATGGAAATTCTTCTTGGGGTCACGGGGAGCACTTGATGTTGGGTCATGTGGAGTTCTTGTTGTCAGGCTGATGGGGAGATCTTGTTTTGGGGGTCATGGGCTGGTTTTGTTGTCTAAGTCACGATGTGTTCTTGTTGTCGGGGTGACGGGGAGTTCTTGTTGTTGGCTCACAGGGAATTCTTGTCAAGGTCACAGTGAGTTCTTTTTGTCAAGGTTTTTGTAAGTTCTTGATGTCGGGCTCTCGGGCAGTTCTTGTTGTCGGGGTGATGGGCGGTTCTTGTTGTCGGGATCGTGCGGCGTTCTTGTTATCGAGGTGACGGGCAGCAATTGTTGACGGGTCACAGGGAGTTCTTGTTGTCGGGGTGATGGGGAGTTGTTGTTGTCGAGGTCACAAAGTGTTATTGTTGTCAAGGCCACGGTGAGTTCTTGTTGTCTTGGTCATGGGAAGTTCTTTTTATCTTGGTCATGGGGAGTTCTTGTTGTCAGGGTGATAGGGAGTTTTGTTGTCGGGGTCACGGTGGCAGTACTTGTTGTCGGGTCATGGGGAGTTCTTGTTATCCAGGTCATGGGGAGTTCTTGTTGTCGCTGTCATGGGGTGTTCTTGTTATCAGTGTGATAGGGCGTTCTGGTTGTCGGGTTCATGGTGAGTTCATGTTGTCGGGTGAAGGGGAGTTCTTGTTGTTGGGTCACGGGGAGTTCTTTTTGTCTCGGACACTGGGAGTTTTGTTGTTGGGGTCACAGTGAGTTCTTGTTAACAGAATCACGGGGAGCTTTGTTGTCAGGATCATGGGGAGATCTCATTCTTGGGGTTACGGGGAGTTTTGTTGCCGGGGTCACGGGGTGCTCCTATTGTCGGGGTCACAGGGAGTTCCTGTTGTCGGGGTGATGTGGAGTTCCTGTTGTTGGGGTGATGTGGAGTTCCTTTTGTAGGTGTCATGTTGTGTTCTTGTTGTCAGGGTGATGGGGAGCTCTTGTTGTCAGGGTGATGGGGAGCTCTTGTTGTCAATGTTATGGTGAGTTCTTTTTGCCAGGGTCATGGGGAGTTCTTGTTTTCGGGTTCACGGGCAGTTCTTGTTGTCGGGGTCACGGGGAGTTCTTGTTAATGGGGTTACTGGGAGTTCTTGTTAATGCAGTCTAGGAGTTCTTGTTGTTGGGGTCACGTGTAGCACTTGATGACGGGTCATGTGGAGTTCTTGTTGTCGGGGTGATGGGGAGTTCTTGTTGTCGGGGTCATGGGATGTTCTTGTTGTCGGGGTCACGGGGAGATCTTGTTGGGGTCACGGTGAGTTCTTGTTGTTGGGGTCACAGGGAGGTTTTGTTGTCAGTGTCATGGGGAGTTCTTGTTGTCAAGGTCACGGTGAGTTCTTGTTGTCGGTGTGATGTGGAGTTCTTGGTGGTGTTATGGGGCGTTCTTATTATCGGGGTGATAAGGAGTTTTGTTGATGAGGTCATGGGGTGTTCCTGTTGTTGGGGTCACAGGGAGTTCCTGCTGTGGGGGTCATGGCGAGTTCCTGTTTTTGTGATGATGTGGGGTTCCTGTTGTTGGGGTCATGGTGCGTTCTTGTTGTCAGGGTGAAGGGGAGCTCTTGTTGTCAGGGTCACGGGGAGTTCTTGTTGTGAATGTCACGGTGAGTTCTTGTTATCAGGGTCATTGGGAGTTCTTGTTTTCTGGGTCACGGGGAGGTTTTGTTGTCTTGGTCCCGGGGAGTTCCTGTTGTCAGGGTCACGGTGAGTTCTTGTTGTCGGGGTCACGGTGAGTTCCTGTTGTCGAGGTCATGGGGAGATCTTGTTGTTGGGGCCATGGTGAGTTCTTGTTGTCAGTGTCATGGGGAGGTTTTGTTGTCAGGGTCACAGGGGTTTCTTGTCATGGTCATGGGAGTTCTTGTTGTCAGGGTCACAGGCAGTTCTTGTTGTCGGGGTCACAGTGAGGTCTTGTTGTCGGGTCACGGGGAGTTCTTGTTGACGGATGATAGGGTGTTATTATTGTTGGTGTCATGGGGAATACTTGTTGTCGGGGTCACGGGGAGTTCTTGTTGTCAAGCTCACGGTGAGTTCTTGTTGTCGGGGCCATAGGGAGTTTTTGTTGTCGGGGTCACAGGGGCAGTTCTTGTTGTCGGGGTGGTGGGGAGTTCCTGTTGTTGGGCTCATGGGGATTTCTTGTTGTTGGGGTCACGGGCAGTTCTTGTTGTTGGGGTCATGGGCAATACTTGTTGTCGGGATCACGGGCAGTGCTTGTTGTCGGTGTGATAGGGAGTTCTTATTGTCGAGGTCATGGGGAATACTTGTTGTTGGGTCACGGGGAGTTCTTGTTGTCAAGGTCACGGTGAGTTCTTGTTGTCAGGGTGATAGGGAGTTCTTGTTGTCGGAGTTACAGGCAGTTCTTGTTGTCGGGGTCACAGGCAGCTCTTGTTGTCGGGGTCAGGGGCAGTTCTTGTTGTTGGGCTCACGGGGATTTCTTGTTTCAGGATCATTGGGAGTTCTTGTTTTTGGGGTCACGGGGAGGTTTTGTTGTTGGGGTGATGGGCAGTTCCTGTTGTCGGGGTCACGGTGAGTTCTTGTTGTTGGGGTGATGGGGAGCCCTGATGTCGGGGTCATGGGGAGTTCTTGTTGTCAAGATCATGGTGATTTCTTGTTGTCAGGGTTTTGGGGCGTTCTTGTTATCAGGGTGTCAGGGAGTACTTGTTGTTGGGTCACGGGGAGTTCATGTTGTCAAGTTCACGGTGAGTTCTTGTTGTCGGTGTGATGGGGTGATGTTGTTGTCAAGGTCACGGTGAGTTCTGGTTGTTGGAGTGATGGTGAGTTCTTGCTGTCGGGGACACTGGATGTTCTTGTTGTCAGGTTGATGGTGATTTCTTGTTGTCGGGGTCACAGTGAGTTCTTGTTGTCAGGGTCACGGGGAGTTCTGGTTGTCAAGGTCACGGAAAGTTCCTGTTGTGAAGGTCACGGCGAGTTCTTGTTGTCGGGGTGACGGGGAGTTCTTGTTCTTGGGGCCATGGGGCGGTTTTGTTGTCAGCTCACGGGGAGATCTTGTTGTCGGGGTGATGGGGAGTTCTTGTTCTTGGGGCCATGGGGCGGTTTTGTTGTCAGCTCACGGGGAGATCTTGTTGTCGGGGTGATGGGGAGTTCTTGTTGTCGGGGTCATGGGGTGGACTTCTTGTCAAGATCATGGGGAGTTCTTGTTGTCAGGGTCAAGGAGATTTCCTGTTGTTGGTGTCACGGAGATTTCCTGTTGTCGGGGTGACAGGGAGTTTCTATTGTCGGGGTGATGGAGAGTTCCTGTTGTTGGGGTCACGATGAGTTCCTGTTGTCAGGGTGATGCGGAGCTCTTGTGTTGGTGTCATGGGGTGTTCATGTTATCGGGGTGACGAGGTCTACTTACTGTCAGGTTATGGGGCATTCTTGTTGTCAGGGTGATGGGGAGTTCTTGTTGTCAAGGTCCCGGTGAGTTCTTGTTGTCAGGATCACGGTGAGTTCTTGTTGTTGGGGTTACAGTAAGTTTTGTTGTCGGGGTCACGGGGAGTTCCTGTTGTCGGGATCCCAGGGAGTTCCTGTTGTTGGGGCCACAGTGCGTTCTTGTTGTCATGGTGATGGGGAGCTCTTGTTGTCAGGGTTTACAGGGAGATCTTGTTGTCGGTGTCGCGGGCATTTCTCATTGGCGGGGTCACAGGGAGTTCTTGTTAATGGGGTCACAGCGAGTTCTTTTTAACGTAGTCACGGTGAGTTCTTATTGTTGGGTTCACAGAGAATACTTGTTGTCGGGTCACGGTGAGTTCTTGTTGTTGGGGTGACGGGGAGTTCTTGTTCTTGGGGCCATGGGGTGGTTTTGTTGTCAGCTCATGGGGAGTTCTTGTTGTCGGGGTCACGGGCAGTTCTTGCTGTTGAGCTCATGGGGATTTCTTGTTGTCAAGGTCACGGTGAGTTCTTGTTGTCGGTGTCATGGGCCGTTCTTATTATCGGGGTGACAGGGTATACTTGTTGTCGGGTCACGGGGAGATCTTGTTGTCCATATCTCAGGGAGTTCTTGTTGCCAGTGGCATGGGGTGTTCTTGTTATCGGGGTGACAGGGCGTTCTTGTTGTTGAGTTCATGGTGAATTCATGTTGTCGGGGGGATGGGGAGTTCTTACTGTTGGGTCACGGGGAGTCCTTGTTGTCGGGTTCACGGGGAGCTTTGTTGTCGGTGTCACGGTGAGTTCTTGTTGTCAGGGTCATTGGGAGTTCTTGTTTTTGGGGTCACGGGAGGTTTTGTTGTTGGGGTCATGGGGAGTTCTTGTTGTCGGGTCAGGGGGTGATCTTGTTGTCGGGTGTTAAGGAGTTCTTATTGTCGGGATCATGGGGAATACTTGTTGTTGGGTCACATGATGTTCTTGTTGTCAAGGTCACGTTGAGTTCTTGTTTTCAGGGCCATAGGGAGTTCTTGTTGTCGGGCTCATGAGCAGTTCTTATTGTCGGGGTCATGGGCAGTTCCTGTTGTCGGGGTCACGGGGAATTCTTGTTGTCGGGGTCACGGGGAGTTCTTGTTGTCGGAGTGATAAGGAGTTCTTATTGTCGGGGTCACGGGGAATGCTTGCTGTTGGGTCACGGTGAGTTCTTGTTGTCAGGGCCATAGGGAGATCTTGTTGTTGGGTCACGGGCAGTTTTTCTTGTTGGGCTCATGGGGATTTCTTGTTATCAAGGTCACGGTGAGACGGGGAGTTCTTGTTGTCGGTGTCATGGGGCGTTCTTGCTGTCAAGGTCACGGGGAGTTCTTGTTGTCAGGATCACAGGGATTTCTTGAGGTCTTGGTAATGGAGAGTTCCTGTTGTTGGGGTCACAGGGAGTTCCTGTTGTCGGGGTGATGTGGAGTTCCTCTTGTTGGGGTGATGTGGAGCTCCTGTTGTAGGTGTCACGGTGTGTTCTTGTTGGCAGGGTGATGGGGAGCTCTTGTTGTCAAGGTCATGGTGAGTTCTTGTTGTTGGGGTGACGGGGAATACTTGTTGTTGGGTCACGGGGAGTTCTTGTTGTCGGGGTCACGATGAGTTCTTGTTGTCATGGTCACAGAGAGTTCTTGTTGTCAGGATCATTGGGAGTTCTTGTTTTCGGGGTCATGGGGAGGTTTTGTTGTCGGGATCACGGAGAGTTCCTGTTGTCGGGGTCACGGTGAGTTCTTGTTGTTGGGTCACGGGGAGTTCTTGTTTTCAGGTGATAGGGAGTTCTTATTGTTGTGGTCACGGGGAATACTTGTTGTTGGGTCACGTGATGTTCTTGTTGTCAAGGTCACGTTGAGTTCTTGTTTTCAGGGCCATAGGGAGTTCTTGTTGTCGGGGTCCTGAGCAGTTCCTGTTGTCGGGGTCATGGGCAGTTCTTGTTGTCGGGCTGGTGGGGAATTCTTGTTGTCAGGGTAATGGGGGGTTCTTGTTGTCGGGGTGGTGGGAAGTTGTTGTTGTTGGGTTCATGGGGATTTCTTGTTGTCGGAGAGACGGGCAGTTCTTGTTGTTGGGGTCACGGGGAGTTCTTGTTGTCGGAGTGATAAGGAGTTCTTATTGTCGGGGTCACGGGGAATACTTGTTGTTGGGTCACGGTGAGTTCTTGTTGTCAGGGCCATAGGGAGATCTTGTTGTTGGGGACACGGGCAGTTCTTGTTGTCCGGGTCACGGGCAGTTCTTGTTGTCGGTGTGATGTGGAGTTCTTGTTGTTGGTGTCATGGGGCGTTCTTATTATCGGGGGTGACTTGAAGTTTTGTTGATGGGGTCATGGGGTGTTCCTGTTGTCGAGGTCACAGGGAGTTCCTGCTGTCGGGGTCATGGGGAGTTCCTGTTTTTGTGGTGATGTGGGTTTCCTGTTGTTGGGGTCACCGTGCGTTCTTGTTGTCAGGGTGAAGGGGAGCTCTTTTGTCAGGGTCATTGGGAGTTCTTGTTTTCTGGGTCATGGGGAGGTTTTGTTGTCTGGGTCCCGGGGAGTTCCTGTTGTCGAGGTCACGGGGAGATCTTGTTGTCGGGGTCACAGGCAGTTCTTGTTGTTGGGGTCACGGTGAATTCTTGTTGTCAGGTCATGGGGAGTTCTTGTTGACTGACGATAGGGAGATGTTATTGTTGGGGTCATGGGGAATACTTGTTATCGGGGTCACGGGGAGTTCTTGTTGTCAGGGCCATAGGGAGTTTTTGTTGTCGGGGTCACGGGGCAGTTCTTGTTGTCGGGGTGGTGGGGAGTTCCTGTTGTTGGGCTCATGGGGATTTCTTGTTGTCGGGGTAACTGCCCGTGAGTTCTTGTTGTCAAGTCATGGGGAGTTCTTGTTGACGGACGATAGGGAGATATTATTGTCGGGGTCATGGGCAATTCTTGTTGTCGGCATCACGGGCAGTGCTTGTTGTCGGTGTGATAGGGAGTTTTTATTGTCGGGGTCACGGGGAATACTTGTTGTCGGGGTCACGGGCAGTTCTTGTTGTTGGGCTCACGGGGATTTTTTGTTGTCAAGGTCACGGTGAATTCTTGTTGTCGGTGTCATGGGCCGTTCTTATTATCGGGGTGACAGGCTATACTTGTTGTCGGGTAACGGGGTGTTCTTGTTGTCCACATCTCAGGGAATTCTTGTTGCCGGTGGCATGGGGTGTTCTTGTTATTAGGGTGACAGGGCGTTCTTGTTGTCGGGTTCATGGTGAGTTCATGTTGTCGGGGGGATGGGGAGTTCTTATTGTTGGGTCACGGGGAGTTCTTGTTGTCGGGTTCGCGGGGAGTTCTTGTTGTCTTGGTCACGGGGAGTTCCTGTTGTCGGGGTCACGGGGATTTCCTGTTGTCCGGGTGATGTGGAGTTCCCGTTGTCGGGGAGATGTGGAGTTCCTGTTGATGGGGTCACGTTGTGTTCTTGTTGTCAGGGTGATGGGGAGCTCTTGTTGTCAAGGTCACAGTGAGTTCTTTTTATCAGGGTCATGGGCAGTTCTCGTTGTTGGGGTCACTGGGAGTTCTTGTTAATAAGATCACAGGGCGTTTTTGTTAGTGGAGTCAAGGGGAGTTCTTGTTGTCGGGGTCAAGTGTAGCACTTGATGTGGGGTCATGTGGAGTTCTTGTTGTCGGGGTGACGGGGAGTTCTTGTTGTCGGGTCATGGGAAGTACTTGTTGTTGGGTTCATGGTGAGTTATTGTTGTTGGGGTCACAGGGAGATCTTGTTGTTGGGGTCACAGTGAATTCTTGTTGTTGCTGTCATGGGGAGGTTTTGTTGTCAGGGTCACGGGGATTTCTTGTTGTCAAGGTCACGGGGAGTTCTTGTTCTCAGGGTCATGGGGAGTTCTTGTTGTCGGGGTCATGGGAAATACTTGTTGTCGGGTGATATGGCATTCTAGTTGTCGGGGTGACGGGGAGTTCTTGTTGTCGGGGTCATGGAGAGTTCCTGTTGTTTGGGTGATGTGGAGTTCCTGTTGTTGGGGTCACGGTGTGTTCTTGTTGTCAGGGTGATGGGGAGCTCTTGTTGAAAGGGTGTTGGGGAGTTCTTGTTGTCAAGGTCACGGTGAGTTCTTGTTGTCAGGGTCATTGGCAGTTCTTGTTGCCGGGGTCACGGGGAGTTCCTGTTGTCAGAGTCAGAATTAGTTCTTGTTGTCGGGTTCATGGTGAGTTATTGTTGTCGGGGTCACGGAAAGATCTTGTTGTCAGGATCACGGTGTGTTCTTGTTGTTGGGGTTACAGTGAGTTTTGTTGTCGGGGTCACGGGGTGTTCCTGTTGTCGGGGTCCTAGGGAGTTCCTGTTGTCGGGGTGATGTGGAGATCCTGTTGTTGGGGCCACAGTGCGTTCTTGTTGTCATGGTGATGGGGAGCTCTTGTTGTCAGGGTCATGGGGAGTTCTTGTTGTCGGGGTCACGGGCATTTCTCATTGTCGGGGTCACAGGGAGTTCTTGTTAACGGGATCACAGTGAGTTCTTGTTAACATAGTCACGGTGGGTTCTTATTGTCGGGTTCACAGAGAATACTTGTTGTCGGGTCATGGGGAGCTCTTGCTGTCGGGTGATAGGGAGTTATTGTTGACGGGATTACGGGGAATATTTGTTGTTGGGTCATGGGGATTTCTTGTTGTCAATATCATGGTGAGTTCTTGTTGTCGGTGTCATGGGGTGTTCTTTTTATCAGGGTGACAGGGCGTTCTTGTTGTCAGGGTGATGGGGAGCTCTTGTCATCAGGACGATGGGAAGTTCTTGTTGTCAAGGTCACGGTGAGTTCTTGTTGTCAGGGTCACGGGGAGTTCTTGTTGTCAAGGACACGGTGAGATATTTTTGTCAGAGTCCTAGGGAGTTCTTGTTGTCGGGGTCACGGGCATTTCTCATTGTCGGGGTCACAGGGAGTTCTTGTTAACGGGGTCACAGCGAGTTCTTGTTAACGTAGTCATGGTGAGTTCTTATTGTCGGTGTCATGGGCTGTTCTTGTTGTCAAAGTCACGTTGAGTTCTTATTGTCGGGTTCACGGAGAATAATTGTTGTCGGGTCACGGGGAGTTCTTGTTTTCGGGGTGATGGGGAGTCCTTGTTGTCGGGATCATTGGGAGTTCTTCTTGTCAAGATCATGGGGAGTTCTTGTTGTCAGGGTCACGGAGATTTCCTGTTTTCGGGGTAACGGGGATTTCCTGTTTTCGGTGTCAAAGGGAATTCCTATTGTCGGGGTGATAGGGAGTTCGTATTGTTGGGGTCACGGTGAATTCTTGTTGTCAGGGTGATGGGGAGCCCTGATGTCGGGGTCACGAGGAGTTCTTGTTGTCAAGATCATGGTGATTTCTTGTTGTCGGGGTCACGGGCAGTTCTTGTTGTCGGGATCACTGTGTGTTCTTGTTGTCAAGGTCATGGTAAATTCTTGTTGTCAGGGTTATGGGGCGTTCTTGTTATCAGGGTGTCAGGGACTACTTGTTGTTGGGTCACGGGGAGTTCATGTTGTCGGCGTGATGGGGATTTTTGTTGTCGGGGTCACAGGGAGTTCTTGTTGTCAAGTTCACGGTAAGTTCTTGTTGTCGGGGTTACAGGGAGTTCTTGGTGGGGTGACAGGGTGTTCTGTTGTCAAGGTCACGGTGAATTTTTGTGTCGGGGTCGCGGGGAGTTCTTGTTGTCGGGGTCACAGGGAGTTCTTGTTGTTGGGTCACGAGGACTTCTTGTTGTCAATGTCATGAGGATGTCTTGTTGTCGGGGTTACGGTAGTTTTGTTGTCGGGGTCACGGGGAGTCCTTGTTAACAGGGTCACGGGGTGCTCTTGTTGTCCGGGTCACGGCCTGTTCCCGTTGTTGGCGTCACAGTGCGTTCTTGTTGTCAAGGTCACGTTGAGTTCTTTTTGTCAGGGTCATGGGGTGTTCTTGTTGTTGGGGTCACATGCAGTTCTTGTTGTCAGGGTCACGGGGAGTTCTTGTTAACGGGGTCACAGGGAGTTCTTGTTGTCGGGGTCAAAGGGAGTACTTGATGTCGGGTCATTGGGAGTTCTTGTAGTCATGGTGATGGAATGTTCTTGTTGTCAAGGTCGCGATAAGTTCTTGTTGTCGGTGTGATGGGGTGATGTTGTTGTCAAGGTCACGGTGAGTTCTGGTTGTTGGAGTGATGGTGAGTTCTTGCTGTCGGGGACACTGGATGTTCTTGTTGTCGGGTTGATGGTGATTTCTTGTTGTCGGGGTCATGGTGAGTTCTTGTTGTCAGGGTAACGGGGAGTTCTTGTTGTCAAGGTCACGGAGAGTTCCTGTTGTGGAGGTCACGGTGAGTTCTTGTTGTCAGGGTGACGGTGAGTTCTTGTTCTTGGGACCATGGGGCAGTTTTGTTGTCAACTCACAGGGAGTTCTTGTTGTCGGGGTGATGGGGAGTTCTTGTTGTCGGGGTCATGGGGTGTACTTCTTGTCAAGATCAAGGGGAGTTCTTGTTGTCAGTGTCAAGGAGATTTCCTGTTGTCGGGGTCATGGGGATTTCCTGTTGTCAGGGTGACAGGGAGTTTCTATTGTCGGGGTGATGGGGAGTTCCTGTTGTTGGGATCACGGTGTGTTCCTGTTGTCAGGGTGATGCGGAGCTCTTGTGTCGGTGTCATGGGGTGTTCATGTTATCGGGGTGACGAGGTCTACTTGTTGTCGGGTTATGGGGCGTTCTTGTTGTCAGGGTGATGGGGAGTTCTTGTTTTCAAGGTCACGGTGAGTCCTTGTTGTTGAGGTTACAGTAAGTTTTGTTGTCGGGGTCATGCTGTGTTCCTGTTGTTGGGATCCCAGGGAGTTCCTGTTGTTGGGGCCACAGTGCGTTCTTGTTGTCATGGTGATGGGGAACTCTTGTTGTCAGGGTTTACGGGGAGATCTTGTTGTCGGGGTCACGGGCAATTCTCATTGGCGGGGTCACAGGGAGTTCTTGTTAACGGGGTCACAGCGAGTTCTTGTTAACGTAGTCACGGTGAGTTCTTATTGTCGGTATCACAGAGAATACTTGTTGTCGGGTCATGGGGAGTTCTGGCTGTCGGGTGATAGGGAGTTCTTGTTGACGGGATCACGGGGAATATTTGTTGTTGGGTCATGGGGATTTCTTGTTGTCAACATCATGGTGAGTTCTTGTTGTCGGTGTCATGGGGTGTTCTTTTTATCAGGGTGACAGGGCGTTCTTGTTGTCAGGGTGATGGGGAGCTCTTGTTGTCAGGGTGATGGGGAGTTCTTGTTGTCAAGGTCACGGGGAGTTCTTGTTGTCAGGATCACGGGGAGTTCTTGTTGTCAAGGACATGGTGAGATATTTTTGTCAGAGTCATGGGGAGTTCTTGTTGTCGGGGTCACGGGCATTTCTCATTGTCGGGGTCACAGGGAGTTCTTGTTAACGTAGTCACGGTGAGTTCTTATTGTCGGTGTCATAGGGAGTTCTTGTTGTCGGGGTCACAGGCAGTTCTTGTTATCGGGGTCACGGGCAGTTCTTGTTAGCGGGGTGATGGGAAGTTCTTGTTGTTGGGCTCACGGGGATTTCTTGTTGTCAAGGTCACGGGGAGTTCTTGTTGTTGGGCTGATGGAAGATCTGGTTGTCGGGGCCATGGGGCGTTCTTATTATCGGGGTGATGGGGAGTACTTGTTGTCAGGTCACGGGAGTTCTTGTTTTCGGGGTGATGGGGAGTTCTTGTTGTCAGGGTCACAAAGTGTTTTTGTTGTCTAGGCCACCGTGAAATCTTGTTGGCTTGGTCATGGGGCGTTCTTGTTGTCTTGGTAATGGGGAGTTCTTGTTGTTGGTTGATAGGGAGTTCTTGTTGTCGGGGTGATGGGGGAGTTCTTGTTGTCGGGGTCATAAAATGTTTTTGTTGTCAAGGCCACAGTGAGATCTTGTTGCCTTGGTCACGGGGCGTTCTTGTTGTCTTGGTAATGGGGAGTTCTTGTTGTTGGGGTGATAGGGAGTTCTTGTTGTCGGTGTCATGGGGAGTACTTATTGTCGGTGTCATGAGGTGTTCTTGTTATCGGGGTGACAGGGCATTCTTGTTGTCGGGTTCATGGTGAGTTAATGTTGTCAGGGGCATGAGGAGATCTTGTTGTCGGGGTCACGGGTAATTCTTGTTGTCGGGATCACGGGGAGCCTTTTAGTTGGGGGTCACTGGGAGTTTTGTCGTCGGTGTCACGATGAGTTCTTGTTAACAGGGTCACGGGGAGTTTTGTTGTTGGGGGTCATGGGGAGTTCTTGTTAACAGGGTCACGGGGTGTTCATGTTGTCGGGGTTAAGATGGAGTTCTTGATGTTGGGGTCACAGGGTGTTCTTGTTGTCAAGGTGACGGTGAGTTCTTGTTGTCGGGGTAACGGGGAATTCTTGTTGTCGGGGTCACAGGATGATCTGTTGTCAAGGTCACAGTGAGTTTTTGTGTTGGGGTCACGGGGAGTTCTTGTTGTCGGTGTCACGAGGTGTACTTGTTGTCGGGTCACGGGGAGCTCTTGTTTTCAGCGTCATGGGGAGTTCCTGTTGCTGGGGTGATGTGGAGTTCCTGTTGTTGAGGTCACGGTGCGTTCTTGTTGTCAGAGTGATGGGGAGCTCTTGTTGTCAGGGTCTCGGGGAGTTCTTTTTTTCAGGGTCATGGGGAGTTCTTATTGTTGGGGTCACAGGCAGTTCTCGTTGTCGGGGTCATGGGGAGTTCTTGTTAACGGGGTCACGGGGAGTACTTGATGTCGGGTCATGGGGAGTTCTTGTTGTCAAGGTGACGATGAGTTCTTGTCGATGTGATGGGGTGTTCTTGTTGTCATGGTCACGGTGTGTTCTGGTTGTCAGGTCGCTGGTGAGTTCTTGCTGTCGGGGTCACGGTGGGTTCTTGTTATCAGGTTGATGGTGAGTTCTTGTTGTCGGGGTCACAGTGAGTTCTTGTTAACATGGTCACGGTCGATTCTTGTTGTCAGGGTCACGGGGAGTTCTTGTTGTCAAGGTCACGGAAAGTTCCTATTGTGGAGGTCACGGTGAGTTCTTGTTGTCGGGGTGATGGGGAGTTCTTGTTCTTGGGCCCATGGGGGGTCTTTGTTGTCAGGTCACGGGGACTTCTTGTTGTCGGGGTGATGGGGAGTTCTTGTTGTCGGGTCATGGGGAGTTCTTCTTTTCAAGATCATGGGGAGTTCTTGTTGCCAGGGTCACAGAGATTTCCTGTTGTTGGGGTCACGGGAATTTCCTGTTGTTGGGGTCACAGTGAGTTCCTATTGTCGGGTGATGGGGAGTTCCTGTTGTTGGGCTCACGGTGAGTTCTTGTTGTCAGGGTGATGGGGAGCTCTTGTGTTGGGGTCATGGGGAATTCTTGTTGTCGGTGTGATGTGCCGGTCTTGTTGTTGGGGTCATGGGGATTTCTTCTTGTCAAGATCATGGTGAGTTCTTGTTGTCAGGGTCTTGGTGAGTTCTTGTTGTCGGGGTCACGAGCACTTCTTGTTGCAGGGGTGATGGGGAGTACTTGTTGTCGGGATCATGGGGTGTTCATGTTATCGGGGTGACGGGGTCTACTCGTTGTCGGATTATGGGGCGTTCTTATTGTCGGCGTGATGGGGAGTTCATGTTGTCGGGGTCACGGTGAGTTCTTGTTGTCAAGGTCACAGTGAGTTCTTATTGTCGGGGTAATGGGGAGTTCTTGTTTTCTGGTTTATGGGCTGTTCTTGTTATCAGGGTGACGGGGAGTACTTGTTGTCGGGTCACGTGGAGTTTTTATGTCGAGGTCACGGAGAGTTCTTGTTGTCTTGTTCGTGGGGTATTCTTGTTATCAGGAGGACAGGGTGTTCTTGTTGTCGGGGTCGTGGGGAGTTCTTGTTTTCTGGTTTATGGGCTGTTCTTGTTATCAGGGTGACGGGGAGTACTTGTTGTCGGGTCACGTGGAGTTTTTATGTCGAGGTCACGGAGAGTTCTTGTTGTCTTGTTCGTGGGGTATTCTTGTTATCAGGAGGACAGGGTGTTCTTGTTGTCGGGGTCGTGGGGAGTTCTTGTTGTCGGGGTCACGGGGACTTGCTGTTGTCGGGGTCATGGGAAGTTCTTGTTGTTGAGACACGGGGAGTTCTTGTTGTCGGGGTCATGGGGAGTTCTTGTTGTTGAGTCATGGGGAGTTCTTGTTGTCAGGGTGATCGGGTGTTCTTGTTGTCGGGGTGATGTGAAGTTCCTGTTGTCGGGTCACGAGGACTTCTTGTTGTCAAGGTCATGAAGATGTTTTGTTTTCGGGGTGATGGGAAGATCTTGTTGTCGGGGACACGGGTGTTTGTTGTTGGGGTCAGGGGATTCTTGTTGTCAGGGTCACGGAGATTTCCTGTTGTCGGGGTCACGAGGATTTCCTGTTGTTGGGGTCACATTGAGTTTCTATTGTTCGGGTGATGGGGAGTTCCTGTTGTTGGGTTCACCGTAAGTTCTTCTCGCCAGGGTGATGGGGAGCTCTTGTGTCGGGGTCATTGGGAGCTTTTCTTGTCAAGATCATGGTGAGTTCTTGTTGTCAGGGTCATGGAGAGTTCTTGTTTTCGGGGTCACAGGATGATCTATTGTCAATGTCACGGTGAGTTTTTGTGTCGGGGTCACGGGGAGTTCTTGTTGCCGTGGTCACGAGGAGTACTTGTTGTCGGGTCACGGGGAGTTCTTGTTTTCGGTGTCATGGGGAGTTCCTCTTGTTGGGGTCATGGTGCGTTCTTGTTGTCAGAGTGATGGGGAGCTCTTGTTGTCAGGGTCTCGGGGAGTTCTTTTTGTCAGGGTCATGGGGAGTTCTTGTTTTTGGGTTCACTGCCAGTTCTTGTTGTCGGGGACATGTGGAGTTCTTGTTAACGGGGTCACGGGGAGTTCTTGTTGTCGGGGTCATGGGGTGTACTTGATGACAGGTCATGGGGAGTTCTTGGTGTCGTGGTGATGGAATGTTCTTGTTGTCAATGGCACGATGAGTTCTTGTTGTTGGTGTGATGGGTGTTCTTGTTGTCAAGATCACGGTGAGTTCTGGTTGTTGGAGTGATGGCGATTTCTTGCTGTCGGTGTCACGGTGGGTTCTTGTTGTCAGTTTGATGGTGAGTTCTTGTTGTCGGGGTCACCGGGAGTTCTTGTTAACAGGGTCACGGTCAGTTCCTGTTGTCCGGTTCACGGGGAGTTCTTGTTTTCAAGGTCATGGAGAGTTCCTGTTCTGGAGGTCACAATGAGTTCTTGTTGTCGGGGTCATGGGGAGTTCTTGTTGTTGAGTCACGGGGAGTTCTTCTTGCCAGGGTGATCGGGTGTTCTTGTTGTCGGGGTGATGTGGAGTTCTTGTTTTCGGGTCACGAGGACTTCTTGTTATCAAGGTCATGAGGATGTTTTGTTTTCAGGGTGATGGGGAGCTCTTGTTGTCGGGGTCACGTGAGTTTGTTGTCGGGGTCACGGAGATTGTTGTTGTTGGTGTCACAGGGAGTCCTTGTTAATGGGGTCACAGGCGGCTCTCATTGTCGGGGACACGGGGAGTTTGTGTTAACGGGGTCACGGGGAGTTCCTGTTGTCAGCATCACTGGGAGTACTTGATGTCAGGTCATGGGGAGTTCTTGTTGTCGTGGTGATGGAATGTTCTTGTTGTCAAGATCACGATGAGTTCTTGTGTCGGTGTGATGGGGTGTTCTTTTTGTAAAGGTCACGTTGAGTTCTGGTTGTCGGAGTGATGGTGAGTTCTTGCTGTCGGGGTCATGGTGGGTTCTTGTTTTCAGGTTGATAGTGAGTTCTTGTTGTCAGTGTCACGGGGAATTCTTGAAGTCAAGGTCACGGAAAGTTCCTGTTGTGGAGTTCACGGTAAGTTCTTGTTGTCGGGGTGACGGGGAGTTCTTGTTCTTGGGGCCATGGGGTGGTTTTGTTGTTGGGTCATGGGGAGTTCTTGTCAAGATCATGGGGAGTTCTTGTTGTCAGGGTGATGGGGAGTTCTTGTTGTTGGATCATGGGGAATTCTTCTTTTCAAGATCATGGGGAGTTCTTGTTGCCCGGGTCACGGGCAGTTCTTGTTGTTGGGGTCACGGTGCGTTCTTGTTTTCAGAGTGATGGGCAGCTCTTGTTGTCAGGGTCACGGGGACTTCTTGTTCTCAAGATCTCGGGGAGTCCTTTTTGTCAGGGTCATGGGGTGTTCTTGTTGTTGGGGTCACAGGCAGTTCTTGTTGTCGGGAACACGGGGAGTTCTTGTTAATGGGGTCACGGGGAGTTCTTGTTGTCGGGATCATGGGGAGTACTTGATGACAGGTCATGGGGAGTTCTTTTTGTCGTGGTGATGGAATGTTCTTGTTGTCAAGGTCACAATGAGTTCTTGTTGTCGCTGTGATGATGAATTCTTGTTGTTGGGGCCACGGTGAGTTCTTGTTAACAGGGTCATGGTCAGTTCCTGTTGTCTGGGTCACGGGGAGTTCTTGTTGTCAAGGTCACGGAAAGTTCCTGTTCTGGAAGTCACAGTGAGTTCTTGTTGTCGGGGTGTTGGGGAGTTCTTGTTCTTGGGGCCATGGGGCGGTTTTGTTGTCGTGTCACGGGGAGTTCTTGTTGTTGGGGTCATGGAGATTTCCTGTTGTCTGGATCACAGTGAGTTTCTATTGTCGGGTTGATGGGGAGTTCTTTGTCAGGGTCATGGGGTGTTCTTGTTATTGGGGTCACATGCAGTTCTTGTTGTCAGGGACACGGGGAGTTCTTGTTAACGGGGTCACGGGGAGTTCTTGTTGTCATGGTCATGGGCAGTACTTGATGACGGTTCATGGGGATTTCTTGTTGTCGTGGTGATGGAATGCTCTTGTTGTCAGTATCACAATGAGTTCTTGTTGTCGGTGTGATGGGGTGTTCTTGTTGTCAAGGTCACGGTGAGTTCTGGTTGTCGGAGTGATGGTGAGTTCTTGCTGTTGGGGTCACGGTGGGTT
Source organism: Carcharodon carcharias (assembly GCF_017639515.1). NCBI lineage: Eukaryota > Metazoa > Chordata > Chondrichthyes > Lamniformes > Lamnidae > Carcharodon > Carcharodon carcharias. Next base: position 64,806,463 of record NC_054474.1, on the reverse strand, counting down.
CTTGTTGTCAGCTTGATGGTGAGTTCTTGTTGTCGGGGTCACGGTGAGTTCTTGTTAACAGGGTCACGGTGAGTTCCTGTTGTCAGGGTCACGGTGAGTTCTTGTTGTCAAGGCCACAGAGAGTTCCTGTTGTGGAGGTCACAGTGAGTTCTTGTTGCCGGGATCACGAGTAGTACTTGTTGTCGGGGTCACGGGGAGTTCTGTTGTCGGGTTGATGTGGAGTTCCTGTTGGTGGGGTCACGGTGTGTACTTGTGGTCAGAGTGATGGGGAGCTCTTGTTGTCAGGGTCACGGAGAGTTCTTTTTGTCAGGGTCATGGGGATTTCTTGTTGTTGGGGTCACAGGCAGTTCTTGTTGTCGGGGTCACAGGGAGTTCTTGTTAACGTGGTCACGGGGAGTTCTTGTTGTCAAAGTCACAGAAAGTTCCTGTTGTGGAGGTCACGGTGAGTTCTTGTTGTTGGGGTGATGGGGAGTTGTTGTTCTTGGGGCCATGGGGCGGTTTTGTTGTCGGGTCGTGGGGTGTTCTTCTTGTCAGGATCATGGGGAGTTCTTGTTGTCAGGGTCACGGAGATTTCCTGTTCTCGGGGTCACGGGGATTTCCTGTTGTCGGGGTCACTGGGAGTTTCTATTGTCGGGATCATGGGGAGTTCCTGTTTTTGGGGTCATGGTGAGTTCTTGTTGTCGGTGTGATGGGCCGTTCTTGTTGTCAGGGTCATGGGGTGTTCTTGTTGTCTGGGTCACGAGCACTTCTTGTTGATGGGGTGATGGGGAGTTCTTGTTATCGGGATCATGGGGTGTTCTTGTTATCGGCATGATGGGGCCTACTTGTTGTCGGGTTATGGGGCGTTCTTATTGTTGGGGTGATGGGGAGTTCATGTTATCAGGGTCATGAAACGTACTTGTTGTTGGGTCACGGGGAGATCTTGTTTTCGGCGTCATGGGGAGTTCCTGTTATCGGAGTCACGGGGAGTTCCTGTTGTCGGGGTGATGTGGAGTTCCTGTTGTTGGGGTCATGGTGCATTCTTTTTGTCAGGGTCATGGGTATTTCTTGTTGTTGGGGTCACAGGCAGTTCGCATTGTCGGGTCACGGGTAGTTCTTGTTGTCGGGGTGACAGGGAGTTCTTGTTCTTGGGACCATGGGGCAGTTTTGTTGTCTGGGTCACGGGGAGTTCTTGTTGTCAGGGTCACGATGAATTCTTGTTGTTGGTGTGATGGGGTGTTCTTGTTGTCAAGGTTACGGTGAGTTCTGGTTGTCGGAGTGATGGTGAGTTCTTGCTGTCAGGTTGATGGTGAGTTCTTGTTGTCGGGGTCACGGTGAGTTCTTGTTAACATTGTCACGGTCGGTTCTTGTTGTCAGGGTCACGGGGACTTCTTGTTGTCGGGGTTATGTGGAGTTCTTGTTGTCAGGTCACCGGGTGTTCTTTTTGTCAGGGTGATGGTGTGTTCTTGTTGTCAAGGTTACGGGGACTTCTTGTTGTCAAGGTCACGGGGAGTTCTTGTTGTAAGGGTCACAGTGAGTTCCTGTTGTTGGGGTCATGGCGAGTTCTTGTTGTCAAGGTCACTGTGAGTTCTTGTTGTCGGGGTCACGGTGAGTTCCTGTTGTCGGGGTGATGAGGAGTTCTTGTTATCAGGTCATGGGGATTGTTTGTTGTCAGGGTGATGGGGAGTTCTTGTTGTCGGGGTAACGGGAAGTTCTTGTTGTCAAGGTCACGGGGGAGGTCCTGTTGTCGGTGTGACGGGACGTGCTTGTTATTGGGTGGTTGGGAAATTTTTGTTGTCGGGGTGACGGGGACTTCTTGTCAGTGTGATGGGAGGTTCTTTTGATGGGTGATGGGAATTTCTTGTTGTCAAGTACATGGGGAGTTCTTGTTGTTGGGGTCACGGGAATTCTTGTTGTCGGGGTCATGGGGAGTTCTTGTTGTCGGGCTCACCGGGAGTTCCAGTTGTAGGGGTCACGGGAAGCTCCTGTAGTTGGGGACACGGTTAGTTCTTGTTGTCAGGGTCATGGTGAGTTCTTGTTGTCAGAGTCACAAGGACTTCTTGTTGTCAAGGTCACTGTGAGTTCTAGTCATCGGGTTGGTAGAGAGGTCTTGTTGTCGGGGTCATGCTGTGTTCTTGTTGTCGGTGTCATGATGAGTTCCTGTTGTCGGAGTCACGGGGAGTTCTTGTTGTCAGGCTTATGTGGAGTTCTTGTGGTCAAAGTCGCGGGGACTTCTTGTTGTCAAGGTCATGGGGAGATCTTGTTGTAGGGGTCACGGCCAGTTCTTGTTGTTGGGGTCACGGTGAGTTCCTGTTGTTGGGGTCACAGCGAGTTCTTGTTGCTGGGGTGATGATGAGTTCTTGTTATCGGGGTCATGGGGAGTGCTTGTTGACGGGGTCACGGGATGTTCTTGTTGTCGGGGTCACGGGGAGTTCTTGTTGTAGGGGTCACGGGAAGCTCCTCTAGTTTGGGTCACGGTTAGTTCTTATTGTTGGAGTCACGGTGACTTCTTGTTGTCAAAGTCACTGTGAGTTCTTGTTGTCGGGGTGATGGTGAGTTCCTGTTGTCGGGGTGATGAGGAGTTCTTGTTGTTGGGGTCATGGGGAGTGCTTGTTCTTGGTGTGATAGGGAGTACTTGTTGTCAAGTCACCGGGTGTTCTTGTTGTCAGGGTGACGGGGTGTTTTTGTTTTCGGGGTTATGTGGGGTTCTTGTTGTCAAGGTCACGGTGACTTCTTGTTGTCAAGGTCACGGGGAGTTCTTGTTGTAGGGGTCATGGCCAGTTCTTGTTGTTGGGGTCACGGTGAGATCCTGTTGTTGGGGTCACGGTGACTTCTTGTTGTCGGGGTCACGGGGAGTTCTTATTGTTGGGGTAACGGGATGTTCTTGTTGTCAGGGTTACAGGGAGTTCTTGTTGTCAAGGTCATGGGGGAACTCTTGTTGTCGGGGTCATGGGGAATTTTTGTTATCGGGGTGATGGGAGTTCTTGTCGGTGTGATGGAGGTTCTTTTGTTGGGTGATGGGAATTTCTTGTTGTCGGGGTCATGGGGATTTCTTGTTGTTGGGGTCACGGTGAGTTCTTGTGGTTGGCGTGACGAGGTGTTCTTGTTGTCGGGGTGACGTGGAGTTCTTGTTGTCGGGGTCATGGGGAATTCTTGTTGTCGGGGTCCTGGTGAGTTGTTGTCGTCGGGGTCACGGTGAGTTCCTGTTCTCGGGGTCACGGTGAGTTCTTGTCGGGGTGATGGGAATGTCTTGTCAAGGTGACGGGGACTTCTTGTTGTCAAGGTGACGGGGAGTTCTTGTTGTCGGGGTCACGGCCAGTTCTTGTTGTCGGGGTCACGGTGAGTTCCTGTTGTCGGGATCATGGGGAGTTCCTGTTATTGCGGTCACGGTGAGCTCTTGTTGTCGGAATGATGAGGAGTTCTTGTTATCGGGGTCACATGGAGTTCCTGTTGTCGGGGTGATGTGGAGTTCCTGTTGTTGGGGTCATGGTGAGTTCCTGTCGTTGGCGCGACGGCGAGTTCCTGTTCTCGGGGTCACGGTGAGTTCCTGTTCTCCGGGTCACAGGGAATTCTTGTTGTCGGGGTCCCCGGAAGTTCCTGCTGTCGGGGTCATGTGGAGTTCTTGTTGTCGGGGTTATGGCGAGTTGTTGGCGTTGGGGCAACGGTGAGTTCCTGTTCTCAGGGTCACAGGGAGTTCTTATTGTCAGGGTCGCAGGGAGTTCCTGTTGTCGGGGTCACGGTGAGTTCCTGTTGTCGGGGTCACGGTGAGTCCTGTTCTCGGGGTCACGTGGAGTTCTTGTTGTCAGGGTGATGGGAATTTCTTGTTGTCAAGGTGACGGGGACTTCTTGTTGTCAAGGACACGAGGAGTTCTTGTTGTCGGAGTCATGGCCAGTTTTTGTTGTCGTGGTCACGGTGAGTTCCTGTCGTCGGGGTGATATGGAGTTCCTGTTGTTGGGGTCACGGCGAGTTGTTGTTGTCGGGATGATGACGAGTTCTTGTTATCGGGGTCACGTGGAGTTCCTGTTGTCGGGGTGATGGGAATTTCTTGTTGTCAAGGTCACGGGGAATTCTTGTTGTCAAGGTCATGGGGAGTTCTTGTTGTTGGGGTGACGGTGAGTTCTTGTTGTCGGAGTGATGAGGTGTTCTTGTTATCGGGGTCCGGGGGAGTGCTTGTTGTCGGTGTCACGGGGAGTTCTTGTTGTAGGGGTCACGGGGAACTTCTGTTGTTGGGGTCACGGTGAGTTCTTGTTGTCGGGATCATGGTGTGTTATTGTTGTTAAGGTCACTTTGAGCTCTTGTTGTTGGGGTGACGGTGAGTTTTGTTGTCGGGGTGATGAGGAGTTCCTGTTGCCGGGGTCGTGGCGAATTCCTGTTGTTGGGGTCACGGCGAGTTGTTGTTGTCGGGGTCACGGTGAGTTCCTGTTCTCGGGATCACGGTGAGTTCCTGTTGTCGGGGTCATGGGGAGTTCCTATTGTTGGGGTCACGGTGAGTTCTTGTTGACGGAATGATGAGGAGTTCTTGTTATCGGGGTCATGTGGAGTTCCTGTTGTCGGGGTGATGTGGAGTTTCTGTTGTTGGGGTCATGGTGAGTTCCTGTCGTTTGCGCCACGGCGAGTTCCTGTTCTCGGGGTCATAGTGAGTTCCTGTTCTCGGGGTCACGGTGAGTTCCTGTTGTCCGGGTCACAGGGAATTCTTGTTGTCGGGGTCCCCAGGAGTTCCTGTTGTCGGGGTCCCGTGGGGTTCTTGATGTCGGGGTTACAGCGAGTTGTTGGTGTCGGGGTAACGGTGAGTTCCTGTTCTCGGGGTCACGGTGCGTTCTTGTTGTCAGGAGCACAGGGAGTTCCTGTTGTCAGGGTCACGGGGAGATCATGTTCTCGGTGTAGTGGTGAGTTCCAGTTGGTCGGGGTCACGGTGAGTACCTGTTCTTGGGGTCACGGGGAGTTCTTGTTGTCGGGGTGATGGGAATTTCTTGTTGTCAAGGTGACGGGGACTTCTTGTTGTCAAGGACACAGGGAGTTTTTGTTGTCGGGGTCACGGCCAGTTCTTGATGTCGGGGTCACTGTGAGTTCCTGTTGTCGGGGGCACGTGGAGTTCCTGTTGTCAGGGTCACGGCGAGTTGTTGTTGTCGGGATGATGAGGAGTTCTTGTTATCGGGGTCACGTGGCGTTCCTGTTGTCGGGGTGATGTGGAGTTCCTGTTGTCGGGGTCATGGTGAGTTCCTGTTGTAGGGGTCATGGGAAGCTCCTGTAGTTGCTGTCACGGTGTTTTCTTGTTGTCAGAGTCACAGGGACTTCTTATTGTCAAGGTCTCTGTGAGTTCTTGTTGTCGGGGTCATGGCCAGTTCTTGTTGTTGGTGTCACGGTGAGTTCCTGTTGTCGGGGTCATGGGGAGTTCCTGTTGTTGGGGTCACAGTGAGTCCTTGTTGTCGGGGTGATGAGGAGCTCTTGTTATCGGGGTCATGTGGAGTGCTTGTTGTCGGGCTGATGGGGACTACTTGTTGTCAGTGTCCCGGTGAGTTCTTGTCGTCGGTGTCACGTGGCGTTCTTGTTGTCGGGGTCACGGGAAGTTCTCGTTGTCGGGTCACGGGGTGTTCTTGTTGTCAGGGTGATGGGGTGGTCTTGTTGTCGGGGTTATGTGGAGTTCTTGTTGTCAAGGTCATGGGGACTTCTTGTTGTGGAGGTCACAGCCAGTTCTTGTTGTCGGGGTCGCTGTGCGTTCCTGTTGTCGGGGTCATGGAGTGTTCCTGTTGTTGGGGTTATGGTAAGTTCTTGTTGTCGGGTTGATGAGGAGTTCTTGTTATCGGGGTCATGGGGAGTGCTTGTTGTCGGGGTGATGGGGAGTTCCTGTTGTCGGGGTCATGGTGAGTTCCTGTTGTTGGTGTCACAGCGAGTTGTTGTTATTGGGGTCACGTGGAGTTCCTGTTGTCGGGGTGATGGGGAATTCATGTCGTCGGGGTGACGGGGAGTTCTTGTCAGCGTGATGGGAATTTCTTGTTGTCGGGGTCCTGGTGAGTTGTTGTCATCGGGGTCATGGTGAGTTCCTGTTCTCGGACATGGGGAGTTCTTGTTGTCAGGGTCACCGGGAGTTCTTGTTGTCGGGGTCACGGAGAGTTCCTGTTGTCCAGGTCATGGGGAGTTCTTGTTGTCGGGGTCAAGTGGAGTTCCTGTTGTTGGGGTTGTGGCGACTTCCTGTTGTTGGGGTCACGGCGACTTGTTGTCATCGGGGTCACGGTGAGTTCCTGTTGTTGGGGTGATGGGGAGTTCCTGTTCCGGGGTCACGGTGAGTTCCTGTTGTCGGGGTCATGGGGAGTTCCTTTTGTCGATGTCACGGGGAATTTCTGTTGTCGGGGTCACGTGGAATTCCTGTTGTCAGGGTCACGTGGAGTTCCTGTTGTCGGGGTCACGGCGAATTGTTGTTGTCGGGGTCACGGTGAGTTCCTGTTGTCCGGGTCACAGGGAATTCTTTTTGTCGGGGTCCCGTGGAGTTCTTGATGTCGGGGTTACGGCGAGTTGTTGGTGTCAGGGTAACGGTGAGTTCCTGTTCTTGGGGTCACAGGGAGTTCTTGTTGTCAGGGTCATGGGGAATTCCTGTTCTCGGTTTCACGGTGAGTTCCTGTTGTCGGGGTCACTGTGAGGTCCTGTTCTAGGGGTCACGGGGAGTTCTTGTTGTCGGGCTGATGGGAATTTCTTGTTGTCAAGGTGACGGGGGCTTCTTTTTGTCAAGGACACGGGGAGTTCTTGTTGTCGGGGTCACGTTGAGTTCCTGTTGTGGGGGTGATGAGGAGTTCTTGTTATCGGGTCATGGGGAGTTCTTGTTGTCAAGGTCACGGGGGAGCTTCTGTTGTCGGGGTGACAGGGAGTTCTTGTTGTCGGGGTCATGGGAAATTTTTGTTATCGGGGTGATGGGGAGATCTTGTCAGTGTGACGGGAGGTTTTTTTTTGGGTGATGGGACATGGGGAGTTCTTGTTTTTGGGGTCACGGGGAGTTCCAGTTGTAGGGGTTACGGGAAGCTCCTGTAGTTGAGGTCACGGTGAGTTCTTGTTGTCAGGGTCATGGTGAGTGCTTGTTGTCGGGGTCACGGGGACTTCTTGTTGTCGGGGTTATGTGGAGTTCTTGTTGTCAGGTCACCGGGTGTTCTTTTTGTCAGGGTGACGGTGTGTTCTTGTTGTCAGGGTTATGTGGAGTTCTTGTTGTCAAGGTTACGGGGACTTCTTGTTGTCAAGGTCACGGGGAGTTCTTGTTGTAGGGGTCACAGTGAGTTCCTGTTGTTGGGGTCATGGCGAGTTCTTGTTGTCAAGGTCACTGTGAGTTCTTGTTGTCGGGGTAACGGGATGTTCTTGTTGTCGGGGTGACAGGGAGTTCTTGTTGTCAAGGTCACGGGGGAAATCCTGTTGTCGGTGTGACGGGACGTGCTTGTTATTGGGTGGTTGGGAAATTTTTGTTGTCGGGGTGACGGGGACTTCTTGTCAGTGTGATGGGAGGTTCTTTTGTTGGGTGATGGGAATTTCTTGTTGTCAAGTACATGGGGAGTTCTTGTTGTTGGGGTCACGGGAATTCTTGTTGTCGGGGTCATGGGGAGTTCTTGTTGTCGGGCTCACCGGGAGTTCCAGTTGTAGGGGTCACGGGAAGCTCCTGTAGTTGGGGACACCGTTAGTTCTTGTTGTCAGGGTCATGGTGAGTTCTTGTTGTCAGAGTCACAAGGACTTCTTGTTGTCAAGGTCACTGTGAGTTCTAGTCATCGGGTTGGTAGAGAGGTCTTGTTGTCGGGGTCATGCTGTGTTCTTGTCGTCGGTGTCATGATGAGTTCCTGTTGTCGGAGTCACGGGGAGTTCTTGTTGTCAGGCTTATGTGGAGTTCTTGTGGTCAAGGTCGCGGGGACTTCTTGTTGTCAAGGTCATGGGGAGATCTTGTTGTAGGGGTCACGGCCAGTTCTTGTTGTTGGGGCCACGGTGAATTCCTGTTGTTGGGGTCACAGCGAGTTCTTGTTGCTGGGGTGATGATGAGTTCTTGTTATCGGGGTCATGGGGAGTGCTTGTTGACGGGGTCACGGGATGTTCTTGTTGTCGGGGTCACGGGGAGTTCTTGTTGTAGGGGTCACGGGAAGCTCCTCTAGTTTGGGTCACGGTTAGTTCTTATTGTTGGAGTCACGGTGACTTCTTGTTGTCAAAGTCACTGTAAGTTCTTGTTGTCGGGGTGATGGTGAGTTCCTGTTGTCGGGGTGATGAGGAGTTCTTGTTGTTGGGGTCATGGGGACTGCTTGTTCTTGGTGTGATAGGGAGTACTTGTTGTCAAGTCACCGGGTGTTCTTGTTGTCAGGGTGACGGGGTGTTTTTGTTTTCGGGGTTATGTGGGGTTCTTGTTGTCAAGGTCACGGTGACTTCTTGTTGTCAAGGTCACGGGGAGTTCTTGTTGTAGGGGTCATGGCCAGTTCTTGTTGTTGGGGTCACGGTGAGATCCTGTTGTTGGGGTCACGGTGACTTCTTGTTGTCGGGGTCACGGGGAGTTCTTATTGTTGGGGTAACGGGATGTTCTTGTTGTCAGGGTTACAGGGAGTTCTTGTTGTCAAGGTCATGGGGGAACTCTTGTTGTCGGGGTCATGGGGAATTTTTGTTATCGGGGTGATGGGAGTTCTTGTCGGTGTGATGGGAGGTTCTTTTGTTGGGTGATGGGAATTTCTTGTTGTCGGGGTCATGGGGATTTCTTGTTGTTGGGGTCACGGTGAGTTCTTGTGGTTGGCGTGACGAGGTGTTCTTGTTGTCGGGGTCACGGTGAGTTCCTGTTCTCGGGGTCACGGTGAGTTCTTGTCGGGGTGATGGGAATGTCTTGTCAAGGTGACGGGGACTTCTTGTTGTCAAGGTGACGGGGAGTTCTTGTTGTCGGGGTCACGGCCAGTTCTTGTTGTCAGGGTCACGGTGAGTTCCTGTTGTCGGGGTCATGGGGAGTTCCCGTTATTGGGGTCACGGTGAGTTCTTGTTGTCGGAATGATGAGGAGTTCTTGTTATCGGGGTCACATGGAGTTCCTGTTGTCGGGGTGAAGTGGAGTTCCTGTTGTTGGGGTCATGGCGAGTTGTTGTAATCGGGGTCACGGCGAGTTCCTGTTCTCGGGGTCACAGTGAGTTCCTGTTCTCCGGGTCACAGGGAGTTCTTATTGTCAGGGTCGCAGGGAGTTCCTGTTCTCGGTGTCACGGTGAGTTCCTGTTGTCGGGGTCACAGTCAGTTCCTGTTCTCCGCGTCACAGAGAATTCTTGTTGTCGGGGTCCCTGGAAGTTCCTGTTGTCGGGGTCATGTGGAGTTCTTGTTGTCGGGGTTACGGCGAGTTGTTGGCGTCGGGGCAACGGTGAGTTCCTGTTCTCAGGGTCACAGGGAGTTCTTATTGTCAGGGTCGCAGGGAGTTCCTGTTCTCGGTGTCACGGTGAGTTCCTGTTGTCGGGGTCACGGTGAGTTCTTGTTATCGGGGTCATGTGGAGTTCCTGTTGTCGGGGTGATGTGGAGTTCCTGTTGTCGGGGTCACGGGGAGTTCCTGTTGTCCAGGTCATGGGGAGTTCTTGTTGTTGGAGTCAAGTGGAATTCCTGTTGTCGGGGTCGTGGCAACTTCCTGTTGTTGGGGTCATGGCGAGTTGTTGTCATCGGGGTCACGGTGAGTTCCTGTTCTCGGGGTCACGGTGAGTTCTGGTTGTCGGGGTTTTGGGAATGTCTTGTCAAGGTGACGGGGACTTCTTGTTGTCAAGGTGACGGGGAGTTCTTGTTGTCGGGTTCACGGCCAGTTCTTGTTGTCGGGGTCAAGTGGAGTTCCTGTTGTTGGGGTTGTGGCGACTTCCTGTTGTTGGGGTCACGGCGACTTGTTGTCATCGGGGTGACGGTGAGTTCCTGTTCTCGGGGTCACGGTGAGTTCTTGTTGTCGGGGTTTTGGGAATGTCTTGTCAAGGTGACGGGGACTTCTTGTTGTCAAGGTGACGGGGAGTTCTTGTTGTCGGGGTCACGGCCAGTTCTTGTTGTCAGGGTCACGGTGAGTTCCTGTCGTTGGCGCCACGATGAGTTCCTGTTCCCGGGGTCACGGTGAGTTCCTGTTGTCGGGGTCATGGGGAGTTCCTTTTGTCGATGTCACGGGAAATTTCTGTTGCCGGGGTCACGTGGAATTCCTGTTGTCAGGGTCACGTGGAGTTCCTGTTGTCGGGGTCACGGCAAGTTGTTGTTGTCAGGGTCACGGTGAGTTCCTGTTGTCGGGGTCATGGGGAGTGCTTGGTGTCAGGGTGATGGGGAGTTCTTGTTGTCGGGGTCACGGGGAGTTTTGTTGTTGGGGTCACGGGGAGATCTTGTTGTCGGGGTCACGGGGAGTCTTTGTTAACAGGGTCACGGGGTGTTATTGTCGGTGTCACGGGGAGTTTTGTTGTCGGCGTCATTGCCGGTTCTTGTTGTCGGGGTCACGGTGAGTTCCTGTTGTCGGGATCATGGGGAGTGCTTGTTGTCGGGGTGATGGGAATTTCTTGTTGTCAAGGTCACGGGGACCTCTTGTTGTCAAGGTCATGGGGAGTTCTTGTTGTTGGGGTGACGGTGAGTCCTTGTTGTCGGGGTGATGAGGAGTTCTTGTTATCGCGGTCAGGGGGAGTGCTTGTTGTCGGTGTCATGGGGAGTTCTTGTTGTAGGGGTCACGGGGAACTCCTGTTGTTGGGGTCACGGTGAGTTCTTGTTGTTGGGATCATGGTGAGTTTTTGTTGTTAAGGTCACTTTGAGCTCTTGTTGTTGGGGTGACGGTGAGTTTTGTTGTCGGGGTGATGAGGAGTTCCTGTTGTCAGGGTCGTGGAGAATTCATATTGTTGGGGTCACGGTGAGTTCTTGTTGTCGGGGTGATGGGAATGTCTTGTCAAGTTGATGGGGACTTCCTGTTGTCAAGGTCATGGGGAGTTTTTGTAGTCAGGGTCACGGCCAGTTCTTGTTGTCTGGATCACGGTGAGTTCCTGTTGTCGGGGACATGGGGAGTTCCTATTGTTGGGGTCACGGTGAGTTCTTGTTGACGGAATGATGAGGAGTTCTTGTTATCGGGGTCATGTGGAGTTCCTGTTGTCGGGGTGTTGTGGAGTTCCTGTTGTCGGGGTCATGGTGAGTTCCTGTCGTTGGCGCCACGGCGAGTTCCTGTTGTCCGGGTCACAGGGAATTCTTTTTGTCGGGGTCCCCAGGAGTTCCTGTTGTCGGGGTCCCGTGGAGTTCTTGATGTCGGGGTTACGGCAAGTTGTTGGTGTCGGGGTAACGGTGAGTTCCTGTTCTTGGGGTCAAGGTGAGTTCTTGTTTTCGGGGTCACGGGGAGTTCCTGTTGTCAGGGTCACGGGGAGTTCATGTTCTTGGAGTCACGGTGAGTTCCTGTTGGTCGGGGTCACGGTGAGTACCTGTTCTTGGGGTCACAGGGAGTTCTTGTTGTCGGGGTGATGGGAATTTCTTGTTGTCAAGGTGACGGGGACTTCTGGTTGTCAAGGACACAGGGAGTTCTTGTTGTCGGGGTCACGGCCAGTTCTTGTTGTTGGGGTCACGGTGAGTTCCTGTTGTCGGGGTCATGGCAGTTCCTGTTGTCGAGGCCACAGGGAATTTCTGTTGTCGGGGTCATTTGGGGTTCCTGTTGTCGGGGTCGCGGCGAGTTGTTGTTATCGGGGTCACGTGGAGTTCCTGTTGTCGGGGTCATGGGGAATTCTTGTCCTCGGGGTGACGGGGAGTTCTTGTCAGCATGATGGGAATTTCTTGTTGTCGGGGTCCTGGTGTATTGTTGTCGTCAGGGTCAAGTTGAGTTCCTGTTCTCGGTGACAGGGAGTTCTTGTTGTTGGGGTCACGGGGAGTTGTTGTCATTGGGTTCACGGTGAGTTCCTGTTCTCGGGGTCATGGTGAGTTCTTGTTGTCGGGGTTTTGGGAATGTCTTGTCAAGGTGACGGGGACTTCTTGTTGTCAAGGTCACGGGGAGTTCTTGTTGTCGGGGTCATGGCCAGTTCTTGTTGCCGGGGTCACGGTGAGTTCCTGTTGTCGGGGTGATGGGGAGTTCCTGTTGTTGGGGTCACGGTGAGTTCTTGTTGTCGGGGTGATGAGGAGTTCTTGTTATCGGGGTCACGTGGAGTTCCTGTTATCGGGGTGATGGGGAGTTCCTGTTGTTGGGGTCAGGGTGAGTTCTTGTTGTCGGGGTGATGAGGAATTCTTGTTATCGGGGTCACGTGGAGTTCCTGTTGTCGGGGTGATGTGGAGTTCCTGTTGTCGTGGTCATGGTGAGTTCCTGTCGTTGGCGCCATGGCGAGCTCCTGTTCCCGGGGTCACGGTGAGTTCCTGTTGTCGGGGTCACGGGGAGTTCCTTTTGTCAGGTGACGGGGAATTTCTGTTGTCGGGGTCACGTGGAGTTCCTTTTGTCGTGGTCACATGGAGTTCCTGTTGTTGGGGTGATGTGGAGTTCCTGTTGTCGGGGTCACGGGGAGTTCCTGTTGTCGGGGTCATGGTGAGTTCCTGTCGTTGGCGCCACGGCGAGTTCCTGTTCTCGGGGTCATGATGAGTTCCTGTTCTCCGGGTCACGGTGAGTTCCTGTTGTCCGGGTCACAGGGAATTCTTTTTGTCGGGGTCCCCAGGAGTTCCTGTTGTCGGGGTCCCATGGAGTTCTTGTTGTCGGGGTGATGGGAATTTCTTGTTGTCAAGGTGACGGGGACTTCTTGTTGTCAAGGACACAGGGAGTTCTTGTTGTCGGGGTCATGGCCAGTTCTTGTTGTTGGGGTCACGGTGAGTTCCTGTTGTCGGGGTCATTGGGAGTTCCTATTGTTGGGGTCACGGTGAGTTCTTGTTGACGGAATGATGAGGAGTTCTTGTTATTGGGGTCACGTGGAGTTCCTGTTGTCGGGGTCATGGCAGTTCCTGTTGTCGAGGCCACAGGGAATTTCTGTTGTCGGGGTCAGGAGGGGTTCCTGTTGTCGGGGTCACGGCGAGTTGTTGTTATCGGGGTCACGTGGAGTTCCTGTTGTCGGGGTCATGGGGAATTCTTGTCCTCGGGGTGACGGGGAGTTCTTGTCAGCATGATGGGAATTTCTTGTTGTTGGGGTCCTGGTGTATTGTTGTCGTCGGGGTCAAGTTGAGTTCCTGTTCTCGGTGACAGGGAGTTCTTGTTGTTGGGGTCACGGGGAGTTGTTGTCATTGGGATCACGGTGAGTTCCTGTTCTCGGGGTCATGGTGAATTCTTGTTGTCGGGGTTTTGGGAATGTCTTGTCAAGGTGACGGGGACTTCTTGTTGTCAAGGTCACGGGGAGTTCTTGTTGTCGGGGTCACGGCCAGTTCTTGTTGCCGGGGTCACGGTGAGTTCCTGTTGTCGGGGTGATGGGGAGTTCCTGTTGTTGGGGTCACGGTGAGTTCTTGTTGTCGGGGTGATGAGGAGTTCTTGTTATCGGGGTCACGTGGAGTTCCTGTTATCGGGGTGATGGGGAGTTCCTGTTGTTGGGGTCACGGTGAGTTCTTGTTGTCGGGGTGATGAGGAATTCTTGTTATTGGGGTCACGTGGAGTTCCTGTTGTCGGGGTGATGTGGAGTTCCTGTTGTCGGGGTCATGGTGAGTTCCTGTCGTTGGCGCCATGGCGAGCTCCTGTTCCCGGGGTCACGGTGAGTTCCTGTTGTCGGGGTCACGGGGAGTTCCTTTTGTCAGGTGACGGGGAATTTCTGTTGTCGGGGTCACGTGGAGTTCCTTTTGTCGTGGTCACATGGAGTTCCTGTTGTTGGGGTGATGTGGAGTTCCTGTTGTCGGGGTCACGGGGAGTTCCTGTTGTCGGGGTCATGGTGAGTTCCTGTCGTTGGCGCCACGGCGAGTTCCTGTTCTCGGGGTCATGATGAATTCCTGTTCTCCGGGTCACGGTGAGTTCCTGTTGTCCGGGTCACAGGGAATTCTTTTTGTCGGGGTCCCCAGGAGTTCCTGTTGTCGGGGTCCCATGGAGTTCTTGTTGTCGGGGTGATGGGAATTTCTTGTTGTCAAGGTGACGGGGACTTCTTGTTGTCAAGGACACAGGGAGTTCTTGTTGTCGGGGTCCCATGGAGTTCTTGTTGTCGGGGTGATGGGAATTTCTTGTTGTCAAGGTGACGGGGACTTCTTGTTGTCAAGGACACAGGGAGTTCTTGTTGTCGGGGTCATGGCCAGTTCTTGTTGTTGGGGTCACGGTGAGTTCCTGTTGTCGGGGTCATTGGGAGTTCCTATTGTTGGGGTCACGGTGAGTTCTTGTTGACGGAATGATGAGGAGTTCTTGTTATTGGGGTCACGTGGAGTTCCTGTTGTCGGGGTCATGGCAGTTCCTGTTGTCGAGGCCACAGGGAATTTCTGTTGTCGGGGTCAGGTGGGGTTCCTGTTGTCGGGGTCACGGCGAGTTGTTGTTATCGGGGTCACGTGGAGTTCCTGTTGTCGGGGTCATGGGGAATTCTTGTCCTCGGGGTGACGGGGAGTTCTTGTCAGCATGATGGGAATTTCTTGTTGTCGGGGTCCTGGTGAATTGTTGTCGTCGGGGTCAAGTTGAGTTCCTGTTCTCGGTGACAGGGAGTTCTTGTTGTTGGGGTCACGGGGAGTTGTCGTCATTGGGGTCACGGTGAGTTCCTGTTCTCGGGGTCATGGTGAGTTCTTGTTGTCGGGGTTTTGGGAATGTCTTGTCAAGGTGACGGGGACTTCTTGTTGTCAAGGTCACGGGGAGTTCTTGTTGTCGGGGTCACGGCCAGTTCTTGTTGTCGGGGTCACGGTGAGTTCCTGTTGTCGGGGTGATGGGGAGTTCCTGTTGTTGGGGTCACGGTGAGTTCTTGTTGTCGGGGTGATGAGGAATTCTTGTTATCGGGGTCACGTGGATTCCTGTTGTCGGGGTGATGTGGAGTTCCTGTTGTCGGGGTCATGGTGAGTTCCTGTCGTTGGCGCCATGGCGAGCTCCTGTTCCCAGGGTCACGGTGAGTTCCTGTTGTCAGGGTCACGGGGAGTTCCTTTTGTCAGGTGACGGGGAATTTCTGTTGTCGGGGTCACGTGGAGTTCCTTTTGTCGTGGTCACATGGAGTTCCTGTTGTTGGGGTGATGTGGAGTTCCTGTTGTCGGGGTCACGGGGAGTTCCTGTTGTCGGGGTCATGGTGAGTTCCTGTCGTTGGCGCCACGGCGAGTTCCTGTTCTCGGGGTCATGATGAGTTCCTGTTCTCCGGGTCACGGTGAGTTCCTGTTGTCCGGGTCACAGGGAATTCTTTTTGTCGGGGTCCCCAGGAGTTCCTGTTGTCGGGGTCCCATGGAGTTCTTGTTGTCGGGGTGATGGGAATTTCTTGTTGTCAAGGTGACGGGGACTTCTTGTTGTCAAGGACACGGAGTTCTTGTTGTCGGGGTCATGGCCAGTTCTTGTTGTTGGGGTCACGGTGAGTTCCTGTTGTCGGGGTCATTGGGAGTTCCTATTGTTGGGGTCATGGTGAGTTCTTGTTGACGGAATGATGAGGAGTTCTTGTTATTGGGGTCACGTGGAGTTCCTGTTGTCGGGGTGATGTGGAGTTCCTGTTCTCGGGGTCATGATAAGTTCCTGTTCTCGGGGTCACGGTGAGTTCCTGTTGTCTGGGTCAAAGGGAATTCTTTTTGTCGGGGTCCCCAGGAGTTCCTGTTGTCGGGGTCCCGTGGAGTTCTTGATGTCGGGGTTACGGCGAGTTGTTGGTGTCGGGGTAACGGTGAATTCATGTTCTTGGGGTCACGGTGTGTTCTTGTTTTCGGGGTCACGGGGAGTTCCTGTTGTCAGGGTCACGGTGAGTTCATGTTCTTGGTGTCACGGTGAGTTCCTGTTGGTCAGGGTCACGGTGAGTACCTGTTCTTGGGGTCACGGGTGTTCTTGTTGTCGGGGTGATGGGAATTTCTTGTTGTCAAGGTGACGGGGACTTCTTGTTGTCAAGGACACAGGGAGTTCTTGTTGTCGGGTTCACGGCCAGTTCTTGTTGTTGGGGTCACGGTGAGTTCCTGTTGTCGGGGTCATTGGGAGTTCCTATTGTTGGGGTCACGGTGAGTTCTTGTTGACGGAATGATGAGGAGTTCTTGTTATTGGGGTCACGTGGAGTTCCTGTTGTCGGGGTGATGTGGAGTTCCTGTTCTCGGGGTCATGATAAGTTCCTGTTCTCGGGGTCACGGTGAGTTCCTGTTGTCTGGGTCAAAGGGAATTCTTTTTGTCGGGGTCCCCAGGAGTTCCTGTTGTCGGGGTCCCGTGGAGTTCTTGATGTCGGGGTTACGGCGAGTTGTTGGTGTCGGGGTAACGGTGAATTCATGTTCTTGGGGTCACGGTGTGTTCTTGTTTTCGGGGTCACGGGGAGTTCCTGTTGTCAGGGTCACGGTGAGTTCATGTTCTTGGTGTCACGGTGAGTTCCTGTTGGTCAGGGTCACGGTGAGTACCTGTTCTTGGGGTCACGGGTGTTCTTGTTGTCGGGGTGATGGGAATTTCTTGTTGTCAAGGTGACGGGGACTTCTTGTTGTCAAGGACACAGGGAGTTCTTGTTGTCGGGGTCACGGCCAGTTCTTGTTGTTGGGGTCACGGTGAGTTCCTGTTGTCGGGGTCATGGGGAGTTCCTGTTGTCGAGGCCACAGGGAATTTCTGTTGTCGGGGTCACGGGGAGTTCCTGTTGTCAGGGTCACGGTGAGTTCATGTTCTTGGTGTCACGGTGAGTTCCTGTTGGTCAGGGTCACGGTGAGTACCTGTTCTTGGGGTCACGGGTGTTCTTGTTGTCGGGGTGATGGGAATTTCTTTTTGTCAAGGTGACGGGGACTTCTTGTTGTCAAGGACACAGGGAGTTCTTGTTGTCGGGGTCACGGCCAGTTCTTGTTGTCGGGGTCACGGGGACTTCTTGTTGTCGAGGTCACGGCCAGTTCTTGTTGTCGGGGTGATTGGGAATTTTTGTTGTCGGCGTGACGGGGAGTTGTCAGTGTGACGGGAGGTTCTTTTCTTGGGTGATGGCAATTTCTTGTTGTCGGGGTCATGGGGAGTTCTTGTTGTTGGGGTCACGGCCAGTTCTTGTTGTCGGGGTCACGGTGACTTCCAGTTGTTGGGGTCATGGGGAGTTCCTGTTGTTGCGGTTACGGTGAGTCCTTGTTGTCGGGGTGATGTGGAGTTCTTGTTGTCGGGGTGATGGGGAGTTCTTGTTGTTGGGGTCACGGGGGGTTCCTGTTGTTGGGGTCATGGTGAGTTCTTGTTGTCTGGGTGATGGGGAGTTATGGTTGTCGGGGTCACGGGGAGTTCTTGTTGTCGGGGTAACGGAATGTTTTTGTTGTCGGAGTCACTGGGAGTTCTTGTTGTTGGGGTGACGGGCAGTTCTTGTTGTCGGGGTCATGGGAAATTTTTGTTATCGGGGTGATTGGGAGTTCTTGTCAGTGTGACGGGAGGTTCTTTTGTTGGGTGATGGGAATTTCTTGTTGTCAGGTACATGGGGAGTTCTTGTTGTTGGGGTCACGGTGAGTTCTTGTTGTCGGGAACATGGTGAGTTCTTGTTGTCAAGTTCACTGTGAGTACTTGTTGTTGGGATCATAATGAGTTTTGTTGTCGGGGTAATGAGAAGTTCTTGTTATCGGGGTCATGGGGAGTGCTTGTTGTCGGGGTGATGGGGAGTTCTTGTTGTCGGGTTCACGGGGAGTTTTATTGTCAGGGTCACGGGGAGTTCTTGTTGTCGGGGTCACGGTGACTACCTGTTGTTGGGGTCCCCAGGAGTTCCTGTTGTCGGGGTCCCGTGGAGTTCTTGATGTCGGGGTTACGGCGAGTTGTTGGTGTCGGGGTAACGGTGAATTCATGTTCTTGGGGTCACGGTGTGTTCTTGTTTTCGGGGTCACGGGGAGTTGCTGTTGTCAGGGTCACGGTGAGTTCATGTTCTTGGTGTCACGGTGAGTTCCTGTTGGTCAGGGTCACGGTGAGTACCTGTTCTTGGGGTCACGGGTGTTCTTGTTGTCGGGGTGATGGGAATTTCTTGTTGTCAAGGTGACGGGGACTTCTTGTTGTCAAGGACACAGGGAGTTCTTGTTGTCGGGGTCACGGCCAGTTCTTGTTGTTGGGGTCACGGTGAGTTCCTGTTGTCGGGGTCATTGGGAGTTCCTATTGTTGGGGTCACGGTGAGTTCTTGTTGACGGAATGATGAGGAGTTCTTGTTATTGGGGTCACGTGGAGTTCCTGTTGTCGGGGTGATGTGGAGTTCCTGTTCTCGGGGTCATGATAAGTTCCTGTTCTCGGGGTCACGGTGAGTTCCTGTTGTCTGGGTCAAAGGGAATTCTTTTTGTCGGGGTCCCCAGGAGTTCCTGTTGTCGGGGTCCCGTGGAGTTCTTGATGTCGGGGTTACGGCGAGTTGTTGGTGTCGGGGGTAACGGTGAATTCATGTTCTTGGGGTCACGGTGTGTTCTTGTTTTCGGGGTCACGGGGAGTTCCTGTTGTCAGGGTCACGGTGAGTTCATGTTCTTGGTGTCACGGTGAGTTCCTGTTGGTCAGGGTCACGGTGAGTACCTGTTCTTGGGGTCACGGGTGTTCTTGTTGTCGGGGTGATGGGAATTTCTTGTTGTCAAGGTGACGGGGACTTCTTGTTGTCAAGGACACAGGGAGTTCTTGTTGTCGGGGTCACGGCCAGTTCTTGTTGTTGGGGTCACGGTGAGTTCCTGTTGTCGGGGTCATGGGGAGTTCCTGTTGTCGAGGCCACAGGGAATTTCTGTTGTCGGGGTCACGGGGAGTTCCTGTTGTCAGGGTCACGGTGAGTTCATGTTCTTGGTGTCACGGTGAGTTCCTGTTGGTCAGGGTCACGGTGAGTACCTGTTCTTGGGGTCACGGGTGTTCTTGTTGTCGGGGTGATGGGAATTTCTTTTTGTCAAGGTGACGGGGACTTCTTGTTGTCAAGGACACAGGGAGTTCTTGTTGTCGGGGTCACGGCCAGTTCTTGTTGTCGGGGTCACGGGGACTTCTTGTTGTCGAGGTCACGGCCAGTTCTTGTTGTCGGGGTGATTGGGAATTTTTGTTGTCGGCGTGACGGGGAGTTGTCAGTGTGACGGGAGGTTCTTTTCTTGGGTGATGGCAATTTCTTGTTGTCGGGGTCATGGGGAGTTCTTGTTGTTGGGGTCACGGCCAGTTCTTGTTGTCGGGGTCACGGTGACTTCCAGTTGTTGGGGTCATGGGGAGTTCCTGTTGTTGCGGTTACGGTGAGTCCTTGTTGTCGGGGTGATGTGGAGTTCTTGTTGTCGGGGTGATGGGGAGTTCTTGTTGTTGGGGTCACGGGGGGTTCCTGTTGTTGGGGTCATGGTGAGTTCTTGTTGTCTGGGTGATGGGGAGTTATGGTTGTCGGGGTCACGGGGAGTTCTTGTTGTCGGGGTAACGGAATGTTTTTGTTGTCGGAGTCACTGGGAGTTCTTGTTGTTGGGGTGACGGGCAGTTCTTGTTGTCGGGGTCATGGGAAATTTTTGTTATCGGGGTGATTGGGAGTTCTTGTCAGTGTGACGGGAGGTTCTTTTGTTGGGTGATGGGAATTTCTTGTTGTCAGGTACATGGGGAGTTCTTGTTGTTGGGGTCACGGTGAGTTCTTGTTGTCGGGAACATGGTGAGTTCTTGTTGTCAAGTTCACTGTGAGTACTTGTTGTTGGGATCATAATGAGTTTTGTTGTCGGGGTAATGAGAAGTTCTTGTTATCGGGGTCATGGGGAGTGCTTGTTGTCGGGGTGATGGGGAGTTCTTGTTGTCGGGTTCACGGGGAGTTTTATTGTCAGGGTCACGGGGAGTTCTTGTTGTCGGGGTCACGGTGACTACCTGTTGTTGGGGTCATGGGGAGTTCCTGTTGTTGGGGTCACTTAGAGTTCTTGTTGTCTGGGTCACAGGGAGCTCCTGTTGTTGGGGTCACAGTGAGTTCTTGTTGTCGGGGTCATGGTGAGTTCTTGTAGTCGGGGTCATGAGGAGTGCTTGTTGTCGGTGTCCTGGGGAGTTCTTGTTGTTGGGTCACGGGTGTTCTTGTTGTCAGGGTGACGCGGTGTTCTTGTTGTCGGGGTTATGTGGAGTTCTTGTTGTCAAGGTGACGGGGACTTCTTGTTGTCAAAGTCACGGGGAGTTCTTGTTGTCGGGGTCACGGCCAGTTCCTGTTGTTGGGGTCACGGTGAGTTCTTGTTGTCAGGGTGATGAAGAGTTATCAGGGTCATGGGGAGTGCTTGTTGTCGAGATGATGAGGAGTGTTTGTTGTCGGGGTGATTGGGAGTTCTTGTTCTTGTGGTCACTGGGAGTTCTTGTTGTTGGGGTAATGGGATGTTCTTGTTGTCGGGGTCACAGGGAGTTCTTGTTGTCAAGGTCATGGGGGAGCTCCTGTTGTCCAGGTGATGGGCAGTTCTTGTTGTCGGGGTCATGGGAAATTTTTGTTGTCGGTGTGACGAGGAGTTCTTTTCAGTGTGACGGGAGGTTCTTTTGTTGGGTGATGGGAATTTCTTGTTGTCAGGTATATGGGGAGTTCTTGTTGTAGGGGTGACAGGGAGTTCTTGTCAGTGAGATGGGACATTCTTGTTGTTGGGTGATGGGAATTTCTTGTTGTCGGGGTCCTGCTGAGTTCTTGTTGTTGGGGTCATGGGAGTTCTTGTTGTCGGGGTCATGGGGATTCTTGTTGTCGGGGTCACAGGGAGTTCCTTTTGTAGGGGTCATAGGAAGCTCCTGTAGTTGCTGTCATGGTGTGTTCTTGTTGTCAGAGTCACAGGGACTTCTTGTTGTCAAGGTCTCTGTGAGTTCTTGTTGTCGGGGTCATGGCCAGTTCTTGTTGTTGGGGTCACGGTGAGTTCCTGTTGTCGGGGTCATGGGGAGTTCCTGTTGTTGGGGTCACAGTGAGTTCTTGTTGTTGGGGTGATGCGGAGTTCTTGTTATCGGGGTCATGTGGAGTCCTTGTTGTCGGGGTGATGGGGACTACGTGTTGTCAGTGTCACGGTGAGTTTTTGTTGTCGGGGTCACAGTGAGTTCTTGTTGTCGGGGTCACGGGAAGTTCTCGTTGTCGGGTCACGGGGTGTTCTTGGTGACAGGGTGTTCTTGTTGTCGGGGTTATGTGGAGTTCTTTTAGTCAAGGTCACGGGGACTTCTTGTTGTGGAGGTCACGGCCAGTTCTTGTTGTTGGGGTCACGGTGAGTTCCTGTTGTTGGGCTCATGGAGTGTTCCTGTTGTTGGGGTTACGGTAAGTTCTTGTTGTCGGGGTGATGAGGAGTTCTTGTTATCGGGGTCATGGGGAGTGCTTGTTGTCGGAGTAACAGGTTGTTCTTTTTGTCGTGGTCACAGGATAAGTTCTTGTTGTCAAGCTCATGGGGGAGCTCCTGTTGGCGGGGTGACGGGGAGATCTTGTTGTCGGGGTCATGGGGAATTTCTTGTTGTCGGGGTCATGGGGAGTTCTTGTTGTTGGGGTGATGGGTAGTTCTTGTTGTCGGGGTGATGTGGAGTTCTTGTTGATGGGGTCACGGTGAGTTCTTGTTGTCGGTGGCATGGGGAGTTTTCGTTCAAGGGGTGTTCGTGTTGTCGGGGTCACGGGGAGTTCCTGTTGTAGGGGAAATGGGAAGCCCCTGTAGTTGGGGTATTGGTGTGTTCTTGTTGTCAGAGTCACAGGGACTTCTTGTTGTCAAGGTCTCTGTGAGATCTTATTGTCGGGGTCATGGCCAATTCTTGTTGTCGGGCTCACGGTGTGTTCCTGTTGTCGGAGTCATGGGGAGTTCCTGTTGTTGGGGTAACAGTGAGTTCTTGTTGTCGGGGTGATGAGGAGTTCTTGTTATCGGGGTCATGGGGTCATGGGGAGTGTTTGATGTTGGGGTAATGGGGAGTATTTGTGGTCAGTGTCACGGGGAGTTCTTGTCGGGGTCAAGGGGTGTTCTTGTTGTCAGGGTGACGTGGTGTTCTTGTTGTCGGGGTTATGTGGAGTTCTAGTTGTCGGGGTCACGGGGACTTCTTGTTGTCGAGGTCACGGCCAGTTCTTGTTGTCGGGGTCATGGTGAGTTCCTGTTGTCGGGGTCATGGAGTGTTCCTATTGTTGGGGTCACGGTGAGTTCTTGTTGTCTGCGTGGTGGGGAGTTCCTGTTGTCGGGGTGATGGGGAGTTCTTGTTGTCGGGGTCACGTAGAGTTCTTGTATTTGGGGAGTTGTTGATGTCAGAATCACGGGGAGTTCTTGTTGTCGGGGTAACGGGCAATTCTTGTTGTCGGGGTCATGGGGAATTTTTGTTGTCGGCGTGACGGGGAGTACTTGTCGGTGTGACGGAAGGTTCTTTTGTTGGGTGATGGGAATCTCTTGTTGTCAGGGTCATGAGGATTTCTTGTTGTTGGGGTCACTGGGAGTTCTTGTGGTCGGTGTGATGAGGTGTTCTTGTTGTCGGGATGATGTGGAGTTCTTGTTGTCGGGGTTATGGGGAATTCTTGTAGTCGAGGTCACGGCCAGTTCTTGTTGTCGGGGTCACGGTGAGTTCCTGTTGTTGGGGTCATGGAGTGTTCCTGTTGTTGGGGTCACAGTGAGTTCTTGTTGTCGGGGTGATGAGGAGTTCTAGTTGTCGGGGTCACGTGGAGTTCTTATTGTCGGGGTAACGGGTTGTTCTTTTTGTCGGGGTCACAGGGAGTTCGTGTTGTCAAGGTCACGGGGGAGCTCCTGTTGTCGGGGTGACGGGGAGTTCTTGTTGTCGAGGTCATGGGGAATTTTTATTGTCGGCATGACGGGGAGTTCTTGTCGGTGTGACGGGAGGTTCTTTTGTTGGGTGATGGGAATTTCTTGTTGTCAGGTACATGGGGAGTTCTTGTTGTTGGGGTCATGGGGAGTGCTTGTTGTCAGGGTCACGGTGAGTTCTTGTTGTCGGGGTCATGGCCAGTTCTTGTTGTCGGGGTCACGGCCAGTTCTTGTTGTCGGTGTTACGGTGACTTCCAGTTGTTGGAGTCATAGGGAGTTCCTGTTGTTGGAGTTAGGTTGAGTTCTTGTTGTTGGCTGATGGGTAGTTCTTGTTGTCGGGGTGATGTGGAGTTCTTGTTGTCGGGGTGATGGGGAGTTCTAGTTGTTGGGGTCATGGGGGGTTCCTGTTGTTGGGGTCACGGTGAGTTCTTGTTGTCTGGATGATGGGGAGTTCCTGTTGTCAGTGTCACGTAGATTTCTTGTATTTGGGGAGTTGTTGATGTCAGGATCACGGGGAGTTCTTGTTGTCGGGGTCACGGGGAGTTTTGTTGTAGGGGTAACGGAATGTTTTTGTTGTCGGGGTCACTGGGAGTTCTTGTTGTCGGGGTGACGGGCAGTTCTTGTTGTCGGGGTCATGGGGAATTTTTGTTGTTGGGGTGACGGGGAGTTTTTGGTTAATGGGGTCACGGGGAGTTCCTGTTGTCAGGGTCACGGGGATCTCCTGTGGATGGTGTCACAGTGAGCTTTTGTTGTCGGTGTCACGGGGAGTTCTTGTTGTCGGTGTCACGGTGAGTTCTTCTCATCGGGGTCACGGTGAGTTCCTGTTGTCGAGATCACGGGGACTTCTTGTTGTCGGGGTCTCGTGGAATTCTTGTTGTCGGGGTCATGGGGAGTTCTTGTTATAGGGGTCACGGGGGCTCCTGTTGGGGTCACGGTGAGTTCTTGTTGTCGGGGTGATGAGGAGATCTTGTTATCGGGGTCATGGGGAGTGCTTGTTGTTGGGGTGATGGGGAGTTCTTGTTGTCGGGGTCATGGGGAGTTTTGTTGTCGGGGTCACGGGGAGTTCTTGTTGTCGGGGTCATGGCCAGTTCTTGTTGTTGGGGTCACGGTGACTTCCTGTTTTTGGGGTCATGGGGAGTTCCTGTTGTTGGGGTCACTGTGTGTTCTTGTTGTCGGAGTCATGGGGACTTCTTGTTGTCAAGGTCACTGTTGTCCGGGTTATGGCCAGTTCTTGTTGTCGGGGTCATGGTGAGTTCCTGTTGTCGGGGTCATGGGGAGTTCCTGTTGTTGGGGTCACAGTGAGTTCTTGTTGTCGGGGTGATGAAGAGTTCTTGTTATCGGGGTCATGGGTAGTGCTTGTTGTCGGGGTAATGGGGAGTATTTGTGGTCAGTGTCATGGGGAGTTCTTGTTGTTGGGGTCACGGGGTGTTCTTGTTGTCAGGGTGACGTGGTGTTCTTGTTGTCGGGGTTATGTGGAGTTCTTGTTGTTGGGGTCACGGGGACGTCTTGTAGTCGAGGTCACGGCCAGTTCTTGTTGTTGGGGTCACGGTGAGTTCCTGTTGTCGGGGTCGTGGAGTGTTCCTGTTGTTGGGGTCACAGTGAGTTCTTGTTGTCGGGGTGATGAGGAGTTCTAGTTGTCGGGGTCACGGGGAGTTCTTATTGTCGGGGTAACAGGTTGTTCTTTTTGTCAGGGTCACAGGGAGTTCATGTTGTCAAGGTCACGGGGGAGCTCCTGTTGTCCGGGTGACGGGGAGTTCTTGTTGTCGGGGTCATGGGGGATTTTTGTTGTCGGTGTGACGGGGAGTTCTTGTCGGTGTGACGGAAGGTTCTTTTGTTGGGTGATGGGAATTTCTTGTTCTCGGGGTCATGGGGAGTTCTTGTTGTTGGGGTCACGGCCAGTTCTTGTTGTTGGGGTCATGGTGACTTCCAGTTGTTGGAGTCATAGGGAGTTCCTGTTGTTGGGGTTACGGTGAGTTCTTGCTGTTGGAGTGATGGGTAGTTCTTGTTGTCGGGGTGATGTGGAGTTCTTGTTGTCAGGGTGATGGGGAGTTCTTGTTGTCGGGGTCACAGGGGGTTCCTGTTGTTGGGGTCACGGTGAGTTCATGTTGTCCGGACGATGGTGAGTTCCTGTTGATGGGGTCACATAGAGTTCTTGTATTTGGGGAGTTGTTGATGTCAGGATCATGGGGAGTTCTTGTTGTCGGGGTCACGGGGAGATCTTGTTGTCGGGGTAACGGAATGTTTTTGTTGTCGGGGCCACTGGGAGTTCTTGTTGTCGGGGTGACGGGCAGTTCGTGTCGGTGTGACGGGAGGTTCTTTTATTCGGTGATGGGAATTTCTTGTTGTCGGGGTCATGGGGAATTTTTGTTGTCGGGGTGACGGGGAGTTCTTGTCAGTGTGACGGGAGGTTCTTTTATTGGGTGATGGGAATTTCTTATTGTCGGTGTAACATGGAGTTCTTGTTGTCGGGGTCATGGGGAATTCTTGTTGTCGGGGTCCTGGTGACTCCTTATTGTTGGGGCCTCGGGAATTCTTGTTGTCGGAGTCATGGGGAGTTCTTGTTGTCGGGGTCATGGGGTGTTCCTGTTGTAGGGGTCACGGGAAGCTCCTGTAGTTGGGGGTCACATTGACTACTTGTTGTCGGCGTCATGGTGAGTTCTTGTTGTTGGAGTCACGGGGACTTCTTGTTGTCAAGGTCACTGTTAGTTCTTATCATCGGGGTGATAGGGAGTTCTTGTTATCGGGGTCATGGGGAGTGCTTGTTGCTGGGGTGATGGGGAGTATTTGTTGTCGGGTTCATGGGGAGTTCTTGTTGTCGGGGTCACGGCCAGTTCTTGTTATCGGGGTCACGGTGACTTCCTGTTTTTGGGGTCATGGGGAGTTCCTGTTGTTGGGGTCACTGTGTGTTCTTGTTGTCGGAGTCACGGGGACTTCTTGTTGTCAAGGTCACTTTGAGTTCTTGTTGTCCGGGTTATGGCCAGCTCTTGTTGTCGGGGTCACGCTAAGTTCCTGTTGTCGGGGTCATGCGGAGTTCTTGTTGTTGGGGTCAGGGTGAGTTCTTGTTGTCGGGGTCATGAGGAGTTCTTGTTATCGGGATCATGGGTAGTGCTTGTTGTCGGGGTGATGGGGAGTACTTGTTGTCAGTGTCACGGGGAGTTTTGTTGTCGGGGTCACGGTGAGTTCTTGTTGTCGGGGTCACGGGGAGTTCTTGTTGTCAGGTCACCGGGTATTCTTGTTGTCGGGGTTATGTGGAGTTCTTGTTGTCAAGGTCACGGGGACTTCTTGTTGTCGGGGTCATGGCCAGTTCTTGTTGTCGGAGTGATGGTGAGTTTTGTTGCCGGGGTGATGAGGATTCTTGTTATTGGGGTCATGTGGAATGCTTGTTGTCGGGGTGATGGGGAGTTCTAGTTGTCAGGGTCACGGGGAGTTCTTGTTGTCAGTGTGATGGGGAGTTCTTGTTGTCGGAGTCACGGGGAGTTCTTATTGTTGGGGTAACGGGATATTCTTGTTGTCGGGGTTACAGGGAGTTCTTGCTGTCAAGGTCATGGTGGAGCTCTTGTTGTCGGGGTCATGGGGAATTTTTGTTATCGGGGTTATGGGAAGTTCTTGTCGGTGTGACGGGAGGTTCTTTTATTGGGTGATGGGAATTTCTTGTTGTCGGGGTCATGAGGAGTTCTTGTTGTTGGGGTCACAGCAAGTTCTTGTTGTCAGGATCATGGAGAATTCTTGTTGTCGGGGTGACGGGGAGTTCTTGTCAGTGTGATGGGACATTCCTGTTGTTGGGTGATGGGAATTTCTTGTTGTTGTGGTCTGGGGGAGTTCTTGTTGTCGGGTCACCGGGTGTTCTTGTTGTCAGGGTGATGGGGTGTTCTTGTTGTCGGGGTTATGTGGATTTTTTGTTGTCAGGTCACGGGGTGTTCTTGTTGTCAGGGTTACGGGGTGTTCTTGTTGTCGGGTCATGGGGACTACTTGTTATAGAGGTCACAACGAGTTTTTGTTGTCAGGTAATGGGGAGTTCTTGTTGTTGGGGTCAAGACGAGTTCTTGTTGTTGGGGTGACATGGAGTTCTTGTTGTCGGGGTCATGGGGAATTCTTGTTGTCAGGGTGACTGGGAGTTCTTGGTGTGACGGGACGTTCTTGTTGTCAGGGTCATGGGAATTTATTGTTGTTGGGGTCCTGGTGAGTTCTTATTGTTGGGGTCTCCGGAATTCTTGCTGTCGGAGTCACGGGGAGTTCTTGTTGTCGGGGTCACGTGGAGATCCTGTTGTAGGGGTCACGGGAAGCTCCTGTAGTTGGGGGTCACGTTGACTACTTGTTGTCTGTGTCATGGTGTGTTCTTGTTGTTGGAGTCATGGGGACTTCTTGTTGTCAAGGTCACTGTTAGTTCTTATCATCGGGGTTACGGGGTGTTCTTGTTGTCGGGGTTATGTGGAGTTCTTGTTGTCGGGTCATGGGGACTACTTGTTATAGAGGTCACAACGAGTTCTTGTTGTCAGGTAATGGGGAGTTCTTGTTGTCGGGGTCAAGACGAGTTCTTGTTGTCGGGGTGAAATGGCGTTCTTGTTATCGGGGTCATGGTGTGTTCTTGTTGTCGGGGTCATGGGGAGTTGTTGTTTTCGGGGTCACGGGAATTCTTGTTGTCGGGGTCAATGTGAGTTCTTGTTGTCAGGGTCATATGGAGTTCTTGTTGTCAGGGTCACCGGGAGTTCTTGTTGTCGGGGTCACGGGGAATTCTTGTTGTCAGGGTCACGGGCAGATCTTGTTGTCAGGGTCATGTGGATTTCTTATTGTCGGGGTGACGTGGAGATCTTGTTGGTGTGACGGGACGTTCTTGTTGTCGGGGTCATGGGAAATTTTTGTTGTCGGTGTGACGGGGTGTTCTTGTTGTCGGGGTCATGGGAAATTTTTGTTATCGGGGTGACGGGGAGTTCTTGTCAGTGTGACGTGAGGTTCTTTTGTTGGGTGATGGGAATTTCTTGCTGTCAGGTACATGGGGAGTTCTTGTTGTTGGGGTCATGGGGAGTGCTTGTTGTCGGGGTCATGGTGAGTTCTTGTTGTCGGGGTGATGGGAAGTTCTTGTTGTCAGGTCACCGGGTGTTCTTGTTGTCCGGGTGACGGGGTTTTTTGTTGTCGGGGTTATGTGGTGTTCTTGTTGTCAAGGTCACGGGGACTTCTTGTTGTCGGGGTGATGGTGAGTTTTGTTGCCAGGGTGATGAGGAATTCTTGTTATCGGGGTCATGGGGAATGTTTGTTGTCGGGCTGATGGGGAGTTCTAGTTGTCGGGGTCACGGCAAGTTCTTGTTGTTGGGTTAACAGGTTGTTCTTTTTGTCGGGGTCACAGGGAGTTCTTGTTGTCAAGGTCACGGGGGAGCTCCTGTTGTCGGGTGACGGGGAGATCTTGTTGTCGGGGTCATGGGGAATTTTTGTTGTCGGGGTCACGGGAAGTTCTTGTTGTCGGGTTAACGGGATGTTCTTGTGGTCGGGGTTACAGGGAGTTCTTGTTGTCAAGGTCATGGGGGAGCTCTTGTTGTCAGGGTCATGGGGAATTTTTGTTATCGGGGTGATGGGGTGTTCTTGTCGGTGTGACGGGAGGTTCTTTTGTTGGGTGATGGGAATTTCCTGTTGTCGGGATCATGGGGAGTTCATGTTGTTGGGATCACGGTCAGTTCTTGTTGTCAGGGTAATGGGGTGTTCTTGTTGTCGGGGTTATGTGGAGTTTTTGTTGTCAGGTCACGGGGTGTTCTTGTTGTCAGGGTTACGGGGTGTTCTTGTTGTCAGGCTATGTGGAGTTCTTGTTGTCAGGTCATGGGGACTACTTGTTGTCGAGGTCACCACGAGTTCTTGTTGTCGGGGTAATGGGGAGTTGTTTTTGGGGTCACGGGAATTTTTGTTGTTGGGGTCACCGGGAGTTCTTGTTGTCGGGCTCAGGGGGAGCTCCTGTTGTTGGGGTCATGGTGATCTCTTGTTTTTGGGGTCATGGGGAGTTCCTGTTGTTGGGGTCACTGTGTGTTCTTGTCGGAGTCATGGGCACTTCTTGTTGTCAAGATCACTGTGAGTTCTTGTTGTCCGGGTTATGGCCAGTTCTTGTTGTCGGGGTCACGCTAAGTTCCTGTTGTCGGGGTCATGCGGAGCTCCTGTTATTAGGGTCACGGTGAGTTTTGTTGTCGGGGTGATGAGGAGTTCTTGTTATCGGGGTCATGAGGAGTGCTTGTTGTTGGGGTGATGGGGAGTTCTTGTTGTCGGGGTCACGGTGAGTTCTTGTTGTCGGGGTCATGGGGAGATCTTGTTGTCAGGTCACCGGGTGTTCTTGTTGTCAGGGTGACGGTGTGTTCTTGTTGTCGGGGTTATGTGGACTTCTTGTTGTCAAGGTCACGGGGACTTCTTGTTGTCGGTGTCATGGCCAGTTCTTGTTGTCGGGGCAATGGTGAGTTTTGCTGCCGGGGTGATGAGGAGTTCTTGTTATTGGGGTCATGGGGAATGCTTGTTGTCCGGGTGATGGGGAGTTCTAGTTGTCGGGGTCACGGGGAGTTCGTGTCTTTGGGTAACAGGTTGTTCTTCTTGTTGGGGTCACAGGGAGTTCTTGTTGTCAAGGTCACGGGGGAGCTCCTGTTGTCGGGTGACGGGGAGATCTTGTTGTCGAGGTCATGGGGAAATTTTGTTGTCGGGGTCACGGGGAGTTCTTGTTGTCGGGGTAACGGGATGTTCTTGTGGTCGGGGTTACAGGGAGTTCTTGTTGTCAAGGTCATGGGGGAGCTCTTGTTGTTGGATCATGGGGAATTTTTGTTATCGGGGTGATGGGGATTTCTTGTCGGTGTGACGAGAGGTTCTTTTGTTGGGTGATGGGAATTTCTTGTTGTCGGGGTCATGAGGAGTTCTTGTTGTTGGGGTCACGGTCAGTTCTTGTTGTCAGGGTAATGGGGTGTTCTTGTTGTCGGGGTGACGTGGAGTTCTTGTCAGTGTGATGGGACGTTCTTGTTGTTGGGTGATGGGAATTTCTTGTTGTCAGTGTCACGGGGAGTTCTTGTTGTCGGGGTCACGGTGAGTTCTTGTTGTCGGGGTCACGGGGTGTTCTTGTTGTCAGAGTGACGGGGTGTTCTTGTCGTTGGGGTTATGTGGAGTTTTTGTTGTCAGGTCACTGGGTGTTCTTGTTGTCAGGTTTACGGGGTGTTCTTGTTGTCGGGGTTATGTGGAGTTCTTGTTGTCGGGTCATGGGGACTACTTGTTGTCGAGGTCACCACGAGTTCTTGTTGTCGGGGTAATGGGGAGTTGTTTTTGGAGTCACGGGAATTTTTGTTGTTGGGGTCACTGGAAGTCTTGTTGTTGGGGTCACCGGGAGTTCTTGTTGTCGGGGTCAGGGGGAGCCACTGTTGTTGGGGTCATGGTGATCTCTTGTTTTTGGGGTCATGGGGAGATCCTGTTGTTGGGGTCACTGTGTGTTCTTGTTGTCGGAGTCACGGGGACTTCTTGTTGTCAAGGTCACTGTGAGCTCTTGTTGTCCGGGTTATGGCCAGTTCTTGTTGTCGGGGTCACGCTAAGTTCCTGTTGTCGGGGTAATGCCGAGTTCCTGTTGTTGGGGTCAGGGTGAGTTCTTGTGGTCGGGGTGATGAGGAGTTCTTGTTATCGGGGTCATGGGGAGTGCTTGTTGTCGGGGTGTTGGGGAGTACTTGTTGTCAGTGTCTTGGGGAGTTCTTGTTGTCGGGGTCACGGTGAGTTCTTGTTGTCGGGGTCACGGGCAGTTGTTGTTTTCAGGGTCAGGGAATTCTTGTTGTCGGGATCACTGT